>NW_025721609.1:967500-1282190 GCF_922984935.1 Meles meles
AAAGATTTATTTATATATTGAAGAGAGCACACAAGCATTTGGGGAGAGGGAGAGAGAATGTCAAGCAACTCTATGCTGATCACAGAGACCCACATGAAGCTTGATCTCACAACTGAGAAATGAGGAATTGAGTTAAAACCAAGTCAATACTTAACTTACTGAGCTACTAAAGTGTCCCTAAATCACCAGGTTTTAAAACAACTTATATTTTTTGTGTCTTAGCAATATACACTAGAAGGTGGAAAATTCCATTAACCTTGCCATTAATGGGAGGTAAAGAAATGGGCAGAAGACATGAACAGACAATTTTTTAAAATTTATTTGACAGATAGAGATCACAAGTAGGGAGAGAGGCAGGCATAGAGAGAGAGAGAGAGAGGAGGAAGCAGGCTCCCTGCCAAGCAGAGAGTCCAATGCGGGGCTCGATCCCAGGACCCTAGGATCATGACCTGAACTGAAGGCAGAGGCTTTAACTCACTGAGACACCCAGGCGCCCCATGAACAGACAATTCTTGAAAGAAAACATATGAATGGCTAACAGACACATGAATAAAAGGTTAAACATCACTAACCATCAGGGAAATACAAATCAAAACCACAATGAGATACAACCTATGCCAATTCGAGTGGCTAAAATTAACAAGACAGGAAAAACAAGTGTTGGCAAAGATGTTGAGAAGGAGGAAGCCTCTTACAGTGTTATGGGCATGCAAGGTGGTACAGCTTCTCTGGAAAACAGTATGGAGTTTCTTCAGGATGGTAAAAACAGAGCGAATTTATGACCCAGCCCTACTGTGTATTTATTCCAAAGATACAGATGTAGTGAAAAGAAGGGGCACATGCTCCCCAATGTTCATAGCAGCAATGTCCACAATAGACAAACTGTGGAAGGAGCTGAGATACCTTTCAACAAATGAAGGGATAAAGAAGATGCTGTCCATATATTCAATGGAATATCATTCAGCCATCAGAATTGATGAATACCTCCCATTTACATTGATATGGATAGAACTAGAGGGCATTATACAGAGTGAAATAAGTCAATAAGGGAAACACAATTATCATATGGTTCCACTCATACATGGAACAAAAAGAATGGGCCAGAGGACAATAGGTGTGTGGAGGTGGAAACTGTATGGGAAAAAAATTAAAGAGGAAAACAAATAGTATGAGATTTTTCACTCTGGGAAACAAACTGAGGGTTGCAAAAAGGGAGGTGAGTAGAGGGAAGGCCATTAAGGTGATGGCATTAAGGAGAGCATGTGATGTGATGAGCACTCTCTTATACTGAACTGATGAACTATTGAACATTGTGTCAAAAACGAATGATGTGCTATACCTTGGATAATTGAAATTAAATAAAAGTATGGGATGTAAATAGTCTGAAAGGATGAGAAAAGGAAAAAAAATGTGTCAGAGATAATTATATGTGCTGGAGGAATTTCTCCATCCTCCGTGCTGGAGCCATGAGTCAAAAGATGTCATTTAGAATTTACTAAAGGTAAATATATGAAATATTTGTAAATAGAAACAAAAAAGTGGTAAAATAATATGAAATGTTTTCCTTGAAAATCAGAAGGAGTGGGTAATGAGACCCTTGTTTTACTTTATGGTTTGTTGACATCATGTTCTTACATTACTTGAATAAAATTAAACTGATATAATACATACTGAAAGTATAACCAGAACAACTAGGCAATAAATAAATAAATAAATAAATAAATAAATAATAAATAAAATAAAACAACAAAAATTGGAAATAAGGAAGTAAAGTTATCTTGGTTCACAAACACGATCTTATGTGTAGAAAATTCTAAAGTGTCTATAAAAATATATTAGAAAAATAAACAAATTTAGTATAGTTTCAAGATACAAAACCATTTGTTGGGGTGCCTGTGTGGCTCAGTGGGTTAAGACTAAGTCTTCAGCTCAGATCATGATCTCAGAGTCCTGGGACTGAGCCTCTCATGAGGCTCTCTTCTGAGCAGGGATCCTGCTTCCACCTCTCTCTCTGCCTGCCTCTCTCTCTGCTTGTTATCTCTCTCTATATCAAATAAATAAATTAATAATCTTAAAAAACACAATTTGTTTACACAAAATCTCTTCTATACATAAAATAATGTGTAATGAAAATATTTTTAAATTGTATATTGCTGGAGGGGAGGTGGGTGGGGGAAATGGGATAACTTGGTGACGGGTATTAAAGAGAACATGTGAGGGGCGCCTGGGTGGCTCAGTGGGTTAAAGCCTCTGCCTTTGGCTCAGGTCATGATCCCGGAGTCCTGGGATCGAGTCCCACATCGGGCTCTCTGCACCTCAGGGAGCCTGCTTCCTCCTCTCTCTCTGCCTGCCTCTCTGCCTGCTTTTGCTCTCTGTCTCTCAAATAAATAAATAAAATCTTTTTTTTAAAAAAAAAGAGAACATGTGATGTTATGAGCACTGGGTGTTATATGTAACTGATGAAATCATTAAACTCTACATCGGAAACTAACGATGTCCTATAAGTTGACTAATAGAATTTATTTATTTATTTATTTTTTAAGATTTTATTTATTTATTTGACACAGAGAGATCACAAGTAGGCAGAGAGGCAGGCAGAGAGAGAGAGAGAGGGAATCAGGCTCCCCGCTGAGCAGAGAGCCCAATGCGGGACTCAATCCCAGGACCCTGAGATCATGACCTGAGCCGAAGGCAGCGGCTTAACCCACTGAGCCACCCAGGTGCCCTTGACTAATAGAATTTAAATTAAAATATATAAGTTGCATTTACAATACCATCCAAAACAATAAATACTTAGTGTATTGTAAAGATGGAAATTTCTGCGATTTGTCCTGCATAACCAACCACCCGGATCTACACGTAAACAGGCAGGCTAAAGAATCTTGTGTGTGAGACTCACATTGCATAAGTGACTTTTGGAGACTGATTAGTTCGTATTAGCTAGCCTCCAGGTCAGAAGTGGCTCTTCTGTTCTGTATGACAAGACTATAAATCTTGCCTTGCATGACTTCTGGCCCCCTGGAATGGAATCCATGAGGGGAGGAAAACATACAGAGCCCAGGTTCCTTGAAGATGTAAAGACAAGATGACAAAGGAATGGAGTTCTCTCCAAACTGCACATTGGCAAACACATGTTTACCTTCAGACTCTCTCATTTTCCTTATAAATACAGCTGTTATGGTGATGGTCAACTGGAAATCTTACCTGAGGGGAGGACACTCTGCCTAGGACTCTCAATCCAGACTCCAGCCTGTCTGTCTCCACCAGGCTTCCCCAGCTGATGAGGTTGGATGTTGTAAGCAACGGATCTGATGTAAATGTGTCTTATTCTCTTTTACTGCTTACTATTGCCTTCATCTATGTGCAGATTTCCCTTTTCTACTTTCTGTTTCTATTAGATTTTTATAAAATCAATATTGTTTCTTTTCCACTTCAAAACAGAGTAGGGGTGTCATGAATCTTTTATTTAGCACACTTAGGAATAAACTTAAGAAAGGGGAGAAATTTGTGCACTGAAAATCACAAAACATTGCTGAAAGAAGTTGAAGAAAAGACAAATAAATGAAGATAGACAGCCTGTGTTCATTCATTTCTGAACTTAATATTGTCAAGATTGTGGGAGCCCAGGCCCTGACTTGTGTCTTCTCTATTGTCTAACTGGCTTATTAAAGACAGAAGATAATGGAGTTGAGTTGCACTGAGAAAGGGTCTGTGCTATGTGTTGTGTGCTCGCCTACATGACTTCCCACATGCAGTTAGCTTTGAATACAATTCAGATGGGGTGGAAATCCTTAACTGTTCCTTGCTGTCCCAGCACAAACTTGTAGATTACTCTCCGGATTGTTGTTACTTCTGGAATCAATATTGAAACCATGTCTTAGCTCCAGCCTTTTGGAGTCATGAAGTCTGTGCGTAATCACTTACGAGATTGATTATGGAAACTGATTATGGGTACTTGTGGTTGTTTAACTAGACATGGATGTATTGCTTCTCTTATTGTAGAACTACTATATATATGGCCATAATACCCCTAATAAACTCGGCACTGTTGGACATCCTCCTCAGTGTCCCTCCTGCCCCCATCTCTTTGTCTCTTTAACTTCTTTTCACCATCCTCTTACCCTCATGTTTCCTGGTCGATTTGTCGCACTGGCCACAACACAAGATATTAATGCTACCATAAACAAACTGTATATTCAATGAAATGCTTATAATAATCTCAAATAAGGATTTAGCAGAAATAAAAAAAATAGATCCTAGAATTAATATAAAATTTCAACTTACCCTGAATAGCCAAAACAATCATGAAATAATTAGAGAACTCAATCTTTCTGATAAAAATCTTACTAAATTAACTATGATAATAAAAACACTGTAGTATTGCCATAAACATGGATACAAACTAATAAAAAAGGTATATCAGAATAAACACTTCACATATATGGTCAAGTGATTTTCTCAAGAGTTGCCAAACCATTCAGTGGGGTTGTCTTTTCAAAAAATGTTACAGAGAAACCTGGATATCTACATGAAAATACTGAAATCAAACCATGACCTTACACTGTACACAAAAATTAATTTAAATTGATCAAATTGCTAAATACAGAGATAAAACTATAAACTTTTAGAACAAAGCATATAATGGAAAAGTTTCACAAAACTTTTCCAAAAGCTTTTTCCAAAATTCAAAAGTTTCAAATTGGATTTAACGGTGCTTTCCTGGATTTGACACCATATTTGGAAGTCCAAGATTATTGTACCAAACCTACATAGGAAACCGAATGTGTGCAGGGCATTTAATGTTTAAATAATGTGTTGCCTTTGACAGACTGCAAAGGAAAGAGTGGGAAGGCATTTTTTTATAGATGCCATTCAGATTTAATGTATCATATATGAGACCATTTTCAATAGGATAAAACTTATATTGATAATTTAATTATTGACAAATAAAATATATAATATTTGAAATTACCAATAAAATTATGATCACTCTTACCACACGTGTATTTTATATAAAAATATACATGACGAGGTTCACATTGATGTAGTTAGTATTATTCACCTCTAAAAGAGAAAAAAATCAGCACAGAATATAAATAGTGAATGGCACATCAAATCTGTTATTTGATGCCACGTATTACTCATGTTGCTCTGTTCTGATATGCTATCATGATATGTTATTTTAAAAAAATCCTGAATATGACAGGGAAATATATTCAACTGTTGAATATCAGCCTTGAGTATTTCAAGGCCCAAGGTAAAGAAGATATTTTTTCCCTTAGGTAAAAATAAATCCAAGTAACTTATTTTTTTCTCTTTATGTTGGTTTTATCAAGTGGGAGAACAACAAATAACCAATACTGAGCCTATTTGCAAGTCATTTTCAATCTCTTTGATTTTTAAATTTTCCCTAAAAACTTGCTATCTTGGCATTTACATTTCAGAAAATATAGGATGAAAGAAGTAGCAAAAACATTCTGATGATGGTTTCATAGTAAACAGAAAAAATAAGCCAATATTAAATAAGATTTTAATCTTGATGATGTCGTACATGAAAGAGAAGAAAAAGTATGAAAGTAAATGTAGGAAGATAAGTTGACAACTGGGATATGTCAGAATATACTCCAGAATTAAACTGCATTTGATCCTGACCTCTATCTCTTGAACTGACATTTCATCAATGATAAAATTGAGGTGCAGGGATTCTGAGTGACTTTAACTAAAATTATATATTTGGATAATCATATTTGTAATCTATCATCCTTCAATCTATCTATTATCTAGCTAGCTATCATCTATCTATCTAAATGCATCCCCTATCTTTTTTTAAAGATTTTTATTTATTTATTTGACAGACAGAAATCATTAGCAGGCAGAGAGGCAGGCAGAGAGAGACAGGGGTAAGCAGGATCACCCCTGAGCAGAGAGCCTAATGCAGGGCTCAATCCCAGGACCCTGGGATCATGACCTGAGATGAAGACAGAGGCTTTAACCCACTGAGCCACCCAGGCATCCCTGTTTCTTTATTTTATTTTATTTTTTATTTCTTTTCAGCGTAACAGTATTCATTGTTTTTGCACCACACCCAGTGCTCCATGTAATATGCGCCCTCCCTAATACCCACCACCTGGTTCCCTGGACCTCCCACCACCCATTCCCCGCCCCTTCAAAACCCTCAGGTTGTTTTTCAGAGTCCATAGTCTCTCATGGTTCATCTCCCCTTCCAATTTCCCTCAACTCCCTTCTCCTCTCCATCTCCCCATGTCCTCCATGTTATTTGTTATACATCCCCTATCTTATCCCTCAAATATTAAATATTTTGAGGTATGGACTCTGAAATAAATGTGGATCAATATTTCCACCCCCAACCCCCCACACAAAAACAAAACTGAAAAAGGAAGATAAATAATAAATTAATATTATTAAGATAGATATTCTATATAGGTAGTAGAAGGTAAAATATATGCAAAAACATCTTTAAAATACAAATAGTATTGTTTTGGACTTTACAGTTTATTTATTTGGACATATTCTTCTATTTTGTCAGACATCCTGGCTCTGTTGTATTTTTACCTGACCCCATAACACTCACACAGATTGTCTAATAAAAATGATCTCTCAAAATCTTTAAATAAAATTGAATTTGTGTTCTCCTTCCAATGCAAAGTGTCCATACCTAGGAGATTTTGCTTGCAAAGTCACACCTATATTCTTATCTCCTGTGTTATTTAAATCATGGATGTCCATATTCTACATAATTAGTAAAATCTTCTAAATGCTGTTCCCCCTACTTTTGCTCAGTCTCTCTCTGCCAAATAAATAAATAAATAAATAAGGGCCTATCCTTTAAATTCTGTTGCAAGGAGAATGGGTTTATTTTGAGTCATTTTACCAGCGCACTGGAGAAAGTTTAGGTTTAAGGTAGATGTGATTCAAGCTCACCTACTTACAGGAAATGTGAGATTAGATTATAGAATTTAATGATTAGAGCCTGTACATTTTATGTAGAAAAGATATAAATAAACATAGGATATTACAAGTTATTCATAATGAAAATATACTGAATACTTGACAAAAAATATCACTGATGAATAGCTATAAATTTTAGCATCTTTATCATTATCATTATCATCACAATGATTTAAAACTATCATTATTATTGGTTGTTCACTGGAAATGTATTCATGTGTATAAAAAGTAAAAAATAAATAAATGTAAACCTGAAAGCATGAATATTTTAATTTCAGATACTTTGATAAAAAGGAATAACAAAACAAAAAATACAGTTACCTGGGAGTCAAGATGGCGGGGAAGTAGGAGGAGGCACCGTTTCAACCTGTACCCTAAAGTGAGCTGATTACATACCAAAGAACTCCGACCACCCATGAAATCAGCCTGAGATCAGAATTATACACGTCTGGATCTCTACAGGAGCAGAAGACGCCAGTGGCAGGTAAAGCCGACTGGGAGCGTTGGACTGATATCAGAAGATAAACAAAAGGGGGAGGGAGCCACCAGAGGTGACTGATACCCCAATACGAGAGTGCCCTGCGTCTGGGGACCAGCATTAACTTGGAGTCTGGTTGAAAGCACTCAAAAAACAAAGAGCAAAGGATTGTGGGGGGTAATAGTGGGAACCTGGGCAGTTAGGGTCAGGGACCTAAGTCCCCAGACCCAGGACAGCCTCCCCTGGCGCTGAGCCAGAGAGAGTGTGGTGGAGAAATCAGGTCTCCATCCCTGAGCCGACAGTGCACCTGACCCGCCAGCAAGACCGAGAATGAGTGGGGTCTGGCTCCTGTGAAGGGCTGGGAACCTGGCCAGATGGCAATCCTGAAACACGCGTGTCCCACACCCTCCCTTGGGAGAGGTGCTCATAGGCTCTAGCCTGGAGCTCTGGCATCCAGAAAAACCAGACATTCCCAGCCCGGAACAGCAGGAAAATCTCAGTGTGCAATCTCTGCTCGGAACCTCTCTGGTGGTCTGGAGCTGCCTAGACAGTCACCTACAGACTACCCTGGTTTTGGGTACAACAAGGAGCTCCTGCATCCCCAGGGACAGTGACTCAGAAAGGACTCTGCCAGCAGCTCTTGCAGAACATTCTGAGGCTTCTCTCTGAAAGGGAGGTCGGGGTGCAGTTTGCTCTCCTCTAAAACTCCAAAAACCATCAAAAGCTGTCAAGGCGAGAGAAAACAGATGAAAGAACATAAAAACCCCCAGAGAACAAAAGCCTGAAAAAAATGTTTCCTCAGAGCCCACCCCCTTGAGGGGAGCGGGAGGACCTAACTCAGGGAACATCATTGTTTGAAAACCCACGTGGCAGGCCCCTCCCCCAGAAAAACAACCAGGAAGGAAGAAAAAAAAAAAAAGACTACAAGAGAACAACCACCACTACTTCACAAATACAACTTTTATTTTTAACTCTTTACCAATATTCTGGTACTTTTTTTTTTAAATACATACAGATAATTTTTAACCTATTTAAGATCACACTGAGATGTCCAGTAGATCAAATTATTTAATAACCTTCTAACCTGAACTTTTTGATACATACCCACGCGTTTTTCTTCTGCTTTTCTATTTTTTAATTCTTTTTTAATTTTAACATAGTTTAGTCTAGTTTATTCTTTTTTAATTTTTATTTTCTACTATATATATAGAGTTAAACTTCAAGGTAATCCCCTTGCCCCAATCAATACTACCCCTATAGGCAAACCAGTTTCTAATCCCCCTGTAACTTAGGAAAGTTGAGTCCCTTAACAAAACCATCAAGATACATTCAGGAAGAATCAAATAACCTTCCTCACCCACACTGAGAATTCAAAACCATTCTCCCAATTTTTTCTTCTGTCAGTGTTTAATTGAATTTGTGTTTGTCCTGATAATATATAAATCTTATAATTGGGGTTCTTTCTGATGAGGTTCTTCCCTTTTTTTTTTTTTTTTGCTTATATATATATATATTTTTCTCTTGTCATATACTTTTATCAGTCTTTTTGTTTGTCTGTTTTTGTTTGTATCCTTCACAAATCTTACCTTGTGGCCCATTTGGGCTGAGCCTTCTCTTTTATCTTCCCTTTTTTCCTCTCTCTCTCTCTCTCTCTCTTTTTTCTTTTCCCTTTTTTTTTTCTTTCTTCTTCTCAATTTTTTTTCTTTTCTTTTTTCTCTCATTTGGGTGGGGAACCCTGAATGCACAGAAGCGTTCCAGGGTGCACCTTGACTGCACCACAATCGATATATCCAGCAGCATCTGTTCAGTCATCTATTACCAAAATGACTAGGAGGAGGAATACCCAACAGAAGAAAAATACAGAGGATGGGCCTTCTGCAACAGAGCTAATGGCTATAGACATAGACAATATGTCAGAAAAGGAATTCAGACTAACAATTATCCAGGCAATAGCTAGGTTGGAGAAAGCCATGGATGACCAAACAGAATTGATTAGGGCAGAACTGAAAGCCACCAGGGATGATGTTCACAATGTTAGGGCAGAACTGAAAGCCACCAGGGATGATGTTCAGAATGCTCTCAATGAGTTCCAATCTAATCTAAACTCTCTAAAAGCTAGGGTAACTGAGACAGAAGATAGAATTAGTGATCTGGAGGACAAACAGACAGAGAGAAAGGATCAGGAGGAAGCCTGGAACAAACAGCTCAGAAGCCACAAAAACAGAATCAGGGAAATAAATGATGCCATGAAACATTCCAACGTCAGAATTATTGGAATCCCTGGAGGGGAAGAAAAAGAAAGAAGTCTAGAAGATATAGTGGAAGAAGTTGTATATGAAAATTTTCCCAATCTCACGAATGGAAACAACATTCATGTACTAGAGGCAGAAAGATTTCCTCCCAAGATTTGATTCTCGAAAGTCCTCACAACACCATATAGTTAGAACGAGGAATTATGTTTCAAGAGAGACCCTCTTAAAAGCAGCTAGGACAAAGAAGCTCCTTACATACAGAGGAAAGCCCATTAGAATAACGTCAGACCTTTCCACAGAGACCTGGCAAGCCAGGAAGGGCTGGCAAAATATATTCAGAGTACTAAATGAGAAGAACATGCAACGAGGAATACTCTATCCAGCAAGACTGACATTTAAAATGGAGGGAGAGATAAAGAGTTTCCAAGACCAGCAAGGCTTAAAAGACTATGCAACCACCAAGCTGACACTGCAGGAAATATTAAGGGGGGTCCTATCAAGGGGAAAAAATCCTAAGAATATCTTTGAACAGAAATATAGAAACAATCTACAGACAGAAAGACTTCAAAGGCAACACGATGTCAATAAAAACCTATCTCTCAATAATCACTCTCATTGTGAATGGCCTAAATGCTCCCATAAAATGACACAGGGGTGCAGATTGGATAAAACGACAGGACCTATCCATATATTGTCTACAAGAACCCATTTTGAACCTAAGGACACACCCAGACTGAAAGTGAAGGGATAGAAAAGCATCTTTCATGCCAATGGGCCTCAAAAGAAGTCCAGGGTAGCGATTCTCATATCAGATAAATTAGATTTTAATCTAAAGACCTGTAGTCAGAGATACAGAAGGACACTACAGCATTCTTAAAGGGACTATCCGCCAAGATGATCTAACAATTGTGAATATCTATGCCCCCAATATGGGAGTACCCAATTACATAAGAAAACTATTAATCAAGATAAAGAGTCATATTGATATGAATAAAATAATAGTAGGAGATCTTAATATACCTCTCTCAGAAATAGACAGATCATCGAAGCAGAAAATTAATAAAGAAATAAGAGCATTGAAAGAAACATTGGACCAGATGGACCTCATAGATATATACAGAACATTCCATCCTAAAACAACAGAATACTCATTCTTCTCAAGTGCACATGGAACCTTCTCCAGAATAGACCACATACTGGGTCACAAAGCAGGACTCAACCGATACCAAGAGACTGACATTATTCCCTGAATATTCTCAGATCACAATGCTTTGAAACTGGAACTCAATCACAAGGAAAAGTTTAGAAGGAACTCAAACACCTGGAAGCTAAAGACCTCCTTGCTTAAGAATGCTTGGATCAACCAGGAGATCAAAGATGAACTTAAACAATTCATGGAAACCAATGAGAATGAAGACACTTCGGTCCAAAGCCTATGGGATAAAGCAAAGGCGGTTTTAAGGGGGAAATACATAGCCATCCAAGCCTCCCTCAAAAAAATTGAAAAATCCAGAATACACCAGCTGTCTCTCCACCTTAAAGAACTGGAGAATCGACAACAAATCAAACCAACTCTACATGCAAGAAGGGAAATAATCAAGATTATTGATTCTTAAATCAATCAATGTGGTAGAACAAATCAATAAGAGAAGAGAGAAGAACCACATGGTCCTCTCAATTGATGCAGAAAAAGAATTTGACAAAATCCATCATCCGTTCCTGATGAAAACGCTTCAAAGTATAGAGATAGAGGGAACATTCCTGAGCTTCATAAAATCTATCTATGAAAGACCCACAGCAAATATCATCCTCAATGGGAAAAAGCTTGCAGCCTTCCCGTTGAGATCAGGAACACGACAAGGATGCCCACTCTCACCACTCTTGTTCCACATAGTATTAGAAGTCCTAGCAAAGGCAATCAGACAACAAAGAGACATAAAAGGTATCCAAATTCGCAAGGAAGAAGTCAAACTCTCTCTCTTCACAGATGACATGATTCTTTATATGGAAAACCCCAAAGATTCCACCCCCAAACTACTAGAGCTCATACATCAATTCAGTAACGTGGCAGGATACAAAGTCAATGTACAGAAATCAGTGGCTTTCTTATACACTAACAATGAAAATACAGAAAGGGAGATTAGAGAATCAATTCCATTTACTCTAGCACCAAGAACCATAAGATACCTGGGAATAAACCTAACCAAAGAGGTAAAGTCTTGCCATATTTTTTAAGGTCTGATTACAACAACTTGATTGCATTCATTGGGGTTCCCACTAGTATTCCTGTAGGATGTGAAGACTCTATACACATTTTCATCCTGATTATTACTTTTTGGCCTGTGAGGAGCTTGTGACCCTCTTCTCTCATGTGGGAACACCAACTCATTGGCAAAAATCTAAAGTCAGACTATAATATTCCCACCTCAGTCTTAAAAAAAAAAAAAAGTGCTGTGGAACCACTTAGTCTAGAGCTGAGAAAATCCTGGTCACCATATAATTTTAACAGTATTGCAATGAAATTCTTTAGTATTTACATCTGAAAGAATTTGAAGAGTTAGAATCAGGGCTGTATGGCTTCTTCCATTTCAAAGAAAGTAAACCTACTTGAAAATCAAAGTCAAAGAAAGCAGGAATATGCATTATACATTCTTTGAATAATCCCTTATCCTTCTCCTATGTCCTCTCTTCTTCTGTCCCTCCCTCATATTTCTTCCTCCTTCTCTTTTGATTTATCTCTCAATATCTGTGCCTTTGTTTGTGGTTACTCATCCATCTCAGGTCTCCCATGCCTTTCAGTAAATGTTTCTTAATGACCTTTTTGAATTCATTGCTATTTATAGCGTTTATTCATTATAGGCTTTGTTATCATTTTCATTTTCCTCGAAATCTTTTTTTTTACATTTTAATTTATTTATTTATTCAGTGTAACAGTATTCATTGTTTTTGCACAACACCCAGTGCTCCATGCAAATCGTGCCCTCCCTATTACCCATCACCTGTTTCCCCAACCTCCCACCCCTGACCCTTCAAAACCCTCAGGTTGTTTTTCAGAGTCCATAGTCTCTTATGGTTCGCCTCCCCCTCCAATTTTTTTTTTAATAAACATATAATGTGTTTTTATCCCCAGGGGTACAGGTCTGTGAATCGCCAGGTTTACACACTTCACAGCACTCACGATAGCGTGCACCCTCCCCAATGTCCATAACCCCCTCCCCCTCTCCCAACCCATCTCCCCTGAGCAACCCCCAGTTTGTTTTGTGAGATTAAGAGTCATTTATGGTTTGTCCCCCTCCCAATCCCATCTTGTTTCATTTATTCTTCTCCTATCCCCCTAACCCCCCCATGCTGCTTCTCCATGTCCTCATATCAGGGAGATCATATGATAGTTGTCTTTCTCCGATTGACTTATTTCACTAAGCATGATACCCTCTAGTTCCATTCACGTCGTCGCAAATGGCAAGATTTCATTTCTTTTGATGGCTGCATAGTATTGCATTGTTTATATATACCACTTCTTCTTTATCCATTAATGTGTTGATGGACATCTAGGTTCTTTCCATAGTTTGGCTATTGTAGACGTTGCTGCTATAAACATTCGGGTACATGTGCCCCTTCGGATCACTACGTTTGTATCTTTAGGGTAAATACCCAGTAGTGCAATGGCTGGGTCCTAGGGTAGTTCTATTTTCAACATTTTGAGGAACCTCCATGCTGTTTTCCAGAGTGGTTGCACCAGCTTGCATTCCCACCAACAGTGGAGGACGGTTCCCCTTTCTCCACATCTTCTCCAGCACCTGTCATTTCCTGACTTGTTAATTTTAGCCATTCTGACTGGTGTGAGGTGATATCTCATTGTGGTTTTTTTTTTTTTTTAAAGATTTTACTTATTTATTTGACACAGAGAGATCACAAGTAGGCAGAGAGGCAGGCAGAGAGAGAGAGGAGGAAGCAGGGTCCCTGTGGAGCAGAGAGCCTGATGCGGGGCTCGATCCCAGGACCCTGAGATCATGACCTGAGCCGAAGGCAGCAGCTTAATCCACTGAGCCACCCAGGCGCCCCCTCATTGTGGTTTTGATTTGTATTTCCCTGATGCCGAGTGACGTGGAGCACTTTTTCATGTGTCTGTTGGCCATCTGGATGTCTTCTTTGCAGAAATATCTGTTCATGTCCTCTGCCCATTTTTTGATTGGATTGTTTGTTCTTTGGGTGTTGAGTTTGCTAAGTTCCTTACAGATTTTGGATACTAGCCCTTTATCTGATGTGTCGTTTGCAAATATCTTCTCCCATTCTGTCAGTTGTCTTTTGGTTTTGTTAACTGTTTCCTTTGCTGTGCAAAAGCTTTTGATCTTGATGAAATCCCAATAGTTGATTTTTGCCCTTGCTTCCCTTGCCTTTGTCGTTGTTCCTAGGAAGATGTTGCTACGGCTGAGGTCGAAGAGGTTGCTGCCTGCATTCTCCTCAAGGATTTTGATGGATTCCTTTCTCACATTGAGGTCCTTCATCCATTTGGAGTCTATTTTCGTGTGTGGTGTAAGGAAATGGTCCAATTTCATTTTTCTCTATGTGGCTGTTCAATGTTCCCAGCACCATTTATTGAAGAGGCTGTCTTTTTTCCATTGCACATTCTTTCCTGCTTTGTCGAAGATTAGTTGACCATAGAGTTGATGGTCTATTTCTGGGCTCTCTAGTCTGTTCCACTGATCTATGTGTCTGTCTTTGTGCCAGTACCATGCTGTCTTGAGGATGACGACTTTGTAATAGAGCTTGAAGACTGGAATTGTGATGCCACCAACTTTGGCTTTCTTTTTCAATATTCCTTTGGCTATTAGAGGTCTTTTCTGGTTCCATATAAATTTGAGGATTATTTGTTCCATTTCTTTGAAAAAAATGGATGGTATTTTGATAGGGATTGCATTAAATGTGTAGATTGCTTTAGGTAGCATAGACATTTTCACAATATTTATTCTTCCAATCCAGGAGCATGGAACATTTTTCCATTTCTTTTTGTCTTCCTCAGTTTCTTTCATGAGTAATTTATATTTTTCTGCGTATATATTCTTATCCTCTTTGGTTAGGTTTATTCCTAGGTATCTTATAATTTTGGGTGCAATTGTAAATGGGATTGACTCCTTAATTTCTCTTTCTTCTGTCTTGTTCTTGGTGTACAGAAATGCAACTGATTTCTGTGCATTGATTTTATATCCTGACACTTTACTGAATTCCTGTACAAGTTCTAGCAGTTTTGGAGTGAAGTCTTTTGGGTTTGCCACATATAGTATCATATCATCTGGGAAGAGTGATCGTTTGACTTCTTCTTTGCTGATTTGGATGCCTTTAATTTCCTTTTGTTGTCTGATTGCTGAGGCTAGGACTTCTAGTACTATGTTGAATAGCAGTGGTGATAATGGACATCCCTGCCGTGTTCCTGACCTTAGCGGAAAAGCTTTCAGTTTTTCTCCATTGAGAATGATATTTGCAGTGGGTTTTTCATAGATGGCTTTGATAATATTGAGGTATGTGCCCTCTATCCCTACACTTTGAAGAGTTTTGATCAGGAAGGGATGCTGTACTTTGCCAAATGCTTTTTAAGCATCTATTGAGAGTATCACATGGTTCTTGTTCTTTCTTTTGTTAATGTGTTCTATCACGTTGATTGATTTGCGGATGTTGAACCAACCCTATAGCCCTGGAATAAATCCCAATTGATCGTGGTGAACAATCCTTTTAATGTACTGTTGAATCCTATTTGCTAGTATTTTGGCGAGAATTTTTGCATCTGCATTCATGAAGGATATTGGTCTGTAGTTCTCTTTTTTGGTGGGATCCTTGTCTGGTTTTGGGATCAAGGTGATGCTGGCCTCATAAAATGAGTTTGGAAGTTTTCCTTCCATTTCTATTTTTTGGAACAGTTTCAGGAGAATAGGAATTCATTCTTCTTTAAATGTTTGGTAGAATTCCCCTGGGAAGCCATCTGGCCCTGGGCTTTTGTTTGTTTGGAGATTTTTGATGACTGTTTCGATCTCCTTACTGGTTATGTGCCTTTTCAGGTTTTCTATTTCTTCCTGGTTCAGTTGTGGGAGTTTATATGTCTCTAGGAATGCATCCATTTTCCAGATTGTCAAATTTGTTGGTGTAGAATTGCTCATAGTATGTTCTTATAATTGTCTGTATTTCTTTGGTGTTAGTTGTGATCTCTCCTCTTTCATTCATGATTTTATTTATTAGGGTCCTTTCTCTTTTCTTTTTGATGAGTCTGGCCAGGGGTTTATCAATCCTATTGATTCTTTCAAAGAACCAGCTCCTAGTTTCACTGATTTTTTCTATTGTTTTTTTGGTTTCTATTTCATTGATTTCTGCTCTGATATTTATGATTTCTCTTCTCCTGCTGGGTTTAGGGTTTCTTTCTTCTTCTTTCTCCAGCTCCTTTACGTGTAGGCTTAGGTTGTGTACTTGAGACCTTTCTTGTTTTTTGACAAAGGCTTGTACCGCTATATATTCTCCTCTCAGGACTCCCTTTGCTGTGTCCCACAGATTTTGAACCGTTGTGTTTTCATTATCATTTGTTTCCATGAATTTTTTCAATTCTTCTTTAATTTCCTGGTTGAACCATTCATTCTTTAGAAGGATGCTGTTTAGTCTCCATGTATTTGGGTTCTATCCAGCTTTCCTCTTGTGATTGAGTTCTAGCTTCAGTGCATTATGGTCTGAAAATATGCAGGGAAAGATCCTAATCTTTTGATACTGGTTGAGACCTGATTTGTGACCCAGGATGCGATCTATTCTGGAGAAGGTTCCATGTGCACTAGAGAAGAATGTGCATTCTGTTGCTTTGGGATGAAATGTTCTGAATATATCTGTGATGTCCATCTGATCCAGTGTGTCATTTAAGGCCTTTATTTCCTTGTTGATCTTTTGCTTGGATGATCTGTCCATTTCAGTGAGGGGAGTGTTGATGTCCCCTACTATTATTGTATTATTATTGATGTGTTTCTTTGATTTTGTTATTAATTGGTTGATATAGTTGGCTGCTCCCACGTTAGGGGCAAAGATATTTAAAATTGTTAGATCTTCTTGTTGGACAGACCCTTTGAGTAGGATATAGTGTCCTTCCTCATGTCTTATTATAGTCTTTGGCTTAAAATCTAATTGTTCTGATATAAGGATCGCCACCCCAGCTTTCTTCTGATGCCCATTAGCATGGTAAATTGTTTTCCACCCTCTCACTTTAAATCTGGAGGTGTCTTCGTGCCTAAAAAGAGTTTCTTGTAGGCAACATACTGATGGGTTTTGTTTTTTTTTCCATTCTGATACACTGTGTCTTTTTATTGGGGCATTTAGTGCATTAACATTCAGAGAAACTATTGAGGGATATGAATTTAGTGCCTTTATTAGTCTGTAAGGTGACTGTTACTGTATATTGTCTCTGTACCTTTCTGATCTACTATTTTTAGGCTCTCTCTTTGCTTAGAGAACCCCTTTCAATATTTCCTGGAGAGCTGGTTTGGTGTTTGCAAATTCTTTCAGTTTTTGTTTGTCCTGGAAGCTTTTGATCTTTCCTTCTATTTTCAATGATAGCCTAGCTGGATAGAGTATTCTTGGCTGCATGTTTTTCTCGTTTAGTGCTCTGAATATAGCATGCCAGCTCTCTCTGGCCTGCCAGGTCTCTGTGGATAAGTCTGCTGCCAATCTAATATTTTTACCATTGTATGTTACAGACTTCTTTTCCTGGGCTGCTTTCAGGATTTTCTCTTTATCACTAAGACTTGTAAATTTTACTATTAGGTGACGGGGTGTGGACCTATTCTTGTTGACTTTGAGGGGGGTTGTCTGCATCTCCTGGACTTTGATGCTTGTTCCCTTTGTCATTTTAGGGAAATTCTCTCCAATAATTCTCTCCAATAGACCTTCTGCTCCCCTCTCTGTTTCTTCTTCTTCTGGAATCCCAATTATTCTAATCTTGTTTCGTCTTATGGTGTCACTTATCTCTCGAATTCTCCCCTTGTGGTCCAATAGCTGTTTGTCCCTCTTTTGCTCGGCTTCTTTATTCTCTGTCATTTGGTCTTTTATATCACTAATTCTTTCTTCTGCCTCATTGATCCTAGCAGTGAGAGCCTCCATTTTTTATTGCACCTCATTAATAGCTTTTTTGATTTCTACGTGGTTAGATTTTAGTTCTTTAATTTCTCCAGAAAGGGCTTTAATATCTCCAGAGAGGGTTTCTCTAATATCTTCCATGCCTTTTTCGAGCCCGGTTAGAACGTTCAGAATCATCATTCTGAACTCTTGATCTGAGATATTACCAATGTCAGTGTTGATTAGGTCCCTAGCCTTCGGTACTGTCTCTTGTTTTTTTGTTTGTGGTGCTTTTTTCCGCCTTGTCATTTTGTCAAGATAAGAGGATATGAAGGATCAAATAAAATACTAAAAGGGTGGCAAAGACCCCATAAAAATGCACTGTAACCAAATCAGAAGAGACCCCAAATTGTGTGTGGGGGGGGGAAGGGGTTAAAAAGAGTTTCAGGAAAAAAAAAAAGGAAAAAATTTAAAAAAAGAAAAAATATAAAAAAGAAAGAAAAAAACATATGTATTTAGATAAACTAGTCAAAAAAGATTAAAAAAGAAAGTGTAAAAGTTTTTAAAAATTTAGCAGAAGAAGAAAAAAGAAAAAAAGAAAAAAAATTGAAAAAAGAAGAAAAAATTGAATTAGCTGCAAGACTAAAGAATCATGGGGAGAAAGCCATGAGTTCCCTGCTTTGCTTTCTCCTCCTCTGAATTGCGCTGCTGTCTTAGGAATTGTACCTACTTTCCTTGATAGATGAACTTTGTTCTGGCTGGATATTATGTTGATCTTCTGGGGTAGGGGCCTGTTGTAGTGACTCTCAAGTGTCTTTGCTGGAGGCAGGATTGCACCGCCCTTATGGGGGGCCGGACTAAGTAATCGGCTAGGGTTTGCTTTTGGGAGCTGCTGTTCCCTGAACGCTTTCCGTAGAGTTCTGGAGGACGGCAATGAAAATGGCAGCCTCCTAGTCTCTGGCCCAGAGGAGCTGAGAGCCCGGGGCCCCACTCCTCAGTGTGCCCCCAGAGGACAGCACCCAATCACTCCCGTATCCCCAGTCTCTAGCCACACTCCGAGCTCACCCAGCCCACGACCAGTTCAAGGTAACCCCAAGCTGACAGTTCAGTCCTCAGCTCTGTCTCTGTAGCCGGCTTCTCTGTTCTAATACCTGCTAGCTCTGTGACACTCAGACACCCCCGATCCTTCTGTGACCCTGCGGGACCTGGGGCCACACTGACCCCGCATGGGCTTCACCCTGGTTTAGCCTCTGGAGCAATGTCCCTCAGTGGGTCAGACTTTTAAAAGTCCTGATTTTGTGCTCTGTTCCTCTGCCGCTTGCTGGGAGCAGGCCCCTCCCCCCGCGGTCTATCTTCCCGTCGTTTTAGATTCACTTCTCCGCCAGTCCTACCTTTCAGAAAGTGGTTGATTTTCTGTTTCTAGAATTGCTGTTCTTCTTCTCTTCGATCTCCCGTTGGAGTTGTAGGAGTTTGCAGTGTTTAGATAAGCTATCGAGCTGATCTCCTGCTACCTGATGTAGTCTTAGCCTGCTACTTCTCCGCCATCTTGACTCCAACCCCTCCTCGAGATCTTTTTGCCATTTTCCCTTTCCCATCCCAAATCTCACCTTTCTGCTTTAAAGTGTTGCAAGCAGAATATTTCTATTTTTAATTATTTATAAAGATTTGATTTATTAATTTGGGGGGGGGAAGAGGGAGAACACAAAGGGAGAGTCAAACTCCCCACTGAGCAGAAACCCCAATTCAGGGCTCCATTCTAGGACCCTTAGATCATGACCTGAGCTGAACACAGATGCTTAACTGACTGGGCTACCCAGGGACCCTGCAAACAGAATATTTTTAAATCTTTGTCCATTGAATAAAATTTTATATTCTAATCCATTTTATGAATCAATATAATTCAGTATTTTATATTTCTCACTCTAAGGAAAATATCCAAGTGTTTACATATGGGGGCTCTTTTTAAAAAATTTTATTATCAGTCATTTAGTGATCAGAAAGTGATTTTTTTCATGCCTAATATTAATATATTCCTGTATTAAAAGTTAAAGATATAGACAAACAATTCAAGCAATTTACTCTTCCACCAGAATCTCAGAACTGAAATGACATACGTTACCTCCAGAAAGCTTTTTTGTCCTACTGTAACTTCATACTCACTAAGCAATATAAATGATAAGAGCTAACTTTCTAAAGCTGCATATATATGGCACTAATAGATGAATGAGTCCAATAACATGATTATTTTGCATTATGAAACAATATATCCAATCAATTGAATTAATCTTTATAACTTCATTATAACCCTCAGCATTGTACAACCAGAGCCACCCAGATATGTTTCCTCTTATTTAAAGTAACACTAGATTACTTTCTTCAGAAGATCTGACACTGAATCTTCTCACAGGTGTAGAGGGACAGAGACAGAGAGAGTGAGAGAGAGAGAGAGAGAGAGAGAGAACGTTAAGCAGCCTCCACCCCCAGTGTAGAGGTCAATGTGGGGCTCAATCTAGCAACCCTAAGATCATGAGATGAAATCAAGAGTTGGACACTTAACCAACTGAGCCATGCAGATGCCCCTGCAATTTCTCTGAATTAATTCATATGACACCAGCAACAGGATGCAAATAAAAATCATTTGTGTTACAGTGACTGAGTCACCAATTTTCTGCCATAACTGATGCTTCTGTAGACTGAGTCACTCACCAAGTATGAACCCAAGTGTACATTTGTATATCCAGTCTTCTGCAGTGTCTTCCAATTGAGTGCAACTCCAAGTTGGAATTTAAGAATACTAGACATTCTTGTGTCATTTCTGGATCATCTCTCTAAGACCAAAACTATGTTATCATGTTCTTGGGGTGATCTGGATCACCTAGATCAATCCTAGATTCCTATGTTCACCAAACCAAGCATCTACTTAATAACAATAAACAAAATGGCGTTTTTCACACATTCAAAATGTTGCACATATTTGAATATTGCTAATAGAGTCAGAAGTGAAAGTTTACATTAATAAAATAAAAAAAAAGTTTTGCAAAAATTTACAAAAACACAGAGTGGTTTTCCTGCTCATGAACACAGATTTTCTTTTCTTTCATTCCATAAGCTTTCAGGTAATATTAGTTATGGCTAAGTCATAAAACTAGGAATAAACTAGTCAATGCAGACTTTATTTTCCGGATATATTCTCTAAGGACTTCTATGTTTCCCCCCTTTCCACTCATCTTCTATCCAAGTTGCTTCTGTCACTGGAAAAACAGTCCTAATTGACCATCATGCAAATTGCACCTCCTTCCCTGCCATAGTTTTATCGACCACCAACTCTAAGGTAACCTCCAACTTCTCAAAGTAGAGGACACAATCATAAACAGGCTGTAGAACTCATATTTTCTTTTATTTGACATCTTACTAAATATTCCCTCTTAACTCCTCTGTTGTCTGAATGATTTCTGGCTAACTGTCAGGTCTTGGTGAAATTATCACTGAGTTATAGGTTATAGTTGTCTTGATTTCTCTAAAGTTCATGTAATATGATATATATTCCACTACCAGTATTCTGGAGCTGGTTCATACTGAATCAAGAGACCCAAGTGTTAAATTTCAATAATTTTGAAAGTTGGCTGTTAAGCTGTTAGTAGTTTAAAATCGTCCATGGTAGAAGTACTTAAAACATGAGGACTGAAAAACACTTCCAGTCAGGTCTTTTGTTTGTTTCATTTTAGTTTTTTTTTCTTTTTTTTTTCTTTTTGTGAGCTATTTGATCAGCATATCACTGTCTATATCCCTGGCTTGAAAAAGATGCACTGTTTCTTCTATGATATAAGTGCCCTTCTGAAATTCACTTCTGAAGATACTTCTAATGGAAAATTTTGAAGTTTAAAATTTTGTGTTTCTTTTATACTTCATCTTCCTGCCAACCCCACAAGTACATCCTGCCACACACACAAGCACAGGAACATACCACTGCCTAAATGTTTCTGACCAATAGAGTTCTGAGACTCTCCTTTTGTCTAGCCACTGTGAGAGCTCTAACAGAGACAACCCATCTACAGAAGCTAAAAACAGCATACTTCTGTCTTTAATAATATAATTACCCTGATGCCAATACCACATCTATTATCTAAAAACAAAGCAAGACAATACAAAACAGAAAACTGCCGATAGTTCTGAAAAGAGTATTAAGCAATACATTTTTTAAGATTTTATTTATTTATTTGTGATAGAAAGAGAGCATAATCATGAGCTGGGGGAAGAGGCAGAGGGTAAGGGAGAAGCAGATCACCCACTGAGCAAGAAGTCAGATGTCAGGCTCAATCCCCACACCCTGAGTTCATGACCTGAGCTGAAGGCAGACACTTAAGTGACTGGACCACCAAGGTGCCCCTTAACAATACAATTAGACAAAACATTGGGTAAAAACTGTACCCACATACCGAAGAGGCTCGAATAACCCCAAACATCAGAGGCAAAGATGAAGAAAATTGCAAGGGGACATCATAATAAAATCTCTTAAATCAGTGTTAAGAATACAGTATTAAAGTGCTGAGGGAGAATAAAAACATATGTATAGAACAAAAGGAGTAAGAATTACAGCGGACATCAAAAGCAATGCAAACCAGCAGGGAATGGACAGATAACTACAGATTACATAAAGAAAAACTTAGCAACCAGGAATTATATATGCAGAAAAAAACAACTCAAAAATGAAGGTAACATAATGCTAACAAAAACGCCAGAGTAAGAACTCATGAAAATAAATGTTACTTAAATAAAAGCAATACAAACATGGACAAATTTTCCTGAATCAACTTTTTCAGAATTCTGGAAATTAAAAAAGGGCTTTCAGCAATCTGGAGACCATCTGTTCAATAAAACAGACTGAATCTCAGTTAAATTAGTGAACACTGTGGACTTTTAATTTGTCTGTCCATATCCCCTCTTCTTCTTGAAGACCAATGCCCTCAATTATGGTGCAAAGCAGGAACTGAGCAGCCACTGGAGGGAAAAGAAAAGTTGGATTTCCTTCAAAGCCTCATTCCCAGACCCAGATAATTCACATTATTGAATTGGTTTGTTGATTTCCTGGAAGACCTCACTAGCACGATTGTTTTGTGTTTGTTTTTGTTTTTTGTTATCTAACACACCGCTCATCCAGTACAAATAAGCCTCAGGGCATTTGAGGGAAAAAATCAAAAGCAATTGTTGAACATCATGGTTTTCTAAAACAATATATAATAATTGGAGAGAGGGGGATTGGCTATCTAAAATGGCTAAAAAGAAAACGTGGAGAATGAGATATCCATAGCATATTTTGAAAAGCTCTAACATATTCCTGGGAATCGTGAAGATCATGTTTATTCACAAGGCTATGTTCATTTCCAGAGCTGTGCTCTTGCTGAGGAATGACATGAGAGGGCCCTAAGCTAATACTGAGGCTCAACAGAAGCAGGAAGTGAAGGCTGATGTGGATTTGTACACTGCCTGACCGAATATTAAAAGTATGTCCCAACATGCAAACTGAGGCCCCTGGCAAAGATTGGGAGACTTACTAGTTGCAGACACTTAAAGGAAACTCCATAAGTCATAAGCTGACCAATGATCTCATTGAGTAGAGACGTCATTGGCCACATATGATGAAGAAAACAGACTTCACAAAGTTAATTCAAGAAAGTCACCAAAACAAATGACAATAACAATAGCAACGATAAATCTTAGGGACAGGGAAATGTACGCTGTCCAATTATACCACACTGTATTATTTAAAATTCTTGTTTTCAACTGAAGTTATTAATTATGAAATGAAATAAGGAGGTATGAACCAGTCACGGGGGAAAAAATTCTACAGAACTATCTCTGAGGAATTCCCCCTTTTAGAATTACTAGATAAATAATTTAAATAGGCTATCCTAAATATGTTCAGAGAACTAAAGGGAATCATGTATCAAAAACTACAGAACAGTATGGGGATGATATCTGACCAAAGAGAAAATATCAGCTAAGAGGTAAGTATTATAAATAAACAAATAAATAAATAGAATCAAATAAAATTTCTAGAGATTAAAGTACAATAATTAAAACATTACTGGAGGGGAACAATTATAGTTGATTAAGAAGAGTGAGTGAACTTGAAGATTTGGTCGACTGAATGAACAAAAAGAAAAAAATAATAGAAAAGAAAGAAAAATGAACAGCATCCTGCTTGCATGATGATCCTGCTTGCAGGATGCTATCAAGTGTATTGATAAAATAAATGTTCTAGGAAAGGGGAAACAAAGAGGCAGAAATAATATTTGGAAAAAATAATAGCCAAGCTCTTCTCAAAGTTGACAAAAAACATTAATCAACACATTCATGGTCAGTAAGCTCCAATTTGGATATCCTCAATAAGATATACATGTAGACATACGAAAACTAAATTATCAAAAGCCAAAGAGAGAATTTTAAAATCAGAGAGATGAAAGAAACTTGTCACATACTTGGGTATGTCCCCGCGCCCCCCCACCTCAATTATCAGTGGATATCTCAGCATAAATCTCACAGGTTTGGAGAGAATGGGGTGATATATTCAAATTATTGCAAAATAAAATTGCCAACCAAGAATATATTATCTAGAAGAATAGTCCTTGAAGAATGAAGAGCTGATAGGTTTTCCAAACAAAAACTGAAGGAATTCATCACTGCTAAACTTGTCTTAGAAGGAGTGCTAAAGGTAGTTCTTAAAAGTTGAAACAAATAGAAGCTGATTATATGAAATCATATGAAAGTATAAATGTCATTGTTAAAAAGAAACAAAGAATATTCAAATACTATAATAGCAGCACATGAATGACTTTTAACACTAGTATATACATTAGAAGACAATAATAATTATAATAAAATAAATTTGTTAATGGAAACATACTATAAAAGGAGTAAAATTTCACATCATTTATAAAAATTGTGGAGGCAACTGAATTGTATAGTATCTATGTGATTGACGTTAAGTTGTTACCCGCTTAAAATAGATTGCTAGAACTTTAAAATAGGCAGTGCAAAACCCACAGTAACCAACCATGTGAAAACAAAACAAAAACAATGAAACAAACAAAAAACTTCAATAGATATATTTTAAAAACAGTGAAAAATCAAAACAGTCCAACACACACACATGCACACACACACACACACACACACATACATACACACGAGCAAAACTATCAAAGCACAAACTCAACAAAAAAGGAGATAAAAAGAACAAAAAGGTACATAGGAAACAATTTATATGATGTCAAGATTAAGTACTTATATTAATTTATTTTTACTTTTTAAAATATTTTATTCATTTATTTGACAGAGATCACAAGTAGGCAGAGAGGCAGGCAGAGAGAGAAGAGGAAGCAGGCTCCCTGCTGAGCAGAGAGCTTGATGAGGGGCTTGATCCCAGGACCCTGGGATCATGACCCAAGCCGAAGGCAGAGGCTTTAACCCACTGAGCCACCCAGGTGCCCAGTTACTTATATTATTTTAAATATAAATGGGGCCAAACTCAATCAAAAGACGGAGTATCTGAATGGATAAAAACAAAACAAACAATTGAAAAACCAATCATAAGTTTACTTCAATTGAATCCCTCGCACACAGTTGAAGGAAAGGTAAAGTTGCGAGCTCTTACGGAAAATAGTATGGGGGATTCTCAAAAACAAATTACTGGCTGCTAATGAGGAGTGGGGTTGAGGATGAGTGAAATAGGTGAAGGACATTAAAAGGTACACACTTCCAGTTATAAAATAAATAAGTTACAGAGGTGGAAAATACAGCAGTGTCAATAATATGGCTCAATATATTCAATAATATTTATCGTCATGAGCAGTTTAAAACATATGTAATTATTGAAACAGTATATTGCACAACCAAAATTAATTTTATATGTCAACTAAACTTCAATTAAAAAAAAAAACATTTCAGGGGAAACTGGGTGGCTCAGTGTGTTAAGCCTCTGCCTTCAGCTCAGGTCATGATCTCAGGGTCCTGGGATCAAGCCCCACATCGGTGTCTCTGCTCAGCAGGGAGCCTGCTTCTTCCTCTCTCTGCCTGCCTCTTTGTGATCTCTCTCTCTCTCTGCCAAATAAATAATTAAAATCTTTAAAATTTTTTTTAAATATATATAAAATCTATGATATGACCTCAAAATCCCACTTTTGGGTATATATCCAAAAAAAGAGAAGTCAAGACTTGGAAGAGATATTTATACACCTATATTCATTGCAGCAATATTCTCAATGGCCAGGAAATGGAAACAAGCCAAGTGTTTGTTCAAAGATGAATGGATAAAGAAAATGTATTATATATATAAAATGATACATAATTCAGCCTTAACAAGGAAATCAAATCAAATGCTACATGGATGAAACTTGAGGACCTCATGCAAAATGAAATAAACCTATCACAAAGAGAAAAATTCAACTTATGTGAGGTATCTAAAGCAAAATTGTATAATATAAAGTAGAATAGTGATTTTATAAAAGTTATTTTTTACCTCATCCCCAGTTTTTCCTATTATTAGTGTTATGCATTAGTGTTATGTGGTAAAAATTACACCAATGAATTAATAATAATGAATTAATATTAACTAAAGTCCATAGTTTTCAGAATTCAATCTTTCTATTGTATGTTCTTATGGATTTTGACAAATGTGCCATATAGGTATCATTTCAGTAATATATGGTATAGTTTAACTGACTTAAAAATCCCCTGTACCTCACCTATCTATCCTTATCCCCCTTACTAAAATTTTTAGGAACTGCTGAATTTTTATTGTCTTCATAGTTTTACCTTTTCTGGAACGCCTTAAAGTTGGAGTCATACAACATATACTCTTTTCAGCTTGATTTCCTTCACTCAGCAATACACATTTTTTCCTCAAATGTACTTTAGTGTCTAAAGAGTTCTTTTTTTTAGAGTTCATTTTTCTAACCTGTATTTAAATTCAATTTAATTCACATATGTGGTATTATTAGTTTCAGAAATAGAATTCAATGATCCATCAATTTCATACAACACTCAGTGTTCATTACTTCCAGTGCCCTCCTTAAATCCCATCACCTAGTTACCTCTCCAGTAACTCTCAGGTTTTTCCCTATAGTTGTGAGCTTGTTATGGTTTGCCTCCATCTGTTTTCCTCTTATTTTATGTTTCCTTCCGTTCTTCATGTTTCTCCGTTTTGTTTCTAATTCCACGTATGAGAGAAATCATATGGTATTTGTCTTTCACTGACGGACTTATTTCACCTAACCCTCTAGTTCTATCTAAACCCTTGCAAATGGCAAGATTTTATTATTTTTTGGCTAATATTCCAATTATATAAACACACACACACACACATACACAAACATATACATGTGTACAAACATATACATACATATGTATGTATGAATATATTGAGAGGATAAGATAGACACTATATAATAATAAAGGTAATCCTCAACCTTATGGTTATCTTATCTTGTTACAGCTGATAAGATATTTAAAAATATCTTCTCCCATTCTTTAGGTTGGCTTTTAGTTTTGTTGACTATTTCCTTTCAGTATAAAAACATTTTATCCTGATGAATCCCCAATAGTTCAATTTTACTTTTGTTTCCATTACGTTTGGAAACGTGTCGAGCAAGACGTCACTATGTTTTTATCCCATTTACTATTTATATGAACTTCTTTTCCTTTTGTTACATTCTTTCCTTTAAAATATATTTCGTCTGATAAAAAGCACTGCTATGCTGACTTTCTTGCTTTCCTTTGATATCCATTTGCATGATAGTTCTTTCTCTATCCCTTCACTTTCAATATCCTGGTGCCTTTAGATCTTTTTTTTTTAATTTTATTTATTTATTTGACAGAGAGATCACAAGTAGGCAGAAAGGCAGGTAGAGACAAAGGCGGAAGCAGCCCCCACCCACCCACTGAGCAGGGAGCAATCCCAGGATCTTGAGACCATGTCCTGAACCCAAGGCAGAGGTTCAACCCACTGAGCCATCCAGGGTCCCCTCTCCGTAGGTCTTAAATGAGTCTCATCTAGGCAACATATAATGGAGCTGTTTTGTTTTTTTTTTTTTTTCCCTCCTTTTTATCGATTCTTTCTCTCTATGTCTTTTAACTGGAGTGTTTCATCCATTTACATTCAAAGAAATTATGATAGATATGTACTTCTTTTCATTTATTATTTTTCCTAAGATATTCTCTGATCCTTTCATATCTTTCTCTCTTTCATGTTTTTCTCATTTTCTCTAGTAACAGATATGGATTTATTTGTCTTTGCTGTTTGAACATTTATCATTGTGAAATATGGTTATCATTATGTTATATGTAAGTATGTATAATATTTAGCATATATAATACATATTAATTTATATTTATACTTACATACCAGTGTAAATATATTTACAGATAGAAGTTCTACGTTTAAGTATTTTAGGTGTCTGGTAGTTTAAGTATGAAACCATTCTTTAGTCCTCTCTCCCTCACCTTTTTGTATATGTTATTACATTGTATATCCTTTTATCTTGTGAGTTCCGTGACTCACAAGAAAATGATTTCATAAATATTCATTTTTACTGCTTTTGTGTTTTCTACATTTATAGTCTTACTTTTGATCTCTCCTTTCCATACAAAGCATCCGCTTTAATATTTTCTGCAAGGTTGGTTTAGTGGTCATGAAATCCTTTAGTCTGTCTGGGAAACTACCTCTTCCTCTGTTCGTCATGATACCTTTCTATTAAGAGTAGTCTTGGCTGAAGTTTTTTTTCCCAATTAGAACTTTGATTATATTGTATCATGCTTTTGGGTGAAAATCTCCATTCTGGTGGAAATCTGATAGTGTTTTTGGGGTTCCCTTGTATGTTATTTTCTTATTTTTTTCTTACTGCTTTTAAGATTTTTATCACTATATTTTGTCAATTTTAGAATATGTCTTGGTGTGCATCTGCTTTTGTTTTTGTTTTAGGGGGTTCTTTGTGTTGCATTGGTTTCGATATCTGTTTCCTTCCCAATGATTAGGAAGTTTTCTGCCAACATTTCTTCAAATACTTTTTCCCCCATTTTCTCTCTTTTTCTTCTGGGAATCTAATAATGTGACCGTTACTTCACTTCATTGAGTCACTGAGTTCTCTAAGTCTGTTCTTGTTTTGTATAATTCTTCTTTTTCTCTCTTTTTTCTTCACCATGATTAAGTTCTAATACTCTGTTTTCTATGTCATTAGTTCATTCTTCTGCTTCTTCCAGCGTGTTGTTCATGCCATCAAGCATGTTTCTTATTTCATTTATTGAGTCTTTTTTCTCTGCTATGTTTCTCCTCATCTCTATTTTACGAGTCTACTCTTGTATTCCACTCTTTTCTCCATCCAGGGAGTGTAATGACAAACACTGCTTTAATACTCCGTCATGTGTGTCACTTATATCTCTCTTGCTTAGCTCTCTAGCTGCGGCTTTGTGTTCTTTCATTTGGTATTAATTTCTCTCTTTTTTTCATTTTGCTTAAATCCCAGTGTCTCTTTCTATGTATTAAGAAAGTCAGCTGTATCTTCTGTTCTTGAGGTTAATGATCTTATGGAGAAGAGATTCAATAGTGCCCTACCATGTATTGTCCTCTCTTTCCCAGGGACTGACACTTCTAGGAATGTCTCTGACATGTGTTATCTATACTTTATTTCTTCTCCTCACCTTATCCTTCAGGGCACTCATTTTCAGAGTCTCTCTTTACCTGTTGTAAGCAGTGTTTGGTCCCTGGTCTGAAGGTGATGAATTTTAAGTAGGCAAGCTTTGGTCTGCTTCTGAGTTGAGACCTGTCTCTACTACTGCTAGAATTGATACACTGCAAAACTCTGGGGTTGAGATATGTGGTGTACACATCCTGTGTACCTAGGCCCTCTACAGATTATTTCCATGCTGTATGTCATCAAGTTCTTTTCCTGTCTTTTTTCCAAGAGTAACCCCATTGCCATTCAGACTTAAAGTGTTTTCCCTATATGTTCCCCTTTGTGTAGGTTTGTGTCCTGCCCTTCTCCACATCTGTTACTCTCATTCAACTGCAGCAAACTCGATCTGTTTCTCTCCTAAACCATGCCTCCACACTTCCTACCTTATTCAATGTAGTCTCTTCTTTAACTTTATTTTTTTTTTCAAAGATTTATTTATTTGACAGATAGAGATTACAAGTAGGCAGAGAGGCAGGCAGAGAGAGAGAGAGGAGGAAGCAGGCTCCCAGCCAAGCAGAGAGCCCAATGCGGGGCTCGATCCCAGGATCCTGGGATCATGACCTGAGCTGAAGGCAGAGGCTTTAACCCGCTGAGCCACCCAGGCGCCCCTCTCTTCTTTAACTTTAATTGTGGACTTTGTTCTGCCAGGTTTCAGGTTGATTTCTGGGGTATTTAGTATGATTTGAAAGTAATCTAGTCATATTTGTGGAATGAGATGGGCCTAGAGTCCCCTTCTCTGCAAACATCTTGCAACCTTCTTGTAGGGTATTACTATGAGTGAAATGTCAGAGAAAGACAAATACTATATAATTTCACTTATAGGGTGAATTTAAAACAAACAAAACAAAAGCATACTTAGAAAGAGCAGTTTGCTGGAATAGGGAGAATGGAGGGAACAGGCTTCATGGGTGGGAAAAAATGGGTGAATGTGGTTAATCGTATGGTGATAAGTGATAACCACCATGATTATGGTGAACATTTTATAGTGTATACAGATACTGCCTTATTATTTTGTACTCCTGAAACTATTATAATGTTATACTCCACTTTTACCTTAGTTATTAAAAATAAGATGTCAACAATAACAAAGTGATGAGTTGACAGAATTAATTTGTATTTTACAAAGTTTGCTCTATTGCTCGTCACAGTTATTATTGTCAAACAACTTCAGCAGCCCTGAAATCTAACTGCTAGAATCATGTTTTCTATATCTAATGTGTAGCATAATGACTATAACAATCAAGTAGAATCACTATAGGGCATACTCAAAAGGTATAACAAAGTAAAAGTTAATGTTATCACTGAAATAATAAAAAAAACCAAAATGGCAATTATGTGAAGAGGTAGGATGTGTTAACTAATTTTCTTGTGGTAACCATTTGGAAATCTATACACATAATATACCTTAATCTTACAAAGTGTAATATGCCAGTTATATATTGATATTTTTTTTAACTTTTGAGAAAATAATATTTAAAAAACAACAGTTTTGTTTGTGGATAAAAACTAACTGGATACTATATTTGAGGCATAAAGGTAACCATCAAATTAACCAACTAAGTACCTATAATAGGTAAGATGATGATCCTGATGGACCATGGCTGACAGTTGAGTAAGTATTAAAAAACAAAAGATGGAGGGTACATTGATGCTTATTATGTATTGTCAGCTGACCATGATCCACAGAAGAGCCCAGTGTGTTTTACGATGCACTCTGAAAATACCAAAAGCATTGTGGATTTCATTGGAAGCTGCACATTTTGGCCAGAATTAATGGTCAAATATACTGTTGTAGATCTGGAGCTACATATATAAGTGGGAATGAAAGCACCCAGGAATAACATGGACCATGTGGTTCCACAAACACTTCAAAGGCATGATGAACAAAATGGACATGAATGCTGACACTCTTAAACTGAAGTATATGTGCAAATACCAGTAGTATTGCTTAACTCATAAAACTAAGATAAAGACTTGAGGAGTAAAAATATGATTGCATCTGTCATCAGGGGAAAAATACATTCTTGCATCCTATTTTGAGTCAGCTTTTAGTCCTAGAATTGATCCAATGTAAAAGCCATAAGGTCACTGTGAAGAAAGTCCCAACAGTGCCACAAAAATTGCATGAGGGCACTATATATCAGTCCTTCCCCAAAGAAACTTGTTATCTATATCCCAGAATGGATTTGCCAGCTCAGACTTGCATGAAAAAATACCACAGAGTAGGTAGATTAAACATCAGCTACCTATTTTCTCATGTTCTAGAGGCAAGGAATTCCAAGTCAAACTTCAGGCCAAGTTGGCTCCCAGTGAGGTCTCTCTTCTTAGTTTTCAGAAGGCTGCCTCACATGGCCTTTCATTATTAAGAAGAAGAAGAGCATGAACTCTCGTCTTTCTCACAAGCATACTAATCCTTAAATCGAGACATACGAAGCAATTTAGTCTAACTACCTTGGTAACATTCTTATTCCCAAAGCCCTCTACATTTTCAGTGAGGGTATCCAACAAAGAAATTTGGGAGGATGCAATTTAGTCCAGAGTACAAAGCAAGGACACCCAAAGAAAACAAAATCCTGAGATATTTTGAGAGCTGTCGGTTACAGAGTCTGTCTGAGCTAACACTGGAAGACACTTGTATAACAGAGTGCCCTTCTCACTACAATTGACCCATATGTGAAATATATGCTATCCATTATATCTACTTTTGCTCTTCTGGGTAAAATTCCAGGTTCTTATTTCAGCACTGAGGCTTTTATCAGGAAAATATTAACAGTTCTTTTTTTATGGCCACATTTTAAAACTTTTATTTTATTTTTTCAGTGTTTCAAGATTCATTGTTTATGCACCACACCCAGTGCTCTGTGCAATCTGTGCCCTCCTTAATACCCACCATCAGGTTCATCCAACGTCCACCTCCCTCCCCCCCAAAACCCTCAGTTTGTTTCTCAGAGTCCACAGTCTCTCATAGGTCACCACTCCCTCCAATTTCCCCCAATTCACTTATCCTTCCCTTATGTATGTGTGTGTATATATATATATATAATATATATTATATATAATATATATATTAAATATATAAATTTAATATATATATTAATTTTTATATATATAAATATATAATTAATATATATATATAAAATATATAAATTAAATATATAAATTTATTTGTGTCTTCTTCAATTTCTTCATTTATATATATAAATATATTTATATATTTTATATATATATACATATATATATAATCAGGGTTATCGTCCTATCTATATCTATATCTATATATCTATATATAATATAATTATATAATATAATATATATTATATATTATATATTATATTATATATTATATATATATAATATATATAATATATATATATTTAAATATATTTAATTTATATTTATATTTAATTTAAATATATTAAATATATTTATATATATTATATATATAAATATATATAATAATATATATAATATATATATAATATATATATAATAATATATATAATATATATAATATTATAATATAATATATATTATATATAATATATATTATATTATATAATTATATTATATATAGATATATAGATATAGATATAGATAGGACGATAACCCTGATTATATATATATGTATATATATATAAAATATATAAATATATTTATATATATAAATGAAGAAATTGAAGAAGACACAAATAAATGGAAAGGTATTCAGTATTTGTGAATTTGAAGAATTAGTATTGGCAAATATTGTCAAAATGTCCCTACTATTCGAACTTACCAAAATATTCCATGTCATTCTTATCAAAATTTCAATGGTAAGTTTTACAAAAGTACATAAAAATTATTATAAAATTTGTGTGGAACCAGAAAATTCCCCAAATAGCCAAAGCAATCCTGAGATAAATGAAGTAGAGGGGCACCTGCCTGGCTTAGTTGGTTAAGCATCTGACTCTTGGTTTCGCCTCAGGTCTCATGGGTGGTGGGATAAATCCTGGGGTCAGGAGCTAAACTCAGTGGGTAGTCTACTTGGAGCTCTTCTCCCTCTGTCCTTGTCCCCACTCAGGTTCCCTCTCCTTTATCAATCAATGAATCATTAGTTTTTAATGTAGTGTTTCATGATTCATTGTTTGTGTATAACACCCAGTGATCATTACAACACATGCCCTCCTTAGCCATTCTTTCTAAAAATCTTTATTTAAATTCTATTAGTAAACATATAGTACTTCATTAGTTTTAAATGAGTTTTCAATAATTCATCGGTTGTGTATAACACGCAGTACTCATCACATCATGTGCCTTACTTAATTCCCATCACCTAATTAACCCATACCCTTACCCACCTCCTTCCAGCAGCCCTTTGTTTGTTTCTAATTGTTAAGAGGGTCTCATAGTTTTTCTCCTTCTCTGATGATTTCTCATTCAGTTTTACCTCTCTTCGTCTACAATCTTCTGTGTTCTTTCTCATATTCCACATACCAGTGAAACCATATTATAGTTGTCTTTCCCTGTTTAACTTACATCACTCAGCATAACACTTTACAGATCATCCATGTTGTTGTAAATGGTATTTATTAATTCTGGTGGCTGAGTAATATTCCATTCTCTATATATCATATGTACATTTAATATATAAAATCACATCTTCTTTATCCAGTTTTCTGTCAATGGACATCTTGGCTCTTTCCACACTTTGACTATACTGGACATCACTGCTATGAACACTGGGATCCAGATGTCCCTTGGGATCAATACATTTGTATCTTTGAGGTAAATATATAGTAGTGCAATTGCTGGGTCACAAGGTAGCTCTATTTTAAACTTCTTGAGGAACATCTCTACCATTTTCCAGAGTAGCTGTACTAGTTTACATTCCCATCAACAGTTTAAGAGGGTTCCCCCTTCTCTACATCCTTGGCATTTGTTGTCCCCTATCTTGTTAATTTTATCCATTCTTACTAGTGTGAGGTGGTCTCTTGTTATTTTTTTTAAGATTTTATTTATTTATTGGACAGAGAGAGAGATCACAAGTAGGCAGAGAGGCAGGCAGAGAGAGAGGAGGAAGAGGCTCCCTGCAGAGCAGAGAGCCTGATGCGGGGCTTGATCCCAGGACCCTGAGATCATGACCTGAGCCGAAGGCAGCGGCTTAATCCACTGAGCCACCCAGGTGCCCCATTGTTATTTTGATTTGTATTTCCCTAATAGCAAGTGATGTGGAACACTTTTTATGAGCGATTTGTCATTTATATGTTTTTTTCAAAGATTTTATTTATTTATTTGAGACACACACACACACACACACACACACACACACACACACACACATTGAGAGAGGGAAAGCAAGCAGAGGGAGTTGGAGAGGGAGAAGCAAGCTATCCACCAAGCAGGGAGCCCAGTGTGGGACTCAATCCCAGGACCTTGGGATCATGACCTGAGTGAAAGCACACACTCAACAACTGAGCTACCTAGGCACCCCTATGTGTCTTCTTTGGAGAAGTGTCTGTTCATTTCTTCTGCCCATTTCTTGACTGGATTATTTGTTTATTGGGTGTTGAGTTTGAGATGTTCTTTATATATCTCGGATATTAGCCCTTTACCTGTGATGTTATTGGCAAATAACTTCTCCCATTCCATGGGTTACCTTTTAATTTTGTGGTTTTCTTTGTTGTGCAGAAGCTTTTTATCTTGAAGAAATCCCAGTAGTTCATTTTTGCTTTTATTTCCATTGCCTTTAGAGATCTGTCTAACAAGAATTTGCTGTGGCCAAGTTCACAGTGGTTTCTGCCTTTGTTCTCCTATAAGATATTGATGGATTCCTGACTCACATTGAGGACTTTCATACATTTTGAGTTTATCATTGTGCATGGTATAAACAAAATGGTCCAGTTTCATTCTTATCCCTGTGGCTCTTCAATTTTCTAACTCCATTGGTTGAACAATGCTTTTTCCATTGAATATTTTTTCCTACTTTATTGAAGATTAGTTGACCATAAAGTTGAGGGTCCATTTCTAGGTTCTTTATTCTGATCCATTGAGTTATTTCTTTTTGTTCTAGTCCCATGCTGTTTTGATGATCAGAGCTTTGTAACGTTGTTTGAAGTCTGTTATTGTGATGCCACCAGCACTGGCCTTCTTTTTCAACATTCTTCTGGCTATTTGAGATTTTTTCTCTCTTGTTCCATGCAAACTTTAGGATTGTTTGTTCCAGCTCTGTGAAAACTGTTGATGGTATTTTGATAGGGATTGTATTGAATGTGTAGATTTATCTGGATAGCATAGACATTTTGACAATATCAAATCCTTATGTATTTCTTCTGTCTCACTGTTAGGATATAGAAACACAACTGCTTTTGTGCATTGGTTTTACATCCTGCCAAGTTGCTGAATTCCTGTATGAGTTCTCACAATTTTGGAGTGGAGTCTTTTGGGTTTTCCACATTGAGTATCATGTCATCTGCAAAGAGTGAAATTTTGACTTCTTTGCTGACTCAGATGTCTTTTATTTCTTTTTGTTGTCTGATTGCTGAGGGTCAGACTTCTAGTACTATGTTGAATAGCAGTGGTGATAGTGGACATCCCTACCATGTTCCTGACCTTATGGGAAAAGCTCTGTTTTCTCCCCATAGAGAATGATATTTGCTGTGGGCTTCTCATAGATGGCTTTCATGATATTGAGTTTTTTTCCTTTTATCCCTATGCTGTGGGAAGTTTTAATTAAGAAGGTATATTTCATGCTGTCAAATGTTATTTCTGTATCCAGAGAGGATTATATGTTTTTTGTCTTTTCTTTTATTAATGTGGTGTATCACATTAACTGTTTTATGAATGTTGAAGCACCATTGCAGCCCAGGAATAAATCCCACTTGATCATGGTGAATAATCTATTTAATGTGCTATTAGATCTTATTGGCTAGTTTTCTTGGTGAGAATTTTAGCATCCATGTTCATCAGGGATGTCAACCTGTAACTCTCCTTTTTGGTGGTGTCATTGTCTGGTTTTGTGTTCAAGGTAATGCTGGCCTCATAGAACAAATTTGTTTGTTTTCCTTCCATTTCTATTTTTTGATATAGCTTCAGAAGAGTTTTTCTTTAAGAGTTTGGTAAAATTCTTCTGAGAAGCCATTCGGCCCTGGACCTTCTTTGTTATGAGATTTTTTTATTACTGCTTCAATTTTCTTCATGGATATGGGTCTTTCAGGTTTTCTATTTCTTCCTATTTCAGGTTTAGTAGTTTGTAAGTTTCTAGGAATGCATCCATTTCTTCCACATTGCCTAAATTGGAGGCATACAACTGCTCATAATATGTTCTTAAGACTGTTTTATATTTTCTTGGCATTTTTATTATCTCTCCTCTTCCATTCATGATATTAATTTTGGTCCCTTCTCTTTTCTTTTTGATAAGTCTGGCTAGTGGTTTATCGACCTTATTAATTTTTTAAAAGAACCAGGTTTTAGATTCACTGATCTGTTCTACTGTTTTTCTGGTTTCTATTTTTCTTATTTCTGCTCTAATCTTTATTATTTCTCTTCTCCTGCTGGTTTAAGCTTTATTTGCTCTTCTTTTTCCAGATCCTTTAGATGTGAGGTTAGCTTGTGTAGAGACTTTCCTAATTTTTTGATGGACTTGTATTACAATCTATTTCCTTCTTAGCACCACTTTTATATATCCCAAAGGTCTTAAAAATTGTGTTTTTATTTCGTTTTATTTAAATAAATTTTTTAAAATTCTTCTTTACTTTTCTAGTTGACCCATACATTCTTAGTAGGATGCTCTTTAACCTCCAAGTCTTTGAGTTTCTTGATTGTCTTCCAGTTTCAAAGCATTGTAGTGTGAGAGGATGCAGGGAATAATGCTAGTCTTTTTATATCCTTTGAGACCTGATTTGTGACCTATTCTGGAGAAAGTGATGTCTATTCTGGAGAAAGTTCCACGGACACTCAAAAAGAATGTGCATTTTGTGGCTTTGAGATGGAATGCTCTATTTATGTCTGTGAAGTCCATTTGGTCCAGTGTGTCATGTAAAGTCCTTCTTTCCTTGTTGATCTACTTAGATGATCTTTCCATTGCTGTGAGTGGGGTGTTAAAGTCCTCTACTCTTATTGTATTATTATCAATATGTTTCTTTAACTTTGTTGTTAATTCGTTTATATAATTTTCTGCTCCCATGTTAGGAGCAAAAACATTTAAAATTGTTAGATCTTCTTGTTGGAAAGACCCTTAAATTATGATATAGTGTTGCTAAACAAACTCTAATGTGTGTGATATGAGGACTGCTAACCCAGATTTTTTGATGTCCACTAGCATGATACATTGTTCTCTATCCCTTCTCTTTAAATATGGAGGTGTCTTTGGCTCTAAAATGAGTTTCTTGTAGACAGCATGTGGATGGGTCTTGCTTTTTTATTCAATCTGATACCCTCTCTTTTGATTGGAGCAGTTAGCCGATTCAAATTCAGAGAAACGATTGAAAGGTGAATTTAGTGCCATTGTATTACCTGCAAAGTCACTGTTTCTGTATATTGTCTCTGTTTCCTTCTGGTCTATGTACATTTTGGGCCCTCTTTTCGCTTACAGGATTCCATTTAATATTTCTTTCAGGGCTGATTTAATGGTAACATATTCCTTGTTTCTCCTTGTCCTGGAAGCTCTTTATGACCCCTTCTATTCTGAATAATAGCCTTGCTGGGTAAAGTGTTCTTGGCTGCATTAATTTCTCATTTAGTATAAATGAACATACTGTGAATATATCATTACTTTCTGGACCACAAGTTCTCTGTGGATACATCTTCTGCCAGTCTAATGTTTCTAGCCCTGTAGACTAAGAACCTGTTGTGTTGAGGTGCTTTTAGGATTTTGTCTTTATCTCTGAACTTTGCAAGCCTTGCTATTATATGTCAGGGTATTGATCTATTTTTATTGATATTGTGAGAGGTTTTCTCTACCTCCTGGACATGAATACATGTTTTCTTCCCCAGATTAGGGAAGATCTCAACTGATTTGATCAAATATACTTTCTGTCCCTCTTTCTCTTTCTTCTTCCCAGGGGACCCACATAATTCAGATATTGTATAATTTTATGGTATAACTGATTTCTCAAAGACACCCCTCATGGTCCATTAGTAATTTTTCTTTCTTTCCCTCACCTTCCTTCCTTTCCATCAACTTGTCTTCTATGTCACTTACTCTTTCTTCTGCCTTATTTACCCTAGCTCTTAGAGTATCCAATTTAGAATTCATCTTAGGTAAAGATTTTTAAATTTTGACCTGATTAGAATTTATTTCTGCATTAAGAGATTCTCTAATGACCTTTTTGCTTTTTTCATGCCCAGGTAGTAACTTTATAATAATTATCCTAAGTCCAGCTCTGATACTATACTTATATCCATATCAATTACATCTGTGGCGGGGAGTATTACCCTCTGGTTCTTTCTTTCACTGTGTATTCTTCCTTCCAGTCATTTTTCCCAGAGAAGAATGGATGAATAAGAGAATAAAATCAATAATATGAACAACAACCCAAGCAAAATACACAGTAGAAAAATCTAAAATCTAAAGACGTCAGAAAACTAAATATAAAGGGAAAAAATGATGGCGGGAGAATATTATCACCCAGGTGGACAAAACAAGTGATTAACGTCGTCCAGAGTGTACTTTTGTCTCTGTTTTAGAATACACTAAGTCCCTCTAAGGAAAACAAACAAAAAAATGTATAGAGGTCTCTTGGGGAGTCAAGATGGCGGGGAAGTAGGAGGAGGCGCCATTTCAACCTGTACCCTAAAGTGAGCTGATTACCTACCAAAGAACTCCAACCACCCATGAAATCAGCCTTAGATCAGAATTATACACGTCTGGATCTCTACAGGAGCAGAAGATGCCAGTGGCAGGTAAAGCCAACTGGGAGCCTCGGACTGATATCAGAAGATAAAGAAAAGGGGGAGGGGGCCACCAGAGGTGACCGATTGGAAAGAAATACCCCAATACAAGAGTGCCCTGTGTCTGGGGACCAGCATTAACTTGGAGTCTGGTTGAAAGCATTCAAAAAACAAAGAGCAAAGGATCACGGAGGGAAATAGTGGGAACCTGGGAGGTTAGGGTCAGGGACCTAAGTGTCCGGACCCAGGACAGCCTCCCCTGGTGCTGTGCCAGAGAGAGTGCGGCAGAGAAATCAGGTGACCCGGAGCCCCCAGTGTGCCTGAATGCCAGCGCGCCTGAGAATGACTGGGGTCTGCCTCCCATGAGGGGCTGGGAGCCTGGCCAGATGGCAATCCTGAAACACGCACGTACCACAACCTAACCTGGGATAGCTGCTCATAGGCGCTAGCCTGGAGCTCTGGCATCCAGAAAAACCAGACATTCCCAGCCCGGGACAGCAGGAAAATCTCAGTGTGGGATCTCTGCTCTGAACCTCTCTGGCAGTCTAGAGCTGCCCAGATAGTCACTGCTGCCCTGATTTTGGGTACAATGAGGAGCTCCTGCATCCCCAGGGACAGTGACTCAGAACCTACTCTGCCAGCAGCTCTTGCAAAACATTCTGAGGCTTCTCTCTGAGAGGGAAGTCGGGGTGCAGTTTTCTCTCCTCTAAACCTCCAAAAACCATCAAAAGCTGTCAAGATGAGAGAAACCAGATGAAAGAACATAAAAACCCCCAGAGAACAAAAGACTGAAAAAAAACAGTTTCCTCAGAGCCCACCCCCTTGAGGGGATGGGAGGACCTAACTCAGGGAACATCATTGTCTGAAAACCCACGTGGCAGGCCCCTCCCCCAGAAAACCAACCAGGAAGGAAGAAAAAAAAAAAAAGACTACAAGAGAACAACCACCACTACTTCATAAATACAACTTTTATTTTTAACTCTTTACCAATTTTCTTGTTCATTTTTAAACATACAGATAATTTTTAACCTATTTACCACCACACTGAGATGTCCAGTACATCAATTTCTTTAATAACCTTCTAACCTTAACTTTTTGATACATACACCCGTGTTTTTCTTTTGCTTTTCTATTTTTTTAATTCTTTTTTAATTTTAACTTAGTTTAGCCTAGTTTATTCCTTTTTAATTTTTATTTTCTACTATATATATAGAGTTAAACTTCAAGGTAATCCCCTTTCCCCAATCAATGCTACCCCTATAGGCAAACCAGTTTCTAATCCCCCTGTAACTCAGGAAAGTTGAGTCCCTTAACAAAAACATCAAGATACCTTCAGGAAGAATCAAAATAACCTTCCTCACCCACACTGAGAATTTATAACCACTCTCCCAATTTTTCCTTCTGTCAGTGTTTCTGTGAATTTGTGTTTGTCCTGATAATATATAAATCTTATACTTGGGGTGCTTTCTGATGAGGATCTACCCTTTTTTTGTGTATATATATATATATATATATATATATATATATATATATATATTTATCTCTAGTCATATAATTTTATCAGTCTTTTTGTCTGTTTTTCTTTGTATACTTCACAAATCTTACCTTGTGGCCCATTTGGGCTGAGCCTTCTTTTATCTTCCCTTTTTTCCCTATCTCTCTCTCTCTCTCTCTTTTTTTTTCTTTTATCCTTTTTTATTTTCCCTTTTTTTTTTCTTTCTTCTTCTCTATTTCTTTTTCTTTTCTTTTTTCTCTCATTTGGGTGGGGAATCCTGACTGAAAAGAAGCATTCCAGGGTGCACATTGACTGCACAACAATCCATAAGTCCAGCTGCATCTGTTCAGTCATCTCTTACCAAAATGACTAGGAGGAGCAATACCCAACAAAAGAAAAATACAGAGGATGGACCTTCTGCAACAGAGCTAATGGCTATCGACATAGACAATATGTCAGAAAAGGAATTCAGACTAACAATTATCCAGGCAATAGCTAGGTTGGAGAAAGCCATGGATGACCAAACAGAATTGATTAGGGCAGAACTGAAATCCACCAGGGATGATGTTCACAATGTTAGGGCAGAACTGAAAGCCACCAGGGATGATGTTCAAAATGCTCTCAATGAGTTCCATTCTAATCTAAATTCTCTAAAAGCTATGGTAACTGAGACAGAAGATAGAATTAGTGATCTGGAGGACAAACAGATAGAGAGAAAGGATCAGGAGGAAGCCTGGAACAAACACTCAGAAGCCACAAAAACAGAATCAGGGTGGGGCACCTGGGTGGCTCAGTGGGTTAAAGCCTCTGCCTTCGGCTCGGGTCATGATCCCAGGGTCCTGGGATCGAGCCCCACATCAGGCTCTCTGCTCTGCAGGGAGCCTGCTTCCTCCTCTCTCTCTGCCTACCTCTCTGCTTAGTCGTGATTTCTCTCTGTCAAATAAATAAAATATTAAAAAAAAACAGAATCAGGGAAATAAACGATGCCATGAAACGTTCCAATGTCAGAATTATTGGAATCCCTGAAGGGGAGGAAAAAGAAAGAAGTCTAGAAGATATAGTGGAAGATGTTGTCTATGAAAATTTTCCCAATCTCACAAATGGAAACAACGTTCATGTACTAGAGACAGAGATCTCCTACCAAGATTTTAAATTCTCGAAAGTCCTCATGACACCTTATAGTTAGAATGAGGAATTATGTTTCAAGAGAGACCCTCTTAAAAGCAGCTAGGACAAAAAAGCTCCTTACGTACAGAGGAAAGCCCATTAGAATAACGTCAGACCTTTCCACAGAGACCTGGAAAGTCAGGAAGGGCTGGCAAAATATATTCAGAGTACTAAATGAGAAGAACATGCAACCAAGAATACTCTATCCAGCAATACTGACATTTAAAATGGATGGAGAGATAAAGAGTTTCCAAGACCGGCAAGGCTTAAAAGACTATGCAACCACCAAGCCGACACTGCAGGAAATATTAAGGGAGGTCCTATAAAAGGGAAAAAAATCTTAAGAATATCATTGAACAGAAATATAGAAACAATCTACAGACAGAAAGACTAAAAAGGCAACACGATGTCAATGAAAACCTATCTCTCAATAATCACTCTCAATTTGAAGGGCCTAAATGCGCCCATAAAATGACACAGGGTTGCAGATTGGATAAAACGACAGGACCCATCCATATGTTGTCTACAAGAGACCCATTTTGAACATAAGGATACACCCAGACTGAAAGTGAAGAGATGGAGAAGCATCTTTCATGCCAATGGGCCTCAAAAGAAGGCTGGGGTAGCGATTCTCATATCAGATAAATTAGATTGTAAACTAAAGACTGTAGTCAGAGATACAGAAGGACACTACATCATTCTAAAAGGAACTATCTGCCAAGATGATCTAACAGTTGTGAATATCTATGCCCCCAATATGGGAGCACCCAATTACATAAGAAAACTTTTAATCAAGATAAAGAGTCATATTGATATGAATACAATAATAGTAGGAGATCTTAATACACCTCTCTCAGAAATGGACAGATCATCAAAGCAGAAAATTAATAAAGAAATAAGAGCATTGAATGAAACATTGGACCAGATGGACCTCATAGACATATACAGAACATTTCACCCTAAAACAACAGAATACTCATTCTTCTCAAGTGCACATGGAACCTTCTCCAGAATGGACCACATACTGGGTCACAAAGTAGGACTCAACCGATACCAAAAGACTGACATTATTCCCTGCATATTCTCCGATCACAATGCTTTGAACCTGGAACACAATGACAAGGAAAAGTTCAGAAGGAACTCAAACAACTGGAAGCTAAAGACCACCTTGCTTAAGAATGCTTGGATCAACCAGGAGATCATAGATGAACTTAAACAATTCGTGGAAACCAATAAGAATGAAGACACTTCAATCCAAAACCTATGGGATACAGCAAAGGCGGTTCTAAGGGGGAAATACATAGCCATCCAAGCCTCCCTCAAAAGAATTGAAAAATCCAGAATACACCAGCTGTCTCTACACCTTAAAGAACTGGAGAATCAACAACGAATCAAACCAACTCCACATGCAAGAAGGGAAATAATCAAGATTAGAGCAGAGATCAATGAGGTAGAAACAGAGATACAGTAGAAAGTATCAATGAAACTAGAAGCTGGTTTTTTGAAAGAATCAATAAGATCGATAAACCATTGGTCACACTAATCCAAAAGAAAAGAGAGAAAGCCCAAATTAATAAAATCATGAATGAAAAGGGAGAGATCACAACTAACTCCAAGGAAATAGAAACGATCATCAGAAATTATTACCAACAGTTATATGCCAAAAAGCTAAGCAAACTAGATGAAATGGATGCATTCCTGGAAACTATAAACTCCCAAAATTGAACCAGGAAGAAATTGCCAACGTAAAGACACCAATATCTATCAACGCGATTGAAGCAGTGATCAAAAGCCTCCCAAAAAACAAGAGCCCAGGACCTGACGGATTTCCTGGGGAATTCTACCAAACTTTCAAAGAAAAAATAACACCAATTCTCCTGAAGCTGTTCCAAAAATTGAAGCAGAAGGAAAAAATTCCAGACTCTTTTTATGAAGCCAGCATTACCCTGATCCCCAAACCAGGCAAAGAGCCTACCAAAAAGGAGAATTTCAGACCAATATCACTGATGAATATGGATGGATGCTAAGATTCTCAACAAGATCCTAGCAAACAGGATCCAGCAGCACATTAAAAAGATTATCCACCATGACCTGGTGGGATTCATCCCTGGGTTGCAAGGTTTTTTCAACATTCACAAATCAATCAATGTGATAGAACAAATCAATAAGAGAAGAGAGAAGAACCACATGGTCCTCTCAATTGATGCAGAAAAAGCATATGACAAAATCCAGCATCCGTTCCTGATGAAAACGCTTCAAAGTATAGGGATAGAGGGAACATTCCTGAACTTCATAAAATCTATCTATGAAAGACACACAGCAAATATCATCCTCAATGGGAAAAAGCTTGCAGCCTTCCCATTGAGATCAAGAACACGACAAGGATGCCCACTCTCACCACTCTTGTTCCACGTAGTATTAGAAGTCCTAGCAACGGCAATCAGACAACAAAGAGAAATAAAAGGTATCCAAATTGGCAAGGAAGAAGTAAAACTCTCTCTCTTCGCAGATGACATGATTCTTTATATGGAAAACCCCAAAGACTCCACCCCCAAACTACTAGAACTCATAGAGCAATTCAGTAACGTGGCAGGATACAAAGTCAATGTACAGAAATCAGTGGCTTTCTTATACACTAACAATGAAAATGCAGAAAGGGAAATTAGAGAATCAATTCCATTTACTATAGCACCAAGAACCATAAGATACCTGGGAATAAACCTAACCAAAGAGGTAAAGGACCTCTACTCGAGGAACTACAGAACACTCATGAAAGAAATTGAAAAAGACACAGAAAGATGGAAAAGATGTTCCATGCTCTTGGATGGGAAGAATAAACATTGTTAAATTGTCTATACTGCCTAGAGCAATCTATACTTTTAATGCCATTCCCAACAAAATTCCACCGGTATTTTTCAAAGAGCTGGAGCAAATAATCCTAAAATTTTTATGGAATCAGAAGAGACCCCAAATTGCTAAGGAAATGTTGAAAAACAGAAACAAAACTGGCGGCATCATGTTACCCGATTTCAAGCTTTACTACAAAGCTTTGATCAGCAATACAACATGGTACTGGCATAAAAACAGACACATAGACCAGTGGAACAGAGTGGAGAGCCCAGATATGGACCCTCAACTCTATGGTCAAATAATCTTTGACAAAACAGGAAAAAATATACAATGGAAAAAAGACAGTCTCTTCAATAAATGGTGCTGGGAAAACTGGACAGCGATATGTAGAAGAATGAAACTCGACCATTCTCTTACACCATACACAAAGATAAAGTTGAAATGGATAAAAGACCTCAACGTGAGACAGGAATCCATGAGACTCCTAGAGGAGAATATAGGCAGTAACGTCTTTGATATCAGCCACAGCAACTTCTTTCAAGATATGTCTCCAAAGGCCAAGGAAACAAAAGCGAAAATGAACTTTTGGGACTTCATCAAGATCAAAAGCTTCTGCTCAGCAAAGGAAACAGTCAACAAAACAAAAGGCAACCCACGGAATGGGAGAAGATATTTGCAAATGACAGTACAGACAAAAGGTTGATATCCAGGAGCTATAAAGAACTTCTCAAACTCAACACACACAAAACAGATAATCCTATCCAAAAATGGGCAGAAGATATGAACAGACACTTCTCCAATGAAGACATACAAATGGCTATCAGACATATGAAAAAATGTTCATCATCACTAGCCATCAGGGAAATTCAAATTAAAACCACATTGAGATACCACCTGACACCAGTTAGAATGGCCAAAATTAGCAAGGCAGGAAATAACGTGTGTTGGAGAGGATGTGGAGAAAGGGGAACCCTCTTACACCGTTGGTGGGAATGCAAGTTAGTGCAGCCACGTTGGAGATCAGTGTGGAGATTCCTGCAGAAATTAAGAATAGAGCTTCCCTATGACCCTGCAATTGCACTGCTGGGTATTTACCCCAAAGATACAGATGTAGTGAAAAGAAGGGCCATCTGTACCCCAATGTTTATTGCAGCAATGGCTACGGTCGCCAAACTTTGGAAAGAACCAAGATGCCCTTCAACAGATGAATGGATAAGGAAGATGTGGTCCATATACACAATGGAGTATTATGCCTCCATCAGAAAGGATGAATGCCCAACTTTTGGAGCAACATGGACGGGACTGAAAGAGATTATGCTGAGCGAAATAAGTCAAGCAGAGAGAGTGAAGTATCATATGGTCTCACTTATTTGTGGAGCATAACAAATAACATGGAGGACATGGGGAGATGGAGAGGAGAGGGAGAAGAGGGAAACTGGAAGGGGAGATGAACCATGAGAAACTATGGACTCTGAAAAACAACCAGCGGATTTTGAAGGGGCGGGGTTTGGGAGGTTGAGGAACCAGGTGGTGGGTAATCGGGAGGCCACGTACTGTATGGAGCACTCGGTGTGATGAAAACACAATGAACACTGTTATGCTGTAAATAAACAAAAGTATATATATATATATATATAAATTTATATATATATATATATATAAATAAACTTGGTTATGGTGAAAGGAACTCAAAAATATATTTATAAAATGTAAATGTAAATCTGAAAGTTAAAAAAGACTTTAAAGAGTCGATAAAATAAGAAATTTGTTGAAAAGGAAAATAAAAGAGAAAAGGAAAAATTTAAACTGAAAAGTAAATGAATCATGAGGGTGAAAATGACCTCAAATTATGTATACTATTTTTCCCTATTGCTGATGTTTTGCAGTCCTGTGTGCTCCATAAACATGATATTTACTCTCATTTTTTGGGATGGTTTGATTATTGCTTGTATTTCCTTAATAGTTATAAGACTGTTCAGATTTTCTTCTCCTTCCATTTCAGTCTTTGTAGTTTATAAGTTTCCAAGAATGCATACATTTCTTCCAGGTTGCCTAATATTTTGGCATATAGTTGCTTATAATATGTTCCTAAAATTTTCTATATTTCATTGGTGTTGTTTGTACTCTCTCCCCTTTCAAGCATGATTTTATTAATTTGTGCCTTTTTTTTTTCATTTTTTTGGATAAGTCTGACCATAGGCTTATTAATCTCATTAATTCATTCAAAAACCCAGCTTCTAGTTTCCTGCTGTTGTTGTTTGTTTTTTAAACATTTCTACTTTTGGGGGGGGGTTGTGTATTTAATTTCTACTAGAGTAGATTTCTAATCTAATTTTTATTATTTCTTTCTTTTTTTTTGGTTAAGTTCTTATTTGGTATTCTTTCTCTGCGTATTAACTGTAAGGTCATCTTGTGCCTTTGGAATTTTTCTAATTTTTTGAGAGCAGCTTGAATGGCTGTGTATTTGCCCTTTATGACAGCCTTTGCAGTATCCTATAGGTTTTGGACTGATATGTTTTCATTCTTATTGGTTTCCATGAGTTGTTTAAGGTTTTGTTTGTTTGTTTGTTTCATTTCTAATTTGACCCAATCATTCCTTAGCAGGGTGCGCTTTAACTTTCACGTGTCACATTGAGGCCCTTCATCCATTTTGAGTCTATTTTCGTGTGTGGTGTAAGGAAATGGTCCAGTTTCATTCTGAATGTGGATGTCCAATTTTGCCAGCACCATTTATTGAAGAGGCTGTCTTTTTTCCGTTGGACATTCTTTCCTGCTTTGTCGAAGGTTAGTTGACCATAGAGTTGAGGGTCTATTTCTGGGCGCTCTATTCTGTTCCATTGATCTATGTGTCTGCTTTTGTGCCAGTACCATGCTGTCCTGATGTTGACAGATTTGTAATAGAGCTTAAAGTCCGAAATTGTGATGTAACCAACTTTGGCTTTCTTTTTCAATATTCCTTTAGTTATTCTTCCTTTCTGATTGAGGCATAATACTCCATCATGTATATGGAACATATCTTCCTTATCCATTCGTCTATTGAAGGGCATCTTGGTTCTTTCCACAGTTTGGCAATTGTGGCCATTGCTGCTATGAACATGGGGTACAGATGGCCCTTCTTTTCACTATATCTGTATCGTTGGGGCAAATACCAAGTAGTGCAATTGCAGGGTCATAGGGAAGCTCTATTTTTATATTCTTAAGGAATCCCCACACTATTTTCTGAAGTGGCTGCAAAAACTTGCATTCCCAGCAACAGTCGAAGAGGGTTCCCCTTTCTCCACATCCTCTCCAACACACGTTGTTTCCTGTCTTGCTAATTTTGGCCATTCTAACTGGTGTAAAGTGGTATCTCAATGTGGTTTTAATTTAATCTCCCTGATGACTAGTGATGATGAGCATTTTTCATGCATATGACAGCCATTTGTATGTCTTCATTGGAGAAGTGTCTGTTCATATCTTCTGCCCATTTTTGATATGATTATCTGTTTTGTGTGTTGAGTTTGAGAAGTTCTTTATAGATCCTGGATATCAACCTTTTTTCTGTACTGTCATTTGCAAATATCTTCTCCCATTCCATCGGTTGACTTTTTGTTTTGTTGACTATTTCCTTTGCTGTGCAGAAGCTTTTGATCTTTGTGAAGTCCCAAAAGTTCATTTTCGCTTTTGTTTCCTTGGCCGTTGGACACATATCTTGACAGAAGTTGCTGTGGCTGATATTGAAGAGGTTACTGCCTATGTTCTCCTCTAGGATTCTGATGGATTCCTCTCACGTTGAGGTTTTTATCCATTATGATTTTATCTTTGTTTAACTTTTTCAATATTTCTTTGGTTATTTGAGCTCTTTTCTGGTTCCATATAAGTTTTAGGATTATTTCTTCCATTTCTTTAAAAAAAATGGATGGAATTTTGATAGGGATTGCATTAAATGTGTAGATTGCTTTAGGTAGCATAGACATTTTCACAATATTTTTTCTTCCAGTCCAGGAGCATGTAACATTTTTCTATTTCCTTGTGTCTTCCTCAATTTCTTTCATAAGTACTTTATAGTTTTCTGCATATAGATTCTTAGCCTCTTCGTTTAGGTTTACTCCTAGGTGTCTTATGGTTTTGGGTGCAATTGTAAATGGGATTGACTCCTTAATTTCTTTCTTCTGTCTTGTTGGTGTAGAGAAATGCAACTGATTTCTGTGCCTTGATTTTATATCCTGACACTTTACTGAATTCTTGTACAAGTTCTAGCAGTTTTGGAGTGGAGTCTTTTGGGTTTTCCACATATAGTATCATATCGTCTGTGAAGAGTGATAGTTTGCTTTCTTCTTTGCCGATTTGATGACTTTAATTACTTTCGTTGTCTGATTGTTGAGGCTAGGACTTCTAGTATTATGTTGACTAGCAGTGGTGATAATGGACATCCCTGCCGTGTTCCTGATCTTAGCGGGAAAGCTTTCAGTTTTTCTCCATTGAGAATGACATTTGCGGTGGGTTTTTCATAGATGGCTTTGATGATATTGAGGTATGTGCCCTCTATCCCTACAGTTTGCAGAGTTTTGATCAAGAAGGGATGCTGTATTTTGTCAAATGCTTTTTCAGCATCTACTGAATGTATCATATGGATTTTGTTCTTAATTTTATTAATGTGTTTTATCACATTGATTGATTTGCGGATGCTGAACCAAACTTGCAGCCCTGGAATAAATCCCACTTATTGGTGGTGAGTTATCCTTTTAATGTATTGTTGGATCCTATTGGCTAGTATTTAGGTGAGAATTTTTGCATCTATGTTCATCAAGGATATTGGTCTGTAGTTCTCTTTTTTGGTGGGATCCTTGTCTGGTTTTGGGATCAAGGTGATGCTGGCCTCATAAAATGAGTTTGGAAGTTTTCCCTCCATTTCTATTTTTTGGAACAGTTTCAGGAGAGTACGAATTAGTCCTTCTTTAAATGTCTGGTAGAATTCCCCTAGGAAGCCGTCTGGCCCTGGGCTTTTGTTTGTTTGGAGATTTTTGATGACTGTTTCCATCTCCTTACTGGATATGGGCCTTTTCAGGTTTTCTATTTCTTCCTGGTTCAGTTGTGGTAGTTTATATGTCTCTAGAAATGCATCCATTTCTTCCAGATTGTCCAATTTGTTGGCGTAGAGTTCCTCATAGTATGTTCTTATAATTGTCTGTATTTCTTTGGTGTTAGTTGTGATCTCTCCTCTTTCATTCATGATTTTATTTATTTGGGTCCTGTCTCTTTTCCTTTTGATAAGTCTGGCCAGGGCTTTATCAATCTTATTAATTCTTTCAATGAACCAGATCGTAGTTTCATTGATGTGTTCTATTGTTTTTTTTTTTTTGTTTGTTTGTTTGTTTCTATTTCATTGATTTCTGCTCTGATCTTTATGATTTCTCTTCTCCAGCGGGTTTAGGGTTTCTTTCTTGTTCTTTCTCAAGCTCCTTTAGGTTTAGGGTTTGGTTGTGTATGTGAGACATTTCTTGTTTCTTGAGAAAGAAACCGCCATATATTTTGCTCCCAGGACCACCTTTGCTGTGTCCCACAGATTTTGAACAGTTGTGTTTTCATTATCATTTTTTTCCATGATTTTTTTTCCTTTTTTCTTAATTTTCCATGGTGACCCATTCATTCTTTAGAAGGATGCTGTTTAGTCTTCATGTATTTGGGTTCTTTCCAGCTTTCCTCTTTTGATTGAGTTCTAGCTTCAGAGCATTGTGGTCTGAAAATATGCAGGGAATGATCCTAATCTTTTGATACTGGTTGAGACATGATTTAGGACCCAGGATGTGATCTATTGTGGAGAATGTTCCATGTGCACTAGAGAAGAATGTGTTTTCTGTTGCTTTGGGATGAAATGTTCTGAATATACCTGCAATTTCCATCTGATCCAGTGTGTCATTTAAGGCCTTTATTTCCTTGTTGATATTTTGCTTGGATGATCTGTCCATTTCAGTGAAGGGAGTGTTCAAGTCCCCTACTATTATTGAATTATTATTATTGATATGTTTCTTTGATTTTGTTATTAATTGGTTTATATAGTTGGCTGCTCCTATGTTGGGGCATAGATATTTAAAATTGTTAGATGTTCTTGTTGGACATGCCTTTTGAGTATGATTTAGTGTCCTTTCTCATCTCTTATTATAGTCTTTGGCTTAAAATCTAATGGATCTGATATAAGGATCGCCACCCCAGCTTTCTTCTGATGCCCATTAGCATGATAAATTGTTTTCCACCACCTCACTTTAAATCTGGAGGTGTCTTTGCGTCTGAAATGAGTTTCTTGTAGGCAACATACTGATGTTTTTTTTTTTTTATCCATTCTGATATCCTGTGTCTTTTGATTGGGGCATTTAGCCCATTAACATTCAGGGTAACTACTGAGAGATATGAATTTAGTGCCATTATTAGTCTGTAAGATGACTATTACTGTATATTGTCTCTGTACCTTTCTGATCTACTACTTTTAGGCTCTCTCTTTGCTTAGAGGACAACCTTTCAATATTTCCTGGAGAGCAGGTTTGGTGTTTGCAAATTCTTTCAGTTTTTGTTTGTCCTGGAAGCTTTTTATCTCTCCTTCCATTTTCATTGATAGCCTCGCTGGATAGAGTATTCTTGGCTGCATGTTTTTCTCGTTTAGTGCCCTGAATATATCATGCCAGCTCTTCCTGGCCTGCCAGGTCTCTGTGGATAAGTCTGCTGCCAATCTAATATTTTTACCATTGTATGTTACAGACTTCTTGTCCCGGGCTGCTTTCAGGATTTTCTCTTTGTCACTAAGACTTGTAAATTTTACTATTAGGTGACAGGGTGTGGACGTATTCTTGTTGACTTTGAGGGGCGTTCTCTGCACCTCTTGGATTTTGATGCTTGTTCCCTTTGCCATATTAGGGAAATTCTCTTCAATAATTCTCTCCAATAGACCTTCTGCTCCCCTCTCTGTTTTTTCTTCTTCTGGAATCCCAATTATTCTAATGTTGTTTCGTCTTATGGTGTCACTTATCTCTAGGAATTCTCCCCTCGTGGACCAGTAGCTGTTTGTCCCTCTTTTGCTCGGCTTCTTTATTATCTGTCATTTGGTCTTCTATATCACTAATTCTTTCTTCTGCCTCATTTATCCTAGCAGTGAGAGCCTCCGTTTTTGATTGCACCTCATTAATAGCTTTTTTGATTTCAGCTTGGTTAGATTTTAGTTCTTTAATTTCTCCAGAAAGGGCTTTTATATCTCCAGAGAGGGTTTCTCTAATATCTTCCATGCCTTTCTCGAGCCCGGCTAGAACCTTCAGAATTGTCATTCTGAACTCTAGATCTGACATATTACCAATGTCTGTATTGATTAGGTCCCTAGCCTTCAGTACTGCATCTTGTTCTTTTATTTGTGGTGTTTTTTTTCTGCCTTGTCATTTTGTCCAGATAAGAGGATATGAAGGATCAAATAAAATACTAAATGGGTGGCAAAGACCCCAGAAAAATGCTCTTTAAGCAAATCAGAAAAGACCCCAAATCGTGGTGGGGAGAGAGGGGATAAAAATGGGTTCAGAAAAAAGTTAAAAAAACAAAACAAATAAAAATATAAAAAAATGAAAAAATATATATATATATTAGATAAACTAGTTAAAAAACGTTAAAAAAGAAAAGGGTAAAAGTTTAAAAATATTTAGCAGAAGAAGAAAAAAGAAAGAAAAAATTTGATAAAAATTAAATTAACCGAAAGACTAAAGAATCATAGGGAGAAAGCCATGAGTTCCATGCTTTGCTTTCTCCTCCTCTGTAATTTCGCTGCTGTCCTAGGTATTGAACCCACTTTCCTTGGTAGAAGAACTTCGTCCTGACTGGATTTTTTTGTTGATCTTCTGGGGAAGGGGGCCTGTTGTAGTGACTCTCCAGTGTCTTTGCCCGAGGTGGAATTGCACCGCCCTGACCGGTGGTTCGGACTAAGTAATCTGCTTGGGTTCACTTTCAGAGCTTTTGTTCCCTGAACGCTCTCTGTAGAGTTCTGGAGGATGGGAATGAAAATGGTGGCCTCCCAGTCTCCAGCCTGGAGGAGTCGAGAGCCCAGGGCCCCACTCGTCAGTGTGCCCCCAGAGAACAGTGCCCAATCACTCCTGTATCCCCAGCCTCCAGCCACGGTCCGAGATCACCCAGCCTGCAACTGGTTCAAGGTAACTCCGAGCTGAGAACTCACTCCTTGGCTCTGTCTCTGTAGCCAGCTTCCCCGTTCTAATACCTGCAAGCCCTGTGACACTCTGACACCCCTGATCCTTCTGTGACCCTGCTGGACCTGGGGCCACGCTGACCTTCGTGGGATTCCCCCAATTTAGCCTTTGGAGCAATATCCCTCAGTGGAACAGACTTTTAAAAGTCCATATTTTGTGCTCCATTGCTCCGCCGCTTGCCAGGAGCCAGACCCTCCCCCCGCGGTCTATCTTCCTGCCATTTTGGATGCACTTCTCCACTAGTCCTACCTTTCAGAAATTGGTTGATTTTCTGTTTCTAGAATTGCTGTTCTTCTTCTCTTCAATCTCCCGTTGGATTTGTAGGTGTTTGCAATGTTTAGAAAAGCTATCTAGCTGATCTCCTGCTACCTGATGTAGTCTCAGCCTGCTACTTCTCCGCCATCTTGACTCCTCCCCCGAGAAGTTTCTTTACAGATGTTGGAAATCAGCCCTTGGTCTGTAGTGTCATTGCAAATATTTTCTCCCATTCCATGGGTTGCCTCTTAGTTCTGCTGACTGTTTCCTTTACCATGCAGAAGCTTTTTATCTTGATGAAGTTCCATAAGTTCATTCTTACTTTTGTTTTCATGCTTTTGGAGATGTGTCTTGAAAGAAGTTCCTGAGGTAATGTTGAAGAGATTATTGTCTATGTTCTCTTCTAAGATTTTGATTGATTCCTTTCTCACATGGAAGTCTTTCATCCATTTCGAGTTTATCTTTTTGTATGGTGTAAGAAAATTGTTGATTTCATTATCCTGTATATACCTGTCCAATTTTCCCAGCACTATTTATTGAAGAGAGTGTCTTTTTTCCATTTTATATTTTTTCTGTTTTGTTAAAGATTATTTGATCATAAAATTTAGGGTCCATATTTGAACTCTCAATTCTGTTCCATTGGTGTATGTTTTTGTGCCAGTACCATGCTGTCTTGGTAATCAGAGCTTTTTAAATAGCTTGATATCAGGCAACATGATGCCTCCACCTTTGTTTTTCTTTTTCAACATATCCTTGGCTATTCAGGGCCTTTTTTGTTCCATAAAAATTTTAGGATTGTTTGAGTACTTTGAAAAATCCCACTGGTATTTTGATTGGGATGGCATTGAAAGTATAGATTGCTCTGAGCAGCATAGACATTTTAACGTGATTCTTCTTCGGATCCATGAGCATGGAATATTTTTCCACCTGTTTGTGTCTTCTTCACTTTCTTTCCTGAGTGTTCTGTGGTTCCTACAGTTTAGGTCCTTTATCTCTTTGATTAGATTCATTCCAAGGAATCCTATGGGTTTTGGTGCTATTGTAAGTGGATTTGATTCTCTTATTTCCCTTTCTACAGCTTCATTGTTAGTGTATAAGAAAGCAACTAATTTATATGCATTGATTGTGTATCCCGCCACATCAGTGAATTGCTGTATGAGTTCTAGTAATTTGGAGATGGAGTCTTGTCAGTTTTGCACTTAGTATCATGTCGTCTGCAAAGAGTATTTGACTTCTTTTTGTCAATTTGAATATATTTTATTTATTTTTGTTCTCTGATTGTTGTTGCTAGGACTTCCAGTTTATGTTGAACAATAGTGATGAGACTAGGCATCCTTGTCGTGTTCCTGATCTCAATGGGAAGGCTCTCAGCATTTCCCCATTAAGAATGATATTTACTGCACTTTTTTCATAGAAGGATATTATGAAGTTGAAGAATGTTCCCTCTATCCCTATACTATGAAGAGTTTTAATCAGAAAAAGATGCTGTATTATATCAAATGCTTTTTTACATCAATAGTGAGGACCACGTGGTTCTTCTCTCTTCTCTTATTGATTTGTTCTATTACATTGATTTGCAAATGTTGAACCACCCTCCCATCCCAAGGATAAATCTCACCTAGTTGTGCTGGATAATCCTTTTAATATACTTTTGCATCATATTAGTTATCATCTTGTTGAGAATATTGGCATCCATCCATATTCATCTGGGATATTGGTCTGAAATTCTCCTTTCTGATGCAGTCTTTTCCAGGTATTGGGATCAAGGTAATGCTGGTTTCATAGAAAGAGTCTAGTTTTCCCTCCATTTCTGTTTTTTGTAATATCTTCAGGATAATAGGTGTTAGTTCTTTGAATCTTTGGTAAACTTCCCCAGGGAATCCATCAGATCCTGAACTTCTGTTTTTTGGGAGGCTTTTGATCACTGCTTCAATCTCATTACTGGTTATTGGTCTATTCACGTTGTCAGTGTCTTCCTGTTTCAGTCATGGAAATTTATAGGTTTCCAGGAGTGCATCAATTTATTCTAGGTTGCTTAACTTATTGGAATACAACTGTTGATAATAATTTCTGATGATTGTTATTATTCCCTTGGTGTTAATCATGATCTCTACCTTTTCATTCATAATTGTATTAATTTTGGTCCCTTCCCTTTTCTTTTGAATAGGCCTGGCCAGTGGTTTATCAATCACTTCTTTTTAAGATTTTTTAAAAATTTATTTGGCATACAGAAATCACAAATAGGCAAAGAGTCAGGCAGAAAGGGGGGTGGGGAAGCAGGCTCCCTACTGAGCAGATAGCCAGATGCGGGGCTCTATCCCAGGGCCCTGGGATCATGACCTGAACTGAAGGCAGAGGCTTTAACTCACTGAGCCACCTGGTCGCCCCTAGTGGTTTATCAATCTTAATAATTATTTCAAAGAACCAGCTTGTAGTTTTGTTGATATGTTCTACTGTGTCTCTGGTTTCTACTTCATTGAAATCAGCTCTAATCTTAATTATTTCCCTTCTCGTGCATGGGGTAGACTTAATTTCTTGTTGATTCTCCAGTTCTTTAAGGTGTAAAGAGAATTTGTTTATTCAGGATTTTTTTTTTCCCAGTGAGGCTTAGATGGCTATGTATCTCTCCCTTAGAACAGATTCTGCTGTATCCCATAGGTTTTGGACCAATGTGTCTTAATTCTTATTGGTTTCCATGAATTGTTTAATTTTTTCTCTGATTTAATGGTTGAACCAAACATTCTTCAGCAGGATGGTCTTTAGCTTCCACGTGTTTGAATTTCTTCCTAACTTTTTCTTGTGGTTGAGTTCCAGTTTCAAAGCATTATGGTCTGAGAATATACAGGAAATAATCTCAGTCTGTTGGTAGCAGTTGAGACCTGATTTGTGACCCAATATATGATCTATTCTGGTGAAAGTTCCATGTTCATTCGAGAAGAATGAGTATTCTGTTGTTGTAGGGTAGAATGTTCTCTATAGATCTATGAGGTACATAGGGTCTAATGTGTCATTCAAAGCTCCTGTTTCTTTGTTGATTTTCTGCTTAGATGATCTGTCTATTTCTGAGAGTGGAATGTTAGGCTTTCCTATAATTAATATATTATTATCAATTTGCCTCTTCATTTTGGTTAACAATTAATTTATGTAGTTGGCTGTTCCCATGTTAGGGACATAGACACTTACAGTAGTTAGATCTTCTTGTTGGATAGACATTTTAAAAATGATACCATTTCTTTATGAAAAAATGCTCATCATCATTAGCCACCATGGAAATTCAAATCAAAATCACTTTGAGATACCACCTTACACCAGTTAGAATGGAAAAATTATTAGGACAGGAAACAACAAGTGCTTGAAAGGATGTGAAGAAAGGGGGACTCTTTTAATCTGTTGGTGGGAATGCAAGTTGCAAATGGTTATGGGAATGCAAATGGTTAAAGGAGATGGTCCATATATACAATAGAATATTATGCCTCCTTTAGCAATAATGAATACCCAACTTTTATATCAACATGGACGGGGCTAGAGGAGATTATGCTGATTGAAATCAATCAAGCACAGAAAGTCAATTATATGGATACACTTACTTGTGGAGCATAAGGAATAAAGTGGAAGACATTAGGAGAAGGGAGGGAAAAGTGAATTGGGGAAAATTGGAGCAGGAGATGAACCATGAGAGACTGTGGACTCTGAGAAACAACCAGGGTTTTGGAGGTGAATGTAATGGAGATTAGGTGAGTCTGGTGGTGAGGATTAAGGAGGGCACATATTGCATGGAATACTGGGTGTGGTGCATAAACAATGAATCTTGGAACATTGAAAGAATTGTAAAAAATAAGAAAAGAATAATACATTGTCCACATGTATCTCTGACTGCAGTCTTTATCTTAAAGTCTAATTTTTTCTGAGACAAGATAGCAGAGAACTAGGAGGAGGTGCCATTTCAACCTGTACCCTAAAGTGAGCTGATTACCTACCAAAGAACTCCAATCACCACTGAAATCAGCCTGAGATTAGAATTATACATTTCTGGATCTCTACAGAGGCAGAAGACACCAGTGGGCAGGTAAAGCAGAGTGCGAACATCAGACTGATATCGGGAGATAAACAAAAGGGGGAGGGAGCCACCAGAAGCAACCCATTGGGAAGTAATACCCCAATACGAGAGTGTCCTGCAACTGGGGAACAGCATTAACTTGGAGTCTGGTTGAAAGCACTCAAAAAGAGCAAAGGATCATGGGGAGGGGGTTGTGGGAATCAGGTAAGTTAGGGACAGGGGCTTAAGTCTCCAGACCAAGGACAGCCACCCCTGGTGCTGAGCCAGAGAGAGTGCAGTGAAGAAACCTGGTCTTGGTCCCTGAGCTGTGAGCATGCCTGAGAGCGCCTGGGTGGCAGCTCCAGTGAGGGGCTGGGAGTCACGCCAGCCAGCAGAACCACAGCCTTTTTGCACTCTCCATATGCGTGCGCATGCCATGCTATCAGATTCTGACTTGCGCCCCACAACCTCCCCAGAAAGAGGTTCCTGCAGGTGCTAGCCCAGCGCTTTCACACCGAGAAAGTCTGAGCACTCCCAGCAAGGGCCAGCTGGAAAATATCAGTGTGCTATCTCTGCTTGGGTGCTCTCTGGCAGTCTGGAGCTGCACAGACATCTGCCACTGTTGCGGTTTTGGGTACAAGCAGGAGTTCCTGTGTCCCCAGGGAACATGAATGGAAACATGCTCTGGAGCACCCAGAGGGGAGCAGACTGTGGCTTCTCTCTGAGAGGGAGGTCGGGGTGCAGTTTACTTTCCTCTAAACCTCTAAAAACCATCAAAAGCTGTCAATGCAAGAGAAAACAAATGAAGGAACAAACAAACAAATAAGCTCCAGAGAACGAAAGCCTGAAAAACCAGTTTTTCCAGAGCCCAGCCCCTTGAGGGGGTCAGGAGGACTTAATGTAGGAATCACTGCCTGAAAACCCACATGGCATGTCCGTCCCCTAAAAAAGCCAAGCAGATTAAAAAAAAAAAAGACAAGAGAACAACCACCACTACTTCATAGATACAAATTTTATTTTTAATTTGTTCCCACAATTTTGATTCATTTTTTATAGATAATTTTTAACCTATTTACCATCACAGTGAGATGTCCAGTACATAAAATTCCAGGATAACCTTTTAACCTGAACTTCTTGATACATATACCCATGTTTTTCTTATGCTTTTCTATTTTTAATTTTTTTAATTTTAGTTTAGTTTAGATTATTCTTTTCTTATTTTTATTTTTTAATATTCATATAGAGCTAAATTTCAAGCTAATCCCCTATCCGCAATCAATGCTACCCCTATAGAGAAACCAATTTTTTTAATATTTTATTTATTTGACAGAGAGAAATCACAACTAGGCAGAGAGGCAGGCAGAGAGAGAGGAGGAAGCAGGCTCACTTCAGAGCAGAGAGACCGATGTGGGGCTCAATCCCAGGACCCTAGGATCATGACCTGAGCCGAAGGCACAGGCTTTAACCCACTGAGCCACCCAGGCGCTAGGGAAACCAATTTTTAATCCTGCTTTATCTTAAGCCCGGGTTGATGAGTGACAGCAGGAGTAAAATAACATGGGGAACTCTCAATCTTTAGAACAGGATCTTTTTTCACTGCATTACAGGCCCTTTTACAGCAGAAAGGGTCCAAGGTCTCTAAGAAGGCCTTGCAGCAATTTTTTTGTACAGTTTCAGAATTATGCCCATGGTTTGCCAAAGAATGAACCATGAGTTTGGATGCATGGCAAAGAGTGCGGCAAGAACTAGAGAACCAGATCAAAATACGCAGCCACACTGTTGTTCCCCCTGATACTATGTAGGTCTGGGATAATATTCGTGAGGCATTAGATCCACAACACTCTTTTGAGCTGGTTTCTATAGCTTCCTGGAAACCTCCAGATGAGATTGACGATTTGCCCAAGGAAACGGAGGATATAGGGGAGCCAATGGCTGTAACAGGAGCCAACTCGGGTTAGTCTAACTCAGGACAGAGACCTTAGGGAATATTCCCAAGCAGCTGCCGAAACTCTCCTTGTTTTGAGGAAGTTCCCTGCTTTCTCTGGCTTGACTTGGACTGCTTATCCCTAAGTTAAGTTTGGTGGTTTAATTAAGATAGACATGTCTTTTAAGTTATCAGCAGTAAATGTAGAACTTCAAAGTTTCCTGAAGGTCAAATAAGCTGAAGATATTTGTTAAAATTTGCTAGCAAAGAAATTACTAAACTGATGGTTAATTGTCTGTCTCAATGTTGTTTTTTTAAAGATTTTATTTAAACATTTTTTCATGTGTCTGATAGCCATTTGTATGTCTTATTGGAGAAGTGTCTGTTCATATCTTCTGCCCATTTTTTGATATGATTATCTGTTTTATGTGTGTTGAGTTTGAGGAGTTCTTTATAGATCCTGGATATCAACCTTTTGTCTGTACTGTCATTTCCAAATATCTTCTCCCATTCCGTGGGTTGGCTTTTTGTTTGGTTGTCTGTTTCTTTTGCTGTGCAGAAGCTTTTGATCTTGATGAAGTCCAAAAGTTCAATTTCGCTTTTGTTTCCTTGTCTTTTGGAGACATATCTTGAAAGAAGTTGCTGTGGCTGATATCGAAGAGGTTACTGCCTATGTTCTTTAGGATTCTGATGGATTCCTGTCTCACGTTGAGGTCATTTAGCCATTTTGAGCTTATCGTTGTGTATGGTGTAAGAGAATGGTCAAGTTTCATTCTTCTACATATCTCTGTCCAGTTTTCCCAGCACCATTTATTGAAGAGAATGTATTTTTTCCATTGTATATTTTTCCTGTTTTGTCGAAGATTACTTGACCACAGAGTTGAGGTTCCATATCTGGGCTCTCCACTCTGTTCCACTGGTCGATGTGTCTGATTTTATGCCAGTAACATGTTGTCATGGAGATCCCAGCTTTGTAGTAATGCTTGAAATCAGGTAACATGATTCCGCCAGTTTTGTTTTTGTTTTTCAACATTTCCTTAGAAATTCGGGGTCTCTTCTGATTCCCTACAAATTTTAGGATTATTTGTTCTAGGTCGTTGAAAAATACCGGTGGAATTTTCATTGTAATGGCATTAAAAGTATAGATTGCTCTAGGCAGTATAGATATTTTAACAATGTTTATTCTTCTGATCCAAGAGTATGGAACGGTCTTCCATCTTTTTGTCTTCTTCAATTTCTTTCATGAGTGTTCTGTAGTTCCTCGAGTACAGATCCTTTACCTCTTTTGTTAGGTTTATTCCCAGGTATGTTATGGTTCTTGGTGCTATAGAAAATGGAATCGATTCCCTAATTTCCCTTTCTGTATTTTCATTTTTAGTGTATAAGAAAGCCACTGATTTCTGTACATTGACTTTGTATCCTGCCACGTTACTGAATTGCTGTATGAGTTCTAATAGTTTGGGGGTGGAGTCTTTGGGATTTTCCATATAAAGAATCATTTCATCTGCGAAGAGAGAGAGTTTGACTTCTTCATTGCCAATTTGGATACATTTATTTCTCTTTGTTGTCTGATTGCTCTTGCTAAGACTTCTATGACTAGGTTGAACAGGAGTGGTGAGAGTCGACATCCTTATTGTGTTCCTGATATCAATGGGAAGGCTGCAAGCTTCTTAACATTGATGATGATATTTGCTGTGGGTCTTTCTTAGATAGATTTTATGAAGTTCAGGAATGTTCCCTCTCTCCCTATACTTTGAAGCATTTCAATCAGGAACGGATGCTGGATTTTGTCAAATGCTTTTTATGCATCAATTGAGAGGACCATGTGGTTCTTCTCTCTTCTCTTATTGATTTGTTCTATGACATTGATTGATTTGTAAGTGGTGAACCATCCTTGTAACCCAGGGATGAATCCCGCCTGGTCATGGTGGATAATCTTTTTAAAGTGCTGCTGGATCCTGTTTGCTAGGATCTTGTTGAGAATTGTAGCATCCATATTCATCAGTCATATTGGTCTGAAATTCTCCTTTTTGGTAGAGTCTTTGAGTGGCTTGGGGATCAGGGTAATGCTGGCTTCATAAAAGGAGTCTGGAAATTTGCCTTCTGCTTCAATTTTGGAAACAGCTTCTGGAGCATAGGTGTTATTTCTTCTTTGAAAGTTTAGTAGAATTCCCCAGCGAATCCATCAGGTCCTAGTAAATTTCTTCCTGGTTCAATTTTGGGAGTTTATCTTTTTCCAGGAATGCATCCATTTCATCTAGTTTGCTTAGCTTATTGGCATATAACTGTTGGTAATAATTTCTGATGATTGTTTCTATTTCCTTGGAGTTAGTTGTGATCTCTCCCTTTTCATTCATAATTTTATTAATTTGGGCTTTCTCTCTTTTCTTTTGGATTAGTGTAGCCAATGGTTTCGATCTTATTGGTTCTTTCAAAAAACCAGCTTCTAGTTTCATTGATACATTCTACTGTATCTCTGGCTTCTACCTCATTGATATCTGCTCTAATCTTGATTATTTCCCTTCTTGCGTATGGAGTTTCTTTGATTTTTTGTTGATTCTCCAGTTCCTTAAGGCATTGAGACAGCTGGTGTATTCTGGATTTTTTCATTTTTTTGAGGGAGGATTGAATGGCTATATATTTCCCCCTTAGTACCACCTTTGCTGTATCGCATAGGTTTTGGACCGAAGTGTCTTCATTCTCATTGGTTTCCCTGAATTGTTTAAGTTCATCTATGATCTCCTGGTTGATCCAAGCATTCTTAAGCAAGGTGGTCTTTAGCTTCCAGGTGTTTGAGTTCCTTCTGAACTTTTCCTTGTGATTGATCTCCAGTTTCAAAGCATTGTGGTCTGAGAATATGCAGGGAATAATGTCAGTCTTTTGGTATCAGTTGAGGCCTGCTTTGTGACTGAATATGTGGTCTATTCTGGAGAAGGTTCCATGTGCACTTGAGAAGAATGAGTATTCTGTTATTTTAGGGTGGAATGTTCTGTATATGTCTATGAGGTCCATCTGGTCCAAAGTTTCTTTCAATGCTCTTATGTCTGTATTGATTTTCTGCTTTGATGATCTGTCTGTTACTGAGAGAGGCATATTAAGATCTCCTACTATTAATGTGTTCATATCAATCTGACTCTTTATCTTGATTAAAAGTTTTCTTATGTAATTGGCTGATCCCATATTGGGAGCATAGATATTTACAATTGTTAGAACATCTTGGTGGATAATTCCTTTAAGAATGATGTAGTGTATGAACAGACACTTCTCCAAGGAAGACATACAAATGGCTATCAGACACATGAAAAAATGTTCATCATCACTAGCCATCAGGGAGATTCAAATTAAAACCACATTGAGATACCACCTGACACCAGTTAGAATGGCCAAAATTAGCAAGACAGGAAACAACGTGAGTTGGAGAAGATGTGGAGAAAGGGGAACCCTCTTGCGCTCTTGGTGGGAATGCAAGTTAGTGCAGCCACGTTGGAGAACAGTGTGGAGATTCCTGAAGAAATTAAAAATAGAGCTTCCCTATGACCCTGCAATTGCACTGCTGGGTATTTACCCCAAGGATACAAATGTAGTGAAAAGAAGGGCCATCTGTACCCCAATGTTTATTGCAGCAATGGCTACGGTCGCCAAACTGTGGAAAGAACCAAGATGCCCTTCAACGGATGAATGGATAAGGAAGATGTGGTCCATATACACAATGGAGTATTATGCCTCCATCAGAAAGGATGAATACCCAACTGTTGTAGCAACATGGACGGGACTGGAAGAGATTATACTGAACGAAATAAGTAAAGCAGAGAGAGTGAAGTATCATATGGTCTCACTTATTTGTGGAGCATAACAAAGAACATGGAGGACATGGGGAGATGGAGAGGAGAGGGAGTTGAGGGAAACTGGAAGGGGAGATGAACCATGAGAGACTATGGACTCTGAAAAACAACCAGAGGGTTTTGAAGGGACAGGGTGTGGGAGGTTGAGGAACCAAGTGGTGGGTAATAGGGAGGGCATGTACTGCATGGAGCACTGGGTTTGATGCCAAAACAATGAACACTGTTATGCTGTAAATAAACAAATAAAAAAAATTAAATTAAATTAAAAAAAAATAAAAGAAAAAAATAAAAGAAACTAAAAAAAAAAAAGAATGATGTAGTGTCCTTCTGTATGTCTGACTACAGTCTTTAATTTAAGGTCTAATTTATCTGATATGAGAATGGCTACCGCAGCCTTCTTTTGAGGCCCATTGGCATGAAAGATGTTTCTCCATCCCTTCACTTTCAGTCTGGGTGTATCCTTAGGTTCAAAATGGGTCTCTTGTAGACAGCATATGGATGGGTCCTGTCATTTTATCCAATCTACAACCCTGTTTCATTTTATGGCCACATTTAGGCCATTCACATTGAGAGTCATTATTGATAGATATGTTGTGATTGACATCGTTTTACCTTTGAAGTCTTTCTGTCTGTAGATTGTCTCTCTATTTCTGTTCAATGATATCCTTAGGATTTTTTCTCTTTTATTGGCCCCCCCCTTAATATTTCCTGCAGTGTCATCTTGGTAGTCACATAGTCTTTTAAGCATTGCCGGTCTTGGAAACTCTTTATCTCTCCAACCATTTTGGATGTATTCTTGCTGGATAAAGTATTCTTGGCCGCTTGTTCTTCTCATTTAGTACTCTGAATATATTTTGCCAGCCCTTCCTGGCTTGCTAGGTTCTGTGGACAGGTCTGACGTTATTCTAATGGGCTTTCCTCTGTATGTAAGGAGCTTCTTTGTCCTAGCTGAAATTAAGAGGGTCTGTCTAGAATTATGATTCTTCATTTTAACTATCAGGTGTCTTGAGGACTTTCGAGAATCTAAAATCGTGGGGGAAACCTCTTTGCCTCTAGTACATGAACATTGTTTCCATTCATGAGATTGGGAAAAGTTTCATAGACAACTTCTTTCACTATATCTTCTAGACTCCTTTCTTTTTCCGCCCCTTCAGGGATTCCAATATTTCTGATTTTGGAACGTTTCATAGCATCATTTATTTCCCTGATTCTGCTTTCGTGGCTTCTGAGCTGTTTGTTCCAGGCTTCCTCCTGATCCTTTCTCTGTATCTGTTTGTCCTCCAGGTCACTAATTCCATCTTCTGTCTCAGTTATCCTAGCTTTTAGAGAATTCATATTAGTTGGAATTCATTGAGAGCATTGTGAACATCATCCCTGTTGACTTTCAGTTCTGCCCTAACATTGTGAACATCATCCCTTGTGGCTTTCAGTTCTGCCCTAATCAATTCCGTTTGTTCATCTATGGCTTTCTCCAACCTATTTCCTGGATATTGTTAGTCTGAATTCCTTTTCCAACATATTGTCTATGTCGATAGCCATTAGCTCTGTTGCTGAAGGTCCATCCTCTGTATTTTTCTTCTGTTGGGCATTCCTCCTCCTAGTCATTTTGGTAAGAGATGACTGAACAGTTGCAGCTGCATGTACTGATTGTGGTGCAGTCAAGGTGCACCCTGGAATGCTTCTGTGCAATCAGGATTCCCCGCCCAAATAAGAGAAAAAAGAAAAGAAAATTAAATAGAGAAGGAAAAAAAAAAGAAAAGAGAAAGAGAAAAAAAAGAGAGAGAGAGATACAGGGAAAAAGGGGAAGATAAAAGAGAAGGCTCAGCCCAAATGGGCCCCATGGTAAGGTTTATGAAGTATACAAACAAAAACAGTCAACAAAAAGACTGATAAAAGTGTATGACAAGAGAAATATATATATAAAAGCAAAAAAAGGGAAGAACCTCATCAGAAAGAACCCCAAGTATAAGATTTATATATTATCAGGACAAACACAAATACACAGAAACACTGGCAGAAGGAAAAAATAGAATATAAATTCTCAGTGTGGGCGAGGAGGTTTATTTTGATTCTTCCTGGATGTATCTTGATGTCTGTGTTAAGGGACTCAACTTTCCTAAGATAAAGGGGGATTAAAAATTGGTTTGCCTATAGGGGTAGCATTGATTGGAGAAAGGAGATTACCTTGAAGTTTAACTCTATACGTATATTAGAAAATAAAAATTTAAAAAAGAATAAACTAGACTAAACTAAATTAAAATTTAAAAAAATAGAAAAGCAAAAGAAAAACACAGGTGTATGTATCAAAAAGTTCAGGTTAGAGGGTTATTAAGGAATTTGTTGTAATGGACATCTCACTGTGATGGTAAATGTGTTAAAAATTATCTATACATATAAAAAAAAAGAACCAGAATAGTGGTAAAGTGTTAAAAACAAAAGTTGTATTTATGAAATACTGGTGGTTTTTCTCTTGTCGTCGTCTTCTTCTTCTTTTCTTTTTCTTCCTTCCTGGTTGGTTTTCTTGGGGAGGGGCCTGCCACATGGGTTTTCAGACAATTATGTTCCCTGAGTTAGGTCCTCCAGTCCCCCTCAAGGGGTTGGTCTCTGAGAAAACCGTTTTTTTTCAGGCTTTTGTTCTCTGGAGGTTTTTATGTTCTTTCATCTGTTTTCTCTCGCCTTGACAGCTTTTGATGGTTTTTGGAGGTTTAGAGGATAGCAAACTGCACCCCAACCTCCCTCTCAGAACAAAGCCTCAGAATGCTCTGCAGAGCTGCTGGCAGGGTAGGTTCTGAGTCACAGTCCCTGGGGATGCAGGATCTCCACGTTGTACCCAATACCAGGGCAGTGGCCACTGTCTGGGCAGCTCCAGACTGCCAGAGAGGTTCCAAGCAGGGATTTCACACTGAGATTTTCCCACTGTCCCGGACTGGGAATGCCTGGTTTTTCCGGATGCCAGAGCTCCAGGCTAGCACCTGTGAGCACCTCTCCCATGGGAGGGTGTGGGACACTTGTGTTTCAGGAATGCCTTCTGGCCAGGCTCCCAGCCCCTCTCAGGAGCCAGACCCCACGTGTTCTTGGGTGCGCTTGTGGCTCAGATGCGCTGGCGGCTCAAGGACAAAGGCCTGGTTTCTCCTCCATACTCTCTCTGGCTCAGCTCCAGGGGAGGCTATCCTGGGTCTGGACACTTAAGCCCCATCCCTAATCGCCCCGATTCCCACAATTTCCCCCCACAATCCTTTGCCCCCCCCCTTTTTTTAGTGATTTCAACCAGACTCCAAGTTAATGCTTGTTTCCAAATTCAGGGCACTTTCGTATTGAGGTATTACTTTCCAATCTGTCGCCTCTGGTGGCTCCCTCCCCCTTTTGCTTATATTTGAGATCAGTCAGACATTCCCACACTGTTTTACCTGCCACTGGCGTCTTCTGCTCCTGTAGAGAGCCAGATGTGTATAATTCTGTCTCAGGCTGATTTCATGGGTGATCGCAGTTCTTTGGTATGTAATCAGCTCACTTTAGGGTACAGGTTGAAACGGCGCCTCCTCCTACTTCCCCGCCATCTTGACTCCCCCCACCCAGTGTTGTGTCTCTTAATATTTTGTCTTATTTTAGACATTACTTGTTCTCTAATATTTTCTCATCAAGATTAAGAAAAGTTTTTTTCTTAAGATGTCTGTGACTTACAGAAATGTAAAATTTTTATTTGCAAACAAATCAAAGGATTCAACTTTTCTCTCTATCTGAACCCTCTGAAAATCAAAAGGTCTCAGTAAGTATTCTTTCTTCCATGGCAATCAGTCATTTGCATAATGTCAATAAGAATCTGTTCTCCTTATAACAGGACACTATTGGAAACATGGGTTATTTTACCAAGGCTTTTCAAAACTTTTGCCAAAACTTTCAAATTAAGCATTTGATGAGTATTCCTTCTAATTCTCAAGGACAAGCCATTGCAAAAAGAGTTAATGGAGTCCTAAAATCCTATCTCAAAAAATTAAAAGAAGGGGAGATACTATAGGGAACAGTGAAATATTCACCTCATATGCATTTAATTTTAACTCTTTATGTTTTAAATTTTTTGATATAGGTCCCACAGCAGCTGAACAGCCAGAACAGACAGAGAAGAAAAAGACGCCTCCCCCCTTACAGTCGGAGCTTAATAAGAGATCTCCTGAATCAGGCCCTAGAGATAGTGAATCAGATCCAACCCAATGAAACATTGATCACTATATTATTAACATTATTAACTATGGTTGGCCTCCCCCATAGTGAGGCCACAGCCTATTGGGCATATCTGCCTGACCCACCTACTATAAGGCCTGTTACTTGGGATTATCCCACTCCCTGAGTACACACTAATGTTACAGATTATTTCGGGGGAAACAACTCTGATGGCATGGAGTGCATGGAGCATTATATTAATTGGACTAGTCTAGCAGCTCAAGTTCCTATAAGTTTCCAGTTACCCTCCTCTGGCCATGATTTTATTAATGGGTGTATGGTGGTCCAATTGAGACCTCATATAGTTACCTATATTTCAGGATACACAAGAGGTGGAATCATTTGGTCTAATTTTGAGAAGGGCTGGAAAGATGGACAGTCTATGCGGTTATAGCTGACAAAACTCCTAACACTCCCCAGAGAGATATGCATCCCCCTGGTTACCCTAATTGTCCCCAAAATTAAACTATTCTAACCCACGCTTCCATTCTAATCCAGGCCCCATTTGGACAGAATGTCTCCAAGAAAAGCCTTTGATCATCTCTCCTCATGGCATCCTTGATTTCTCCATCACCGATTGGTGAAGAATGAATAAAGAAGAAATTCTGCTATATGTTGCTTACCCTCCTGGCCTGCAGATCCATAATGTGGCTATCCCTGGCAGGATCTTCTCTACAGCAGAAGGGATGTTTCATGCAGAACTTTGGAATCTGGTTACTGCCCTGGGACCAACTGGGGTGCAAATAGCTAAGAGTGGGTATACTGCACAAAAGACTTCAACCTAACCATACGGGCCTATGTTCCTAGACTTTTTTGTTTTTTACTGGTAGTGGGCCCAGGAACAATAGTTCTCACCTCCTTTCCGGGGGGACACCTACTGTATAACATCCATTGTAACAACTGTGTGTTAACTAATTGTTTATCATACTAATGTTAGCCTTGACTTAGTGGATCTGCAAAAAGATATATCAAGCATCAGTCAGTCTCGACTGGATGTAGTTAACCCTGTTGAAGTGGTTGCACACATCCTAGATAACCTCCACGGGTTTAACCCTGGTAACTTGTTAAAACATTCATTCTGGTTGTTTACTGGACCTCTACTTATGTTACTTACTCTTGTGTTAATATGGTGCTTTGTACAGGTTCATGCAGGACAGCAACGACTACATGCACAAGCACAAATACATTTGCTTGACTTATTTAAAAAGGAAGGGGGAGATGTGGGGGGCCGCAAAAAGGCTTGAGATGAGGACCAAACCAGGCCCTGACTTGTGTCTCCTTTAAAGTCCAAATAGCCTAACAAAAGGTTTAGGATGGAAAAGTTGAGTAGCACTTTTCCATCCTAAGGGTCTGTGCTATGTGTTGTGTGACTTCCCACACGTTTACTAGTTAGATGAGAGAAATTTGGTTAGGGTTATAAATTCATAACTGGTCCTTGCTGTTCCAGCACAGCTCAGGATTGTTGTTACTTCTTGTATGTTTTGAGTTACTTTGGAGTCAGTGCAGCTGGTTAAGGAATTATCTGAAGACAGAGACCACTGGCCTTGGAGAGTCTGCATTTAGACTGTGAGAAGTAGAAAATGGGAAAGTCTGGAGGGTTTTTTGTGCATGTAGCAAATTGTAATCAGTTAAATTTTAATTGTAATCAGTTAAAAATAGTTACTGTTGGCTATATAATGCCTTGCTGCCTTGTATAAACTCGGTACTGTTGGTCATCCTCCTCAGTGCTCCTCCTGCCCCCATCTCTTTGTCGATTTGCTGTGCTGGCCACAACATGTTTAGATGCAGCAGAATAAAGAGCAGTGGCATAGCAATGTTCGATGCCATATACCTGAACAGGTGGCTGCATGAGCTTGGAAAATGGCCTGACCACAATTGTACTAAAGCATTGCACCTGCTGGAACCAGTCAGACATTGCTGGAAGAGCCATCTTCTCCTGGAGCCTGTAGGTCAAACCTAAGTTAGAGGGAGAGATGCATGGATGCACACATGCATCCTCCCTTTCTGTATTTTCATTGTTAGTGTATAAGAAAGCAACTGATTTCTGTACATTGATTGTGTATCCTGCCACATTACTGAATTGCTGTATGAGTTCTAGTAGTTTGGGGGTGGAGTCTTTTGGGTTTTCCATATAAAGTATCATGTCATCTCCAAAGAGAGAGAGTTTGTCTACTTCATTGCCTATTTGAGTACCTTTTATTTCTTTTTGTTGTCTAATTACTTTTACTAGGACTTCTAGTACTAGTACTATGTTGAACAAGCGTGGTGACTTGACTTCTTGCTGATCCCAAAGGGAAGGCTGTCAGCTTTTCCCCATTGAGGATGTTATTTGCTGTGGTTTTTTTCATAGATAGCTTTTATGAAGTTGAGGAATGTTCCCTCTATCCCTATACTTTGAATGATATTAATCTGGAATGGATGCTTTATCTTGTCAAATGCTTTTTCTGCATCAATTGAGAAGACCATGTGGTTCTTCTCTCTTCTCTTATTGATTTGTTCTATCACACTGATTGATTTGTGAATGCTCATCATTATTAGTGATCAGGGAGATTTAAATCAAAACCACATTGAGATACCACCTTACACCAGTTAGAATGACTAAAATTAACAAGAAAGTAAACAACATGTGTTGGAGAGGATGTGGGGAAAGGGAACCCTCTTACACTGTTGGTTGGAATGCAAGGTGTTGCAGCCAATTTGGAAAACAGTGTGGAGATTCCTTAAGAAATTAAAAATAGATCTTCCCTATGACGTTGCATTTGCACTATTGGGTATTTACCCTAAAGATACAGAGGTAGTGAAGAGAACAGCCATCTGTACCCCAATGTTCATAGCAGCAATGGTCATAGTCATCAAACTGTGGAAAGGACCAAGATGCCCTTCAACAGATGAATAGATAAAGAAGATATGATCCATATATACTATGGAGTATTATGCCTCCCTCAGAAAGTGTGAATACCCAAATTTTGTATCACCATGAATGGGACTGGAAGAGATTCTGCTGAGTGAAGTAAGTCAAGCAGAGATCATCAATTATCATATGGTTTCGCTTTTTTTGTGGAACATAAGGAATAACATGGAGGACATGGGGAGATGGAGAGAAGTACATTGTGGGGTATTGGAAGGGGAGAAAAATCCTGAGAGACTGTGGACTCTGAGAAACAAACCGAGAGTTTTGGAGGGGAGTGCAGTGGGAGGTTGGGTGAGCCTGGTGGTGGGTATAAAGGAGGGCATGTATTGCATGGAGCACTGGGTGTGGTGCATAAACAATGAATTCTGGAACACTGAAAAGAAATTTTAAAAAATTAAAAAAAATTAAAGTAATTAAAGAACAACAAAAAAAGAATTATGATTAATGTTGATAGCACAAAAGTAATCTTGGCTGAAGGTAACTGATTGCTAAGACTATCACTAAGCAAAGTCTTTATCTGCAGCAAATTGCAGATGTTTAGGCAGCATCCTTAGAATATTTGCAGTTTATCCCAGGTCAAAGTCTATAGGTTCATCCAGTGAGGATGTACCTAAAGACTACTTCTTTAATGGCCTCCTGTCTCCATTTAAAAGTTTGACATGGGTGATTGCATTTCATTTTACCTTTCACATTTCCATCCTTTGATCAAGATTGTTCTCTAAAAGCATTGCTGATCAACTACAAATTTATTTAGTCCTAGATCTCTGGGTGGACACATCCCAGAAAGTCATGTCACATGTCAGCGGGGAATTTTACTCTCTCTATTATTTTAAGTAGTCACCCTTATTAAGGTTCGGACATAGTTGTGTAAAAAAGAGGTAGTTAGAAAATAGTTCTTAGGGCGCCTGGGTGGCTCAGTGGGTTAGGCCACTGCCTTTGGCTCAGGTCATGATCTCAGGGTCCTGGAATCGAGTCCCACATTGAGCTCTCTGCTCAGTAGAGAGCCTGCTTCCCTCTCTCTCTCTCTGCCTGCCTCTCTGTCTACTTGTGATCTCTCTCTGTCAAATAAATAAATAAAATCTAAAAAAAAAAAAAAGAAAATAGTTCGTAGATCGTTTCCTCATCTGGGAATTTTATGAAGCCCTCTGGAGGTTCAGATAAGTAAGTCTCATTTATTACTTCTGCATGTTGAGTGACCATAGTCTTGTTATTTGTAGACATTCTAGGTTTCAAAACCATCAGCTAATTGAGTAGATCTTTCTTAGGAAGGGAATGAGCATAGCAATACTAATATTTTGAAAACCTCATGGACATTAAACAAACCCAACTAGGTAATTAGGAAATTGTCAAGAAAGTTGAATTATTGACTGTTTCCTTTGTTTTGCAGAAACTTTTTATCTTAATGAAGTCCCAAAAGTTCATTTTTGCTTTTCTTTCATTTGCCTCTGGAGGCGTATCTTGAAATAAGTTACTGTGGTTGATGTGGAAGAAGTTACTGCCTATATTCTCCTCTAGGATTTTGATGCATTCCTGTTGAACAGTGAAGTCTTTTATCCATTTTGAGTTTATCTTTGTGTATAGGGCAAGGGAAGGAATCGTTAGGTTTCATTCTTCTATATGTAGCTGTACAATTTTCCCAGCTCCACTTATTGAAGAGACTGTCTTTTTCTACTGAACATTTTTTCCTGCTTTGCCAAAGATTAATTAGTTGACCATAGAGTTGAGAGTCCATTTTTGGGGTCTCTATTCTATTCCATTGCTCTATGTGTCTGTTTTTGTGCCAATACCATGATGTCTTGGTGACCACAGCTTTGTAATATAGCTTGAAGTCAGGCAACCTGATGTCTCCAGCTTTGTTTGTCTTTTTCATCATTCTCTTGGTGATTCAGAATCTTTTATGGTTCCACACAAATTTTAGGGTTGTTTGTTCCAGCTCCTTGAAAATTGCCAATGTGTTTTAATAGGGATGGCATTGAAAGTGTAAACTGCTCTGGTCAGGATAGACATTTTAACAATGTTCATTCTTCTAATCCATGAGTATGGAGTATTTTTCCATCTTTTTGTGTCTTCCTTAATTTTCTTTCATAAGTATTCTGTAGTTTCTAGCATATAGATCTTTATCTCTTTAGTCAGGTTTATTCCTAGGTATCTTACGGTTTTTGTTGCTATCATGAACGGAATTGATTCCTAAATTTCTCTTTCTACAGTTACATTGTTAGTGTATGAAAAGCAACTAATATCTGTGCATTGATTTTTTGTATCCTGCCACATTACCGATTGCTGTATGAGTTCTAATAATATGAGGGGTGGAGTCTTTTAGAAGTATCCCATAGAATAGGAGAAGATATTTAGAAATTACATTACAGATAAAGAGCTGGTATCCAAGATGAAGAACTTCTCAAACTCAACACTCAAAAAACTCATAACCCAGTCAGAAAATAGGCAAAAGACATGAACAGACACTTCTCCAAAAAAGACATACAAGTGGCTAACAGACACATGAAAAAATGTTCAACATCATTAGCCATTAAGGAAGCACAAATCAAAACCACAATGAGATACCACCTTACACCAGTTAGAAGACAAAAATTAACAAAACAAGAAACAACAAATGTTGGCAAGGATGTGGGGAAGGGGACACTTCTTACACTGTTGGTGGAAATAAATGCTGATACAGTCACTCTGGAAAACAGTATGACAATTCCTCAGATGTTAAGAATAGAGCTACCCTATGACCCAGCAACCACTACTAATGCACTCCCAAAGATATATACAGTAAAAAGAAGGGGCAGGTGCACCCCAATGTTCATAGCAGCAATGTCCACAATAGTGAAACTGTAAAAGGAGCTGAGATGCCCTTCAGCAGATGAATGGATAAAAAAGATGTAGGACATATACACAAAGGAATATTATTCAGTCATCAGAAATGATGAATAACCACCATTCGCATGGATATGGATGGAACTGGAGGGGATTAAGTTAAGTGAAGTAGGCCAAGCAGAGAAAGACAATTATATGGCTTCACTCATATGTGGAACATAAGCACAGTGTGAAGGACCATAGGGGAAAGGAGCAATATCCAAAGGGGGAGAAATGGAGAAATCCAGAGAAGGAGATGAACCGTGAGAGTATATTGGACCCAAGAAACAATATGGGGGTTTCAGAGAGTAGGGGGAGAGGGGAACAGGGTGATGGGTATTGATGAGGGCATGTGCTGTGATGAGCACTGGGTGTTATACTTAACTTATGAATCACGGAACACTACATCAAAAACTAATTATGTACTATACAGTGTCTAACTGAACATAGTAAAAAAAAAATAAAGTACTGAACGTAGAAACATGTATTAAAAAAAGGGAAGGATAAACAGTGTTAAAATTTCATTTTCTGAGTTGGTATCTCCACTTTGAAATAAATTAAGATTATTGATACTTACTAATGACACATTAAATATTTAAGTAATTGAACTTCACTAAAAATGTTGAATTATTATCTTAAGTTCTCAATAAAGTATCAGTACAATAGAATAGAGCTAAGGAACTAAATAACCTTTACATCATTGTTTACGAAGAATTTAGATTAGGGGTAAAGTTATGGTGCAGTTTATTGGTTGATCAACGGCATTTCATCTCATAAGGAAAAGCTTCACAAGCTCTTCAAAAAGTCTTAAGAAAATAATTTATTGTGTTTCTTTTTGAAAAGTCAGCAAGGCCAGTAGATTTATATTTATAACAAGATGTAGTGTACAGTAAAAAATGGAGTCATTGCTGACAATTTTTTTTTACCAAGTGTTCAGTTAGACTAATACAGTTATGGCTAGGAAAAGTTGAAATGAAGTATTGGACTTCCTGCTTGTAATAATTTAACTCAATAGGCAACACCTATAGGTTAATATGCAGTGGCATCTGGAACCAAAGAGAAATTAGGAAAGATCAAGCAGTCTCTGACTTTGTGAAGAGATTCAGAGATTTTTTTTCCATTTTATTTATTTTTTCAGCGTAACAGTATTAATTCTTTTTGCACAACACCCAGTGCTCCATGCAAAAACTGCCCTCCCCATTACCCACCACTTGTTCCCCCAAACTCCCACCCTTGACCCTTCAAAACCCTCAGGTTGCCCCAACCTCCCACCCCTGACCCTTCAAAACCCTCAGGTTGTTTTTCAGAGTCCATAGTCTCTTATGGTTCGCCTCCCCTCCCCAATGTCCATAGCCCGCTCCCCCTCTCCCAATCCCACCTCCCCACAGCAACCCCCAGTTTGTTTTGTGAGATTAAGAGTCATTTATGATTTGTCTCCCTCCCAATCCCATCTTGTTTCATTTATTCTTCTCCTATCCCCCTACCCCCCCATGTTGCTTCTCCATGTCCTCATATCAGGGAGATCATATGATAGTTGTCTTTCTCCGATTGACTTATTTCACTAAGCATGATACGCTCTAGTTCCATCCACGTCGTCACAAATGGCAAGATTTCATTTCTTTTGATGGCTGCATAGTATTCCATTGTGTATATATACCACATCTTCTTTATCCATTCATCTGTTGATGGACAGCTAGGTTCTTTCCATAGTCTGGCTATTGTAGACATTGCTGCTATAAACATTCGGGTACATGTGCCCCTTCGGATCACTATGTTTGTATCTTTAGGGTAAATACCCAGTAGTGCAATGGCTGGGTCATAGGGTAGTTCTATTTTCAACATTTTGAGGAACCTCCATGCTGTTTTCCAGAGTGGTTGCACCAGCTTGCATTCCCACCAACAGTGGAGGACGGTTCCCCTTTCTCCACATCCTCGCCAGCATCTGTCATTTCCTGACTTGTTCATTTTAGCCATTCTGACTGGTGTGAGGTGATATCTCATTGTGGTTTGATTTGTATTTCCCTGATGCCGAGTGACGTGGAGCACTTTTTCATGTGTCTGTTGGCCATCTGGATGTCTTCTTTGCAGAAATGTCTGTTCATGTCCTCTGCCCATTTCTTGATTGGATTGTTTGTCCTTTGGGTGTTGAGTTTGCTAAGTTCCTTATAGATTTTGGATACTAGCCCTTTATCTGATATGTCGTTTGCAAATATCTTCTCCCATTCTGTCAGTTGTCTTTTGGTTTTGTTAACTGTTTCCTTTGCTGTGCAAAAGCTTTTGATCTTGATGAAATCCCAATAGTTGATTTTTGCCCTTGCTTCCTTTGCCTTTGCCGTTGTCCCTAGGAAGATGTTGCTACAGCTGAGGTCGAAGAGGTTGCTGCCTGCATTCTCCTCAAGGATTTTGATGGATTCCTTTCTCACATTGAGGTCCTTCATCCATTTGGAGTCTATTTTCGTGTGTGGTGTAAGGAAGTGGTCCAATTTCATTTTTCTGCATGTGGCTGTCCAATTTTCCCAGCACCATTTATTGAAGAGGCTGTCTTTTTTCCATTGGACATTCTTTCCTGCTTTGTCGAAGATTAGTTGACCATAGAGTTGAGGGTTGATTTCTGGGCTCTCTATTCTTTTCCACTGATCTATGTGTCTGTTTTTGTGCCAGTACCATGCTGTCTTGATGATGACAGCTTTGTAATAGAGCTTCAAGTCCGGAATTGTGATGCCACCAACTTTAGCTTTGTTCTGCAATATTCCTTTGGCTATTCGAGGTCTTTTGTGGTTCCATATAAATTTGAGGATTATTTGTTCCATTTCTTTGAAAAAAATGGATGGTATTTTGATAGGGATTGCATTAAATGTGTAGATTGCTTTAGGCAGCATAGACATTTTCACAATATTTATTCTTCCAATCCAGGAGCATGGAACATTTTTCCATTTTTTTGTGTCTTCCTCAATTTCTTTCATGAGTACTTTATAATTTTCTGTGTATAGATTCTTAGTCTCTTTGGTTAGGTTTATTCCTAGGTATCTTATAGTTTTGGGTACAATTGTAAATGGGATTGACTCCTTAATTTCTCTTTCTTCAGTCTTGTTGTTGGTGTACAGAAATGCAACTGATTTCTGTGCATTGATTTTATATCCTGACACATTACTGAATTCCTGGACAAGTTCTAGCAGTTTTGGAGTGGAGTCTTTTGGGTTTTCCACATACAGTATCATATCATCTGTGAAGAGTGATAGTTTGACTTCTTCTTTACCAATTTGGATGCCTTTAATTTCTTTTTGTTGTCTGATTGCTGAGGCTAGGACTTCTAATACTATGTTGAATAGCAGTGGTGATAATGGACATCCCTGCCGTGTTCCTGACCTTAACGGAAAAGCTTTCAGTTTTTCTCCATTGAGAATGATATTTGCGGTGGGTTTTTCATAGATGGCTTTGATAATATTGAGGTATGTGCCCTCTATCCCTACACTTTGAAGAGTTTTGATCAGGAAGGGATGCTGTACTTTGTCAAATGCTATTTCAGCATCTATGGAGAGTATCATATGGTTCTTTTTCTTTCTTTTATTAATGTGTTGTATCACATTGATTGATTTGCGGATGTTGAACCAACCCTGCAGCCCTGGAATAAATCCCACTTGATCGTGGTCAACAATCCTTTTAATGTACGGTTGAATCCTATTGGCTAGTATTTTGGCGAGAATTTTTGCGTCTGTGTTCATCAAGGATATTGGTCTGTAGTTCTCTTTTTTGGTGGGATCCTTGTCTGGTTTTGGGATCAAGGTGATGCTGGCCTCATAAAATGAGTTTGGAAGTTTTCCTTCCATTTCTATTTTTTGGAAGAGTTTCAGGAGAATAGGAATTAGTTCTTCTTTAAATGTTTGGTAGAATTCCCCTGGGAAGCCGTCTGGCCCTGGGCTTTTGTTTGTTTGGAGATTTTTGATGACTGTTTCAATCTCCTTACTGGTTATGGGTCTGTTCAGGTTTTCTATTTCTTCCTGGTTCAGTTGTGGTAGTTTATATATCTCTAGGAATGCATCCATTTCTTCCAGATTGTCCAATTTGTTGGCGTAGAGTTGCTCATAGTATGTTCTTATAATTGTCTATATTTCTTTGGTGTTAGTTGTGATCTCTCCTCTTTCATTCATGATTTTATTGATTTGGGTCCTTTCTCTTTTCTTTTTGATGAGTCTGGCCAGGGGTTTATCAATCCTATTGATTCTTTCAAAGAACCAGCTCCTAGTTTCACTGATTTTTTCTATTTTTTTTTTGGTTTCTATTTTGTTGATTTCTGCTCTGATCTTTATGATTTCTCTTCTCCTGCTGGGTTTAGGGTTTCTTTCTTGTTCTTTCTCCAGTTCCTTTACGCATAGGGTTAGGTTGTGTACTTGAGACCTTTCTTGTTTCTTGAGAAAGGCTTGTACCACTATATATTTTCCTCTCAGGACTGCCTTTGCTGTGTCCCACAGATTTTGAACTGTTGTGTTTTCATTATCATTTGTTTCCATGAATTTTTTCAATTCTTCTTTAATTTCCTGGTTAACCCATTCATTCTTTAGAAGGATGCTGTTTAGTCTCCATGTATTTGGGTTCTTTCCAGCTTTCCTCTTGTGATTGAGTTCTAGCTTCAGAGCATTGTGGTCTGAAAATATGCAGGGAATAATCCTAATCTTTTGATACCGGGTGAGACCTGATTTGTGACCCAGGGTGTGATCTATTCTGGAGAAGGTTCCATGTGCACTAGAGAAGAATGTGTATTCTGTTGCTTTGGGATGAAATGTTCTGAATATATCTGTGATGTCCATCTGGTCCAGTGTGTCATTTAAGGCCTTTATTTCCTTGTTGATCTTTTGCTTGCATGGTCTGTCCATTTCAGTGAGGGGAGTGTTGAAGTCCCCTACTATTATTGTATTATTATTGATGTGTTTCTTTGATTTTGTTATTAATTGGTTGATATAGTTGGCTGCTCCCACGTTAGGGGCATAGATATTTAAAATTGTTAGATCTTCTTGTTGGACAGACCCTTTGAGTAGGATATAGTGTACTTTCTCATCTCTTATTATAGTCTTTGGCTTAAAATCTAATTGATCTGATATAAGGATTGCCACCCCAGCTTTCTTCTGATGCCCATTAGCATGGTGAATTGTTTTCCACCCCCTCACTTTAAATCTGGAGGTGTCTTCGCGTCTAAAATGAGTTTCTTGTAGGCAACATACTGATGGGTTTTGTTTTTTTATCCATTCTGATACCCTGTGTCTTTTGATTGGGGCATTTAGCCCATTAACATTCAGGGTAAGTATTGAGAGATATGAATTTAGTGCCATTATTAGCCTGTAGGTGAGTGTTACTGTATATTGTCTCTGTACCTTTCTGATCTACTACTTTTAGGCTCTCTCTTTGCTTAGAGTACCCCTTTCAATATTTCCTGGAGAGCTGATTTGGTGTTTGAAAATTCTTTCAGTTTTTGTTTGTCCTGGAAGCTTTTGATCTCTCCTTCTATTTTCAATGATAGCCTCGCTGGATAGAGTATTCTTGGCTGCATGTTTTTCTCGTTGAGTGCTCTGAATATATCATGCCAGCCTTTCTGGCCTGCCAGGTCTCTGTGGATAAGTCTGCCGCCAATCTAATATTTTTACCATTGTATGTTAATGACTTCTTTTCTCGGGCTGCTTTCAGGATTTTCTCTTTGTCACTAAGACTTGTAAATTTTACTATTAGGTGACGGGGTGTGGACCTATTCTTGTTGCCTTTGAGGGGGTTTCTCTGCATCTCCTGGATTTTGATGCTTGTTCCCTTTGCCATATTAGGGAAATTCTCTCCAATAATTCTCTCCAATAGACCTTCTGCTCCCCTCTCTGTTTCTTCTTCTTCTGGAATCCCAATTATTCTAATGTTGTTTCGTCTTATGGTGTCACTTATTTCTAGAATTCTCCCCTCATGGTCCAGTAGCTGTTTGTCCCTCTTTTGCTCAGCTTCCTTATTCTCTGTCATTTGGTCTTCTATATCACTAATTCTTTCTTCTGCCTCATTTATCCTAGCAGTGAGAGCCTCCATTTTTGATTGCACCTCATTAATAGCTTTTTTGATTTCCACTTGGTTAGATTTTAGTTCTTTAATTTCTCCAGAAAGGGCTTTAATATCTCCAGAGAGGGTTTCTCTAATATCTTCCATGCCTTTTTCGAGCCCGGCTAGAATGTTCAGAATCGTCATTCTGAACTCTTGATCTGACATATTACCAATGTCTGTGTTGATTAGTTCCCTAGCCTTCGGTACTGTCTCTTGTTCTTTTGTTTGTGGTGATTTTTTCTGCCTTGTCATTTTGTCCAGATAAGAGGATATGAAGGAGCAAATAAACTACTAAAAGGGTGGCAAAGACCCCGGAAAAATGCGCTGTAACCAAATCAGAAGAGACCCCAAATTGTGGGGGGGAGAAAGGGGATAAAAAACAGGTTCTGAAAAAAAAAAGAAAAAAAAAGAAAAGAAAAAAATTTAAAAAATAAAACAAATAAAAAATATAAAAAAGAAAGAAAATATATATATATATATATTAATATATATATATATATATAAATATATATATATATATTTAGATGAACTAGTCAAAAAACGTTAAAAAATAAAAGGGTAAAAGTTTTAAAAAAATTTAGCAGAAGAAGAAAAAAGAAAAAAGAAAAAAAATTGAAAAAAGAAAAAAAAATTGAAAAAAGAAAAAAAAAATTGAAGTAGCCGCAAGACTAAAGAATCATGGGGAGAAAGCCATGAGTTCCGTACTTTGCTTTCTCCTCCTCTGGAATTGCTCTGCTGTCTTAGGAATTGAATCTGCTTTCTCCTTGATAGATGAACTTCGTCCTGGCTGGATATTTTGTTGATCTTCTGGGGGAGGGGCCTGTTGTAGTGACTCTCAAGTGTCTTTGCCCGAGGCGGGATTGCACTGCCCTTACTGGCGGCCGGACTAAGTAATCGGCTCGGGTTGGCTTTTGGGAGCTTCTGTTCCCTGAATGCTTTCCATAGAGTTCCGGAGGATGGGAATGAAAATGGCGGCCTCCCAGTCTCCGGCCCGGAGGAGCCGAGAGCCTGGGACCCCACTCCTCAGTGCGCCCCCAGAGGACAGCACCCAATCACTCCCGTATCCCCAGCCTCTAGCCGCGCTCCGAGCTCACCCAGCCCGCGACCAGTTCAAGGTAACCCCGAGCTGAGAGTTCAGTCCTCGGCTCTGTCTCTGCAGCCGGCTTCTCCGTTCTAATACCTGCGAGCTCTCTGACACTCCGACACCCCCGATCCTTCTGTGACCCTGCGGGGCCTGGGGCCACGCTGGCCCCGCGTGGGCTTCACCCTGGTTTAGCCTCTGGAGCAATGTCCCTCAGTGGAACAGACTTTTAAAAGTCCTGATTTTGTGCTCCGTTGCTCCGCCGCTTGCTGGGAGCCGGCCCCTCCCCCTGCGGTCTATCTTCCCGTCGTTTTAGATTCACTTCTCCGCCAGTCCTACCTTTCAGAAAGTGGTTGATTTTCTGTTTCTAGAGTTGCTGTTCTTCTTCTCTTCGCTCTCCCGTTGGATTTGTAGGTGTTTGCAATGTTTAGATAAGCATCGAGCTGATCTCCTGTTACCTGATGTAGTCTCAGGCTGCTACTTCTCCGCCATCTTGACTCCTCCCCCGAGATTCAGAGATTTTGATGACAGATACTAACAGAGAAAATTTTGCTGATTGGATGTTTCCACCTCTCTGGCCTTGTCAGATGTGTGTTTTAGTAATAGTTACCTGGAACCAAAATAAACAAAATGGCCTTGTTTTAGGTGTGTGTTTTAGCAACAGTTACTTGGAACTGATATCAATAACTGTTGAGGCATTTATTAAACAACAAAATGTCTACCTTGGCAACATGGAGTCACTATGGCTAAGTAGGCACAGGCAGGCCCTATGGGTTTAACAGGTTTTAACATGGAATCGATCCCAACACTTTATAGTTAGGATTTCATTTCTCAAACACTTTGTATGCACATTGTTATCAAACTTCATTTACCAGGATTTCACTTTATCTAAAATAATCTAACATTCCAAGTATGTACTGTCACTTTCTAGACAATGGAATTCTCTTCTCTAAACCAAATAATCGTCTAAATATTTCCCTTTTCTGATCACTCTTAAATGCCCAAAACTTTCCTGGATATTTATTCAGTATAACATTTAATAAAGTATGTAAGAAGTAGACTTTATATTAATTACCACTACATTTTTTATATTCTATAAATATGCATTTTCAATATTTACTATATAAATTAAATATGCAAAGCAAGGGTCAGTTAATGACATGTCCATATCCTTCACTTGTAGAAAGACTCCACAAGGGTCTTACCAAATTTCAACAAGGACCATCAGGTTCTTTTTAGACCAGCCTAGCTGGAATCCAACAAAAAATTAACAGATTTCTTTCAGCATGTTATTCCAGAAGGACTGTTTCCCTAGGTTACTCAGGATTAACATGCTGGGAGCTGTATATTGTGCCATGAGCTTCTTTCTTTCTATTTTTCAAAAGATTTTATTTGTTGCTTCTTTCTTTTCTAACAATTAATAGCAAGATTTGGCATAAAAATGCAAGACCAAAAATCAGAAGACATTGTTCTGAAACTCCCATTTCTCGCCTATTGAGAGAGGTGATGATGTGCTCGCAACATCAGTTTCTTCATCTACCATGAGGTTAGTTCCTTCTCGAAATACTTCTTAGAATTTTGAAATGATTGGGCACCTGGGTGGCTCAGTGGGTTAAGCCTCTGCCTTTGGCCCAGGTCATGATCTCAGGATCCTGGGTCAAGCCCCACATTGAGCTCTCTGCTCAGCAGGGAGTCTGCTTCACTATCTCTCTCTGCCTGCTGCCCTGCCTACTTGTGATTTCTCTTTTTGTATCAAATAAATAAATAAAATCTTTTAAAAAAGGAATTTTCTGATGATCAAAATCAGATAATTCAGTGAATATGCTTTGGAAAATGGGGACAGTTGCTTTTCTCTTCATCTTTACTCACAATTTAGAATAGTACCTGACATCTTGTGAGAATACAATTGATACTTATGAATAATTTAAATTTATAACTTTCATTCCTCTTTCTGAGAAGTTGAAGAAAGAGAAAACACTGATGATCACAAGTTATCTTATAGGATAAGTTGGTACAATTATTGGAGGAAAATCCCTGGTCATTTCTTATAAAATAGGACCAGTTTTATGAGTTAGGAGAAGGGATACCGACAATATATCTTAGGTGATGTCTAGAATGTTTAAAACATTAAATACAGCATACAAGAGAGAAGTGCATATGTCAGATGTAGTGAGACTGATAAATTATCACAAAATGAACATTTCAATGCAATCTCCACTGAGGTGGGAAATAGACTTTTAACAACACCAAGGGGTCCTCTTCTTTCCTACCCCAGTCATTAACTCCTATGGCATTTCTAAGAACTCATATAAATGCACATCCCTTACCAGTTTTTTTCAATACTTTTGAAATATTTGTCAAAGTCTGTGTTAAATGCCTTTCTTAAATGTGCAAATGATTCACCCAGGTCCTGGCAGGATTCTGAGGAAATAAGACACACAAATATCCAAAGTGCAGGGGAAATGGGAACTGTGAAATGAAAGATTGTGAGATGGGAAAGACCAGGAGAGATACTAACAAAGGCAAGAAGAAGGAAAAAAAAAAGGAAGTATCAATGTATAGACTCAAGGTAATTAAAAGGGAATGAAACTGAACTGAAAAAACATTAGTATATTTCTTCAATGAATCCTAGTCAATTTCTTCACTTGGAGATTTATCTATCCAAACAATTCCTCCATTTCTTTTGTTTGTTTGTTTAATTTCTGGATATGATCAAGTTATTAGGAACATTCCAAGGTACAACCAACCTTAAAAAGCTATTGATGAGCATGTTTTACTTGCATCAACATCAATGGAGAAAACATTTTCACCTCCATGTTGACATTAGTTTAACACGAGTTTAAGAATCATTTAATAGTGTTTGTCAACTATAAAACCTCTAAAACATGGGCCCAACATTTTCTAAGGTTTTTATTAATAGATAAAATAAACAACAGATGAATCACAGCTTCTTTTTTATTTGTCATGTTTTAGAATCATTCATTCAGTAGAAAGTTAAAAATATACAAATGGATGAAGACAGTTTTATCAGAGTAGCTTTTGTTTAGTTAATAGTCTATCAAAACTTGGCTTCTAGCCAAACACCATAGTTAGCCTAAAGCTAATTAGAATCAGAGATATTTGTCTACGAGTATAGCACATCAAGAAGTTGAGAATGGAAGAATTTACCAAGAGAAATAACTTAGCTAGTGAAATTTCTCAATTTATTCATTCTATGTTTATCTATACCATATTATTAGGGCATAAAAAAGGTTCCATTCAAAGACCCCTCCTTAACCAAGCTTACAGACAAAACTCACAGGTGCTTGTTATTGCCCCTCTCTGTTTTTTTTTTTCTAGGTAGTGGTGCTCGATATTCTTAGAAAATAGACCACAACTACAAAACATACTCTTCTCTAGCTGGACCACAACCCACATCCTAGATGAGCCCTGGGCAGAGCCTCTCAGAAAACCTGCCACCTCCTGTTCTACCTGGCCAAAAGTCAACCCCCTAACCACTCATCTTTGGAATAGGGGCAATACTCCCACATCTTCAAAACCCTTAAAAGGCTCAGCCTGACAGAAACTGGGGGCCAACATCTCACCTGATGTCTGGTCCCTCTCCTGCCCCCCGGAAAGTGAATAAACTCTGTCTCCCTTATGGCTCTACTCTTTGTGCAATTCTTTGTCACCCACATTACCAGGACACCTTAACATTTTGGTGGCCCTGTACATGAGGACTGGACACTGCTTACCATCTCAACAAGATCTCCTTGTCAACTAATATTGGGTGAGTCAAAATTTTCATTTTTAAGAGGGCTCTGTGAGATTTTGAGCATTGGGAATTATCACTAGGTGTTGGCTGATTCCCTATGGTAGGTTCTTGATTCTCCAAGCCCCAGTACTCTGCTCAGTCAACAATCAATGTATCGACCATTGGAAGGACTCCTCTTCTGGTTCTTTCAACAGTCTTAGGACCATCAATCCCTTTCCCTCACAGGAACCCTTGAGTTTGAGTGATACCCTTTTCTCTTATGCTTGGTACTGGTCAGGGTTTCATCTTCATCTTGGGATGCTAGGTCAAGATGTCTCCCTTCATGATTTTCCCCTTTGTTCCAGCCTTCAAAATCTTCTTTCTCCTATTCCTAAATTTCCAGATGGGGAATACCTTGTCTAGCCTTCCTAAGGACTCCCCTCTGGGTTTGTTTCCCTAAAAATATCAAAAACCTCCAACTGGAACAAGATACTTGGCTCAAATGTCAATTTTCTACTGTAATACAGCATGACCTCAATATAAATTAGATGGCTAGGAGATCTGGCTATGGAATGGCTCTCTTAATCAAAATACTCTTCTCCAACTGAGTTTATATTTTCATTGCCTTAGTAAATGATGTGAGGTTCCTATGTCAAAGCTTTCTTTGAATTTGATCACCATCCTGACCTTTATGTTGCTTGCCATATGCTATTTTTATTGCCCCCCCAAAAGACACCTCTCTCTCTCCAATTCTTCTGACTCAGACTTCAACCCTGCTGAACAACCTCTGCCTTTCCACTTGCTTATAGTCAATCCTCCCTTGGCAACTCTGCATCCTCCGACTTCCCCTCTTTCCCCTCAAGACATGTCAGAACCCCCCATTACCCTCCAGCCCTTGCCTCAACATCCTGATATTTCTCCCATCCATGCTTCATCTGGCCACCTTTACCAATTTCCCAATGCTCCTGCCACCCAATTCCATCTTTATGAGGTTCCTGGAGCAGAGGCATTTTTCAAGTCCATGTTCACTTCTCCATGACAGATCTTTATCATATAGAATCTAAACTTGGCTCTTTCCCTCAACCAATCCCTCTAGGTTCACTAAGCAATTTGAATATCTCAGCCTTTCTTATGATTTATCCTGGAGAGACCTCTATGTTATTCTCTCCACCTGTACCATCCCAGAGGAAAAGACCAGAATTTTGTCCAAGGCTATTGAATATGCTGATGATATGAACTGCAGACAACCTGCACAATAGGCTCCCAGGAAATCAATGGCTCCCTTAGCTGAGCCCAGGTGGAATTATTAGCTTTCCTCTGGAACAAGGTCAAAGATGACCACATGGTCGCTCACCTTATAAAAGGTATGAAAGGAACAGCTTCTAAACAGGTCAGTTATGAAAGGTTAAGGAAGATCGTCCAGAGATGAGATGAAAACCATGCCCTTATTCTCACTTACCTGACTGAGACTGTATAAAAATTCACCATTTTTCATCCTAACTCTTACAAAGGAAAATCTATCCTGGCTATGCATTTCATCTGCCAATAAGCTCCAGACATTAGAGAAAAAAAAAAGAAACAACACACAACTTCAGAAACTATATAAAGGCCCTCAAACTCCTTAATCTGAACTACTAGTCCCAGCCTTCAAGGTTTTTCACAGATGAGAGGAGGATATCAAAGTAAAAAGACAAAAGTATCAAAAAATGATCTCTGACTTATCCGATCCTGACTACCCTACTAGCTCAACCCGAACATTCCACAAGCCCCCTCTGAGAGCTTATTACACTTACAGTAAACCGGGTCACTGGTCTAAACAATATCCCAATAAAAACCATCGCTTGAAACCCCCTTCCCCTCCTGTAAGCAGATTGGCCACTGAAAGAGTGACCAAAAATAGGGGGAGAATGACCCAAAATCTGTCTTTGGGGCCCAAACAAGGGGAATCAGCCATATCTCTGGTGGCAGATCTCTTGGGACTTCTCTAAGACAGGTACTCACACATTCCAGGATTGGCAAAGTCTCCCTTGCATGTCATCTCCATCTCCATGGCTGAAACCAGGGTAACTCTCCATTAGCACTAGAACAATCTACAGCACTTTCCCAGAAGTTTCCAGACATTCTTTTTCCTCCTCCACATGTGTCAGGATTTACAGTGTTCTTTCTCAACCTCCTGTTACCCCGCTCTTCTCATGTGCCCTGGGAGATCAAATCTTTAGCCCTTCCTTTCTTGTTTGGCCATGCTCTCATGTCCCCCTCCTGGGATGACTAGGGATGTCCCCATCAAGACTAGGTACTCACCTTCATCTGCACCATGTCCATCCCCAATCCCAATTCTTGGGACTCCTTACTGAACCAACAAACCTTATTTCCACTTCACTCTCTCCAGGTATGACTTTGGTTCCAACACCCATGTGAGATATCTCAGAATCAGTTACGACTGCTCAACTTACTCCCACTACTATATGTCTTAAGGATTCAACTTGTTTCCTTTCAAAACCATAATATCCTCTTTTTTTCCCCATTTTATTTATTTTTTCAACATAACAGTATTCATTGTTTTTGCACAACACCCAGTGCTCCATGCAAAACGTGCCCTCCCTATTACCCACCACCTGTTCCCCCAACCTCCCACCCCTGACCCTTCAAAACCCTCAGGTTGTTTTTCAGAGTCCATAGTCTCTTATGGTTTGCCTCCCCTCCCCAATGTCCATAGCCCCCTCCCCCTCTCCCAATGCCACCTCCTCCCAGCAGCCCCCAGTTTGTTTTGTGAGATTAAGAGTCATTTATGGTTTGTCTCCCTCCCAATCCCATCTTGTTTCATTTATTCTTCTCCTATCCCCCTAACCCCCCATGTTGCTTCTCCATGTCCTCATATCAGGGAGATCATATGATAGTTGTCTTTCTCTGATTGACTTATTTCACTAAGCATGATACGCTCTAGTTCCATCCACGTCATCGCAAATGGCAAGATTTTGTTTCTTTTGATGGCTGCATAGTATTCCATTGTGTATATATACCACCTCTTCTTTATCCATTCATCTGTTGATGGACATCTAGGTTCTTTCCATAGCTTGGCTATTGTAGACATTGCTGCTATAAACATTCAGGTACACGTGCCCCTTCGGATCACTACGTCTCTATCTTTAGGGTAAATAACCCTCCTCCCCTCCTCCATAATATCCTCTTAAAGCTGAGTTCTTGTGAGGTTTATAACCTCTTGTTTCCAAATCCCTTAAATTAAAATTAAAACATACTAATTCTCCTTACAATACTCCACTCCTTCCATTCAAAAACCTGGATGTTTTTTAGACTAGTTTAGGATCTCATAATTATCAATGAGGCATTTTTCCCCACCCACCTCATTATTCCAAGTTCATACACCCTTCTCCACCATTCGACCCTACACCATGTACTTCACTGTCTTAAATCTTAAAGATATATTTTTCACTATTACCATATCCCCCAGAATCCCAAGACCTTTCCACCTTCACCTGGGCTGACCCTGACACCTGATGCTCTCAACAGTTAACTTGGAGTGTTTGCTCTTAGGGTTTTACAGATATCCCCCATTTCTTTGGACAGGCTTTGACCTAAGATCTCTCTAATCTCCCCCTCCCAAAAAGTACCCTTTTCTAATACCTAGATGCCTCTGTAGCCTCTCTTTTCCCAATTCTATTTCTTGTTTCGTCACACTCCTAGCCTTCCTAAACAACAAAGGTTATAGACTGTCCTTCTCCAAATCTCAACTTAATCAGCAATCTTTCACATGCCTGAGATGCCCTGGCTTTCAGAACAAAGCAGTCTGCTACCAGAATGTCATGATCCTGTCTCTTTTCCAGCTAGGTAGGGAGAGCTCTATGACCCTATCCAGCAGGAAGTATTTACAGAATAATGACTTTCTCCCATGTTCCCAGTCAGGAATAATTTCAATTAGAGAGGGGGGAATAAAAGGATTCTATTCAAAGTCCCTTCCCTGACCAAGCATGCAGACAAAATTCACACTTGTAAGTAACTGATCCTAACTTTTTTTGTTTGCTTGTTTTTCTAGGTCATAGGGCCCCACATTCTCAGAAAATAGACCACCAGACATATTCTATAGCTGGACCACATCCCACATCCTGGACAATCCCCAGACAGAGCCCTTAGAAAACTTGCCTCCTCCTCCTCTACCTGGCTGAAAGTCAAACGCCTCCCCACACCTACCCCCCATGAACACAACAAAAAGCCTCTCAAATCCTTCAGAAACCTTTAAAAAGCCCAGCCTGGCAGAAACTCCTGGATGACATCCCTCTTGGATGACATACAAGTGTGTATATATATACATATATATATATATATATACACACATACACACACACACCCCACACACATACATCCATATGTGATACATATGTGATACATATGTCACATATATCACATATGATATTCATTCTCCTCTCTTGGAGAGTGCATGAATTCTGTTCTGCTTGTGGTTTTCCTCTTTGAAGAATTCTTTGTCACCCACATTACAGGCCACCCTGGCAGGGCATGAATGCAAGTTTTTGAAGATTTTAGCCATGTTTCTATCTGAATGACAGAAGTCATATTTTATTCAACTAGAAAATGTCTATTGATTTCCAGGAACATATGAGACTCTATGTAAAAAAGGCATGATTACTACCCATAGTTTAATATCAGTAGTTAGAGAATACAAACATTCATAAAATATGACTAAGAATACAGAAACCAAAATACAATTAAATTATTTTCATAAAATTTTCCTAAATAAAGCTGCTACATTATCATTAGAAAATATTTAATTTATATGAATGTTTGAAATTAAATCCTCAAGGATATGGTGACTGCTCCATGCAATTTCTGTTCAAAAATTAAACAATAATATAGATGCAAAAGACACATAAGCATGTGTAACATAAAAATAACTATTCAGTACTCTTTTTTTATTAAATTTATTTATTTTTTTCAGCATAACAGTATTCATTGTTTTTGCACAACACTCAGTGCTCCATGCAATACGTGCCCTCCCTATTACCCACCACCAGTTCCCCCAACCTCCCACCCCCGACCCTTCAAAACCCTCAGGTTGTTTTTCAGAGCCCATAGTCTCTTATGGTTCTCCTCCCCTTCCAATTTTTTTTTCTATAAATATATAATGTATTTTTATCCCCAGGGTTAGGGTTAGACCTGTACCCCTGGGGGTAAAAATACATTATTCAGTACTCTTAAAGGGGCATTTGGCCCATTTGGGATTATTTATGGTGTTACTTGAAGAGAATGATGTCTGGAACAAGTTTTACAGTGAATCCAGACTAGAGAATTGGCCAATTATGATACTTGTAGTCTTCACTTATTGTTCCTAAGTGATTCTTGCAAAGAGATGATTTTACCTATTGATAATTCAGGATTACTAAAATCACAGTGAATATTTTTCCAGAATCAAAAGCATATTTTATGGAATAAATGTGTGCCAGTGACTACAACACAAATGATGTTTGTATCTGGCCCCCTCTAGTCTTTCCTGGACAAATCCAGCACTCTCATTCTTTGAGAGGAGGAGCATCTTCCCAGCATTTTCTTAGAGCTGTGACCACATCTTTATTCCTCAAACTGTATATGAGTGGGTTGAGCATTGGGGTGAGGATGGTATAGAAGGTGGATACAAACTTCTCTTTCTCTGGTGTGTGGTAAGAATGGGGCAGCACATTTGTGTAGAAGGCTGCACCATAGGAAATGCTCACCACCAAAATATGGGAGGAAGAGTTAGTAAAGGCTTTATGCCAGCCTTCAGCAGAATTCATCCAATGGATGGTAAGCAGGATGCATTTATAGGAAACAGAGATGATGGATATAGGGATGAGCAGCATTAGCACACAGCAGCATACATAAGAGTCTCATAGAGTGATGTATCAACACATGACATTTTTAATACTGCTGGAATCTCACAGAAAGTGATTAATTTCTCAGGAAATTAATCAGTAGGGGAAACTCATGGTGAAGGGGGTCATCATGAATCCATCTAAGGAGCCACCAACCCAGGAGCCCACCACCATGAACAAACAAATCCTGCAGTTCATGAGGGGAGGATATCCCAGGGGTTTGCACACAGTCATATACTGGTCAGAGGCCATGAGGCCTAGCAAGAAAAATTCACCTTCAATTAGGGTTAGGTAGAGGAAGATCTGAAGTATGCATCCCAAAAAGGACGTGATCTTTCCCTTGGATAGAAGATCTTGCAACATTTGGGAAGAGTTATGCAAATATAAACTGTGTTCATGAAAGCTGGCTGAGTAAAAAGTACATGGGTGTATGGAGGTGAGAGTCCACATGGATGAGAAGAATCATGATCATTTTGGCTGTTACAGCCACCAAAAAAAATGGAGAAGACCACTGCAAAGATAAGCCTTGGAATGCAGGATGTGTGATGAGGCCCAAGAAGATAAAGTTGGTGGCGTTCTGGAGAATGGCCTTCATGCTCATACCACATGGTAGCTCCTGGGGCTCCAAAGGCAAAACGTTGCTAGGTTAATTAATAATTAATATTTGGGCAGAGCCAACTATGGATAATATTTCAGAAGCAGCATGGGATAAAGGAAAGAATATAGAATTCAGAATAATTTTGAATTGTAGTTTCAATATTGGTATAATTATGATCTATGTGATATTAGACAGATAAACTATAACACTTCCATTATCTGTGAAAGGTAATCATAGGTCTATATCTATGTGGGCTGGGCATGAACTATAAATATAATAGTTTATACAAAACCACTTTCAAAATTTGCTTTATTTTATTCTGAACTATCTTCTTTATATTCTTTATAAGCTTATTAATTTAGATTAAATATTTTCTGAGGTTGCTAACTGCGCCTTCCCCTCCATATTACTTTGCAACAAAAATTCAAGGGTTGATTGAATTTAAGTTTTTCTCTGCAGTGAAGATTGTTACATTATTAAGATCATACATAGACATACATTTGTGATTTCATAAATTGATAGAAAATAAAGATGGACCCAAAAAATCTAGAGAATTTAGTATTGGGTGCTGCTGTTTATTATTATTTTTAATGATAAATCATCATCATCATCATCATCATCATCATCATTATTATTACTTTTGAGAGAGATAGGGAGAGGGAAGGACAGACAGAGGGAGAGAGAAAATCCCAAGCAGGTTCCACATCCAGCACAGAGCTCAATGTGGGTCTTGATTTCACAACCCTGGGATCATGCTCTGAGCTGAAATTAAGAGTTGAATGCACCCACTGAGCCACCCAGGTGCCCTGGGGCGTCTGTTATTACTAAACAGCTTTTTGAATGGTTGGAACATTAGGGATTAACAGGGCAGTGCTACTAACTTAAACTGAGGATCAGGGTCAGTTGGGCTATGGTGAGATGTGCTGCCAAAGAAGTTCACCTTTTTAGGCATAGGTAACGTTAAGCAGTTGGATCCCTTTTTCTCATGGGATAACTTGAGATGAGAAATCTCTAATGAGTATAGTAATTAACTATTCCACAAGGAGGGGTTTGAATTCATCATCATGGCAGTCCTTTTGGTTACTATTGTGGAATAGCATGAAAATTTTGGACTACATAGGGGCTCATATTATTCTATGGTGACCTAAGCCTTTCTTAAATTATTGGTCAGCCAAAACATTAACATAGTATTTTTTTCTGATAGGGTGGAATCCTGAATCTATTAAAATGCTATATTATCCTAGGAATCCATTGCTAATTTACTTTTTCATTCCTTAACATTTATTTTTGTACTGTGTTACTGATCCTTCATGTTTATAAGTAAAGGTAATTCTGGATGGGAAAATGATTTCTGAATTTAAAGGGAAAAAGAAATAATACTATTAAAACTCCCTTGAACAAATTCTCATGCTTTTTATTTTTGAGGAAGTTATATGAGTATTTTTAATATGTTCATGGATATTGGGGAATGAGTCTATTATTGTTATCATCATATTGTGCTTTTCCTCTTGTATTTCAGTGACAGACTTACTGAAGTTTATTTCTACAAAATGTATTGGCCATCAATACTATAAATATACCCAGATTTTTTGGTTCCATAATAATGAAATTTATAGACTGTAAAGTATTGAAAAGGAATAATTATCCTTTTATGTGGAAACAAAATGAATCAGGGCAGTATAGAGACTTATTTTTCTTTCTAAATGTTCATCACAAATGGATTTATATTATCAGTAATATTCTAAACAAATAAGTAAGATCCAGAGGGGTAAAATAAAATCAATTTTGTGTCAACCTATATTTCTTACACCTTATCAGCTAAGCAGGATTAAAAACAAGTGTTTGGATAGTTAATAAACAATACCTGGTATTTTCCCCAAAGATAGAGATGTAGTGAAAAGAAGGGCCATATGTACCCCAAAATTCATAGCAGCAATGTCCACAATAACCAAACTGTGGAAAGAGCCAAGAAGCCCTTCAAGAGGCAAATGGATAAAGATGTGGTCCATATATACAATGGAATATCACTCAGCCATCAGATAGGATGAATACCCAACTTTTGCATCCACATGGATGGGGCTGAAAGAGATTATGCTGAATTAAATAAGTCAAATATCATTTGGTTTCACTTACTTGTGGAACATAGGAAATGACATGGAGAACATTAGGAGAAGGGAAGGAAAAGTGAAGGGGGGAATCAGAGGGGGAGATGAAGCATGAGAGACTGTGGACTCTGATAAACAACTTGAGGGTTTTAGAGGGCAGGGATTGGGGAGATGGGTGAGCTTGGTAGTGGGTATTAAGGAGGGCACACAGTGACTGGAACACTGGGTGTTATATGTAAACAATGAATCTTGGAACACTACATCAAAAACTAATGATGTATTGTATGGTGACTAACATAACATAATTTAAAAAAATAAATAATACTGGATATCAACTGTAACTCAGCAAATTTGATGAAAGTCAGCTTCTTTTGCCTTCTTTAATGTGCAGAAGATTTTCTTGTGACATGCACAGGCCTCACTCAATACAAAGAGAGAATTTAAGATATTACAACTGAAATTGTGTTTATAAGGTTTTGCAATGAAAATTGTCTAAGAAAATAATAAATTACTTTTGAATCAAAATGTGGGCCACATAATTTATTTTATATGAACACTCAGATTGGACTCTACAGAGTATTGACAGGGGTAAATCACTCTTTTTATTATTATTACTAATATTTTCAATTAGCCACAACATAGTAAATCACTCTTATTGCCTCAAATCTCCTTGATTAAGGAATGAAAATTTTTCTAGCATTTTATAAAAAGATATTACTCATTTATTTGAGAGAAAGAGAAAGTGAGCACAGATGGAGAGTGAGAGGGTGAAGCAGATTCCCCACTGAACAGAAAGTCTGAGGCAGGCTTGATCTTAGGACCCTGGGATCATGACCTGAGTTGAAGGCAGGCACTTAACTGACTGAGACACACAGGCACCCCACATTTAGATCCTTTCTTAGTGTATATCCTAGAATAATAGATTATGAAAGTTGAAGGAAACATATAATTTTAAACCAAATTTCTTATTTCAAAAATAACCATAGACTCATTGCATTAAAAAAATGGACTTAGGAGGAGTCAAGATGGCGGGGAAGTAGGAGGAGGCACCATTTCAACCTGTACCCTAAAGTGAGCTGATTACATACCAAAGAACTCCGACCACCCATGAAATCAGCCTGAGATGAGAATTATACACGTCTGGATCTATACAGGAGCAGAAGACGACAGTGTCAGGTAAAGCAGACTGGGAGCATCGGACTGATATTGGAAGATAAACAAAAGGAGGAGGGAGCCACCAGAGGTGACCGATTGGAAAGTAATACCCCAATACGAGACTGCCCTGCGTCTGGGGACCAGCATTAACTTGGAGTCTGGTTGAAAGCACTCAAAAAACAAAAAGCAAAGGATCACGGGGGGTAATAGTGGGAACCTGGGCGGTTAGGGTCAGGGACCTAAGTCCCCGGACCCAGGACAGCCTACCCTGGTGCTGAGCCAGAGAGAGTGTGGCAGAGAAATCAGGTCTCTCTTCCTGAGCCACCAGGGCGCCTGAACGCCAATGCGCCTGAGAAGGAGAGGGGTCTGGCTCCCATGAGGGGATGGGAGCCTGGCCAGACGGCAATCCTGAAACGCATGCGTCCCACACTCTCCCATGGGATAGGTGCTTATAGGCGCTAGCCTGGAGCTCTGGCATCCAGAAAAACCAGACATTCCCAGCTTGGGACAGCGGGAAAATCTCAGTGTGCCATCTCTACTCAGAACCTCTCTGGCAGTCTGGAGCTACCCAGACAGCCACCGCTGCCCTGGGTTTGGGTAAAACGAGGAGCTCCTGCATCCCCAGGGACAGTGACTCAGAACCTACTCTGCCAGCAGCTCTTGCAAAACATTCTGAGGCTTCTCTCTGAGAGGGAGGTCAGGGTGCAGTTTGCTCTCATCTAAACTCTAAAAACCATCAAAAGCTGTCAAGGCAAGAGAAAGCAGATGAAAGAACATAAAAACCCCCAGAGAACAAAAGCCTGAAAAAAAAAAAAAACAGTTTCCTCAGAGCCCACCCCCTTGAGGGGAGAGGGAGGACCTAATTCAAGGAACATCATTGTCTGAAAACCCATGTGGCAGGCCCCTCCCCCAGAAAACCAACCAGGAAGGAAGGAAGAAAAAAAAAGAGACTACAAGAGAACAACAACCACTACTTCATAAGTACAACTTTTATTTTTAACACTTTACCAATATTCTGGTTCTTTTTTTTATACATACAGATAATTTTTTAACCTATTTACCACCACACTGAGATGTCCAGTACATCAAATTCTTTAATAACCTTCTAACCTGAACTTTTTGATATATACACCCGTGTTTTTCTTTTGCTTTTCTATTTTTTAATTCTTTTTTAATTTTAACTTAGTTTAGTCTAGTTTATTCTTTTTTAATTTTTATTTTCTACTATACATATAGAGTTAAACTTCAAGGTAATCCCTTTTCCCCAATCAATGCTACCCCTAAAGGAAAACCAGTTTCTAATCACCCTGTAACTTAGGAAAGTTGAGTCCCTTAACAAAAACATCAAGATACCTTCAGGAAGAATCAAAATAACCTTCCTCACCCACACTGAGAATTTATAACCACTCTCCCAATTTTTCCTTCTGTCAGTGTTTCTGTGAATTTGTGTTCATCCTGGTAATATATAAATCTTATACTTGGGGTTCTTTCTGATGAGGTTCTTCCTTTTTTTTTTTTTTTTGCTTATATATATATATTTTTTTTTCTCTTGTCATATACTTTTATCATTCTTTTTGTTTGTCTGTTTTTGTTTGTATACTTCACAAATCTTACCTTGTGGCCCATTTGGGCTGAGCCTTCTCTTTTATCTTCCCTTGTTTTCCTATCTCTCTCTCTCTCACTTTTTATTTTTTTCCTTTTTTCTTTTCCCTTTTTTTTTCTTTCCTCTTCTCTATTTCTCTTTCTTTTCTTTTCTCTCTCATTTGGGTGGGGAACACTGATTGCATGGAAGCGTTCCAGGGAGCACCTTGACTGCACCACAATCGAAAAGTCCAGCTGCATCTGTTCAGTCATCTCTTACCAAAATGACTAGGAGGAGGAATACCCAACAGAAGAAAAATACAGAGGATGGACCTTCTGCAACAGAGCTAATGGCTATCGACATAGACAATATGTCAGAAAAGGAATTCAGACTAACAATTATCCAGGCAATAGCTAGGTTGGAGAAAGCCATGGATGACCAAACAGAATTGATTAGGGCAGAACTGAAAACCACCAGGGATGATGTTCACAATGTTAGGGCAGAACTGAAAGCCACCAGGGATGATGATCAAAATGCTCTCAATGAGTTCCAATCTAATCTAAATTCTCTAAAAGCTAGGGTAACTGAGACAGAAGATAGAATTAGTGATCTGGAAGACAAACAGATAGAGAGAAAGGATCAGGAGGAAGCCTGGAACAAACAGCTCAGAAGCCACGAAAACAGAATCAGGGAAATAAATGATGCCATGAAACGTTCCAACATCAAAATTATTGGAATCCCTGAAGGGGAGGAAAAAGAAAGAAGTCTAGAAGATATAGTGGAAGAAGTTGTCTATGAAAATTTTCCCATTCTCACAGCATCCCTTCCTGATCAAAACTCTTCAAAGTGTAGGGATAGAGGGCACATACCTCAATATTATCAAAGCCATCTATGAAAAACCCACCGCAAATATCATTCTCAATGGAGAAAAACTGAAAGCTTTTCCGTTAAGGTCAGGAACACGGCAGGGATGTCCATTATCACCACTGCTATTCAACATAGTACTAGAAGTCCTAGCCTCAGCAATCAGACAACAAAAAGAAATTAAAGGCATCCAAATTGGTAAAGAAGAAGTCAAACTATCACTCTTCGCAGATGATATGATACTATATGTGGAAAACCCAAAAGACTCCACTCCAAAACTGCTAGAACTTGTTCAGGAATTCAGTAAAGTGTCAGGATATAAAATCAATGCACAGAAATCAGTTGCATTTCTGTACACCAACAACAAGACTGAAGAAAGAGAAATTAAGGAGTCAATCCCATTTACAATTGTACCCAAAACTATAAGATACCTAGGAATAAACCTAACCAAAGAGACTAAGAATCTATACACAGAAAATTATAAAGTACTCATGAAAGAAATTGAGGAAGACACAAAAAAATGGAAAAATGTTCCATGCTCCTGGATTGGAAGAATAAATATTGTGAAAATGTCTATGCTACCTAAAGCAATCTACACATTTAATGCAATCCCTATCAAAATACCATCCATTTTTTTCAAAGAAATGGAACAAATAATCCTAAAATTTATATGGAACCAGAAAAGACCTCGAATAGCCAAAGGAATATTGAAGAACAAAGCCAAAGTTGGTGGCATTACAATTCCGGACTTTAAGCTCTATTACAAAGCTGTCATCATCAAGACAGCATGGTACTGGCACAAAAACAGACACATAGATCAGTGGAACAGAATAGAGAGCCCAGAAATCGACCCTCAACTCTATGGTCAACTAATCTTCGACAAAGCAGGAAAGAATGTCCAATGGAAAAAAGACAGCCTCTTCAATAAATGGTGCTGGGAAAATTGGACAGCCACATGCAGAAAAATGAAATTGGACCACTTCCTTACACCACACACAAAAATAGACTCCAAATGGATGAAGGACCTCAATGTGAGAAAGGAATCCATCAAAATCCTTGAGGAGAATGCAGGCAGCAACCTCTTCGACCTCAGCCGTAGCAACATCTTCCTAGGAACAACAGCAAAGGCAAGGGAAGCAAGGGCAAAAATGAACTGTTGGGATTTCATCAAGATCAAAAGCTTTTGCACAGCAAAGGAAACAGTTAACAAAACCAAAAGACAACTGACAGAATGGGAGAAGATATTTGCAAACGACATACCAGATAAAGGGCTAGTATCCAAAATCTATAAGGAACTTAGCAAACTCAACACCCAAAGAACAAACAATCCAATCAAGAAATGGGCAGAGGACATGAACAGACATTTCTGCAAAGAAGACATCCAGATGGCCAACAGACACATGAAAAAGTGCTCCACGTCACTCGCCATCAGGGAAATACAAATCAAAACCACAATGAGATATCACCTCACACCAGTCAGAATGGCTAAAATTAACAAGTCAGGAAATGACAGATGCTGGAGAGGATGTGGAGAAAGGGGAACCCTCCTCCACTGTTGGTGGGAATGCAAGCTGGTGCAACCACTCTGGAAAACAGCATGGAGGTTCCTCAAAATGTTGAAAATAGAACTACCCTATGACCCAGCAATTGCACTACTGGGTATTTACCCTAAAGATACAAACATAGTGATCCGAAGGGGCACGTGTACCCGAATGTTTATAGCAGCAATGTCTACAATAGCCAGACTATGGAAAGAACCTAGATGTCCATCAACAGATGAATGGATCAAGAAGATGTGGTATATATACACAATGGAATACTATGCAGCCATCAAAAGAAATGAAATCTTGCCATTTGCGACGACGTGGATGGAACTAGAGCGTATCATGCTTAGTGAAATAAGTCAATCGGAGAAAGACAACTATCATATGATCTCCCTGATATGAGGACATGGAGAAGCAACATGGGGGGGTAGGAGATAGGAGAAGAATAAATGAAACAAGATGGGATTGGGAGGGAGACAAACCATAAATGACTCTTAATCTCACAAAACAAACTGGGGGTTGCTGCGGGGAGGTGGGATTGGGGGAGGGGGAGCGGGCTATGGACATTGGGGAGGGGAAGCGAACCATAAGAGACTATGGACTCCGAAAAACAACCTGAGGGTTTTGAAGGGTCAGGGGTGGGAGGTTGGGGCAACCTGAGGGTTTTGAAGGGTCAGGGGTGGGAGGTTGGGGGAACAGGTGGTGGGTAATGGAGAAGGCACGTTTTGCATGGAGCACTGGGTGTTGTGCAAAAAGAATGAATACTGTTACGCTGAAAAAATAAATAAAATGAGAAAAAAAAAAAAAATTTTTCCCATTCTCACTAATGGAAACAACGTTCATGTATTAGAGGCAGAGAGATTTCCTCCCAAGATTTTAGATTCTCGAAAGTACTCACGACACCTTATAGTTAGAATGAGGAATTATGTTTCAAGAGAGACCCTCTTAAAAGCAGCTAGGACAAAGAAGCTCCTTACATACAGAGGAAAACCCATTAGAATAACGTCAGACCTTTCCACAGAGACCTGGCAAGCCAGAAATGGCTGACAAAATATATGCAGAGTACTAAATGAGAAGAACAAGCAACCAAGAATACTCTATCCAGCAAGACTGACATTTAAAATGGATGGAGAGATAAAGAGATTCCAAGACCGGCAAGCTTAAAAGACTATGCAACCACCAAGCCAACACTGCAAGAAATATTAAGGGGGGGTCCTATAAAAGAGAAAAAATCCTAAGAATATCATTGAACAGAAATATAGAAACAATCTACAGACAGAAAGACTACAAAGGCAACACAATATCAATAAAAACCTATCTCTCAATAATCATTCTCAAAGTGAATGGCATAAATGCGCCCATAAAAGGAAACAGGGTTGCAGATTGGATAAAACGACAGGACCCATCCATATGTTGTCTACAAGAGACCCATTTTGAACCTAAGGATACACCCAGACTGAAAGTGAAGTGATAGAGAAGCATCTTTCATGCCAATGGGCCTCAATAAAGGCCGGGGTAGTGATTCTCATATCAGATAAATTAGATTTTAAACTAAAGACTGTAGTCAGAGATACAGAAGGACACTACATCATTCTAAAAGGGACTATCCGCCAAGATGATCTAACAATTGTGAATATCTATGCCCCCAATATGGGAGCACCCAATTACATAAGAAAACTATTAATCAAGATAAAGAGTCATATTGATATGAATACAATAATAGTAGGAGATCTTAATATGCCTCTCTTAGAAATAGATCATCGAAGCAGAAAATTAATAAAGAAATAAGAGCATTGAATGAAACATTGGACCAGATGGACCTCATAGACAAATACAGAATATTCCACCCTAAAACAACAGAATACTCCTTCTTCTCAAGTGCACATGGAACCTTCTCCAGAAAGGACCACATATTCGTCACAAAGCAGGACTCAACCAATACCAAAAGACTGACATGATTCCTGCAGATTCTCATATCACAATGCTTTGAAACTGGAACTCAATAACAAAGAAAAGTTCAGAAGGAACTACAACACCTAGAAGCTAAAGACCACCTTGCTTTAGAATGCTTGGATCAACCAGGAGATCAAAGAAGAAATTAAACAATTCATGGAAACCAATGAGAATGAAGACACTTCGGTCCAAAACCTATGGGATAGAGCAAAGGCGGTTCTAAGGAGGAAATACATAGCCATCCAAGCCTCCCTCAAAAACATTGAAAAATCCAGAATACACCAGCTGTCTCTACACCTTAAAGAACTGGAGAATCAAAAACAAATATAGCCAACTCCACATGCAAGAAGGGAAATAATCAAGATTAGAGCAGAGATCAATGAGGTAGAAACCAGAGATACAGTAGTACATATCAATGAAACTAGAAGCTGGTTTTTTGAAAGAATCAATAAGATCGATAAACCATTGGCCACACTAATCCAAAAGAAAAGAGAAAAAGCCCAAATTAATGAAATTATGAATGAAAAGGGAGAGATCATAACTAACACTAAGGAAATAGAAACAATCATCAGAAATTATTACCAACAGTTATATGCCAATAAGCTAAGCAACCTAGATGAAATGGATGCATTCCTGGAAAACTACAAACTCCCAAAATTGAACCAGGAAGAAACTGACAACCCGAATAGACCGATATCTAGTAACGAGATTGCAGGGATCAAAAACCTCCCAAAAAACAAGAGCTCAGTACCTGACGGATTCCCTGGGGAATTCCACCAAACTTTCAAAGAAGAAATAACCCCAATTCTCCTGAAGCTGTTCCAAAAAATTGAAACAGAAGGACAACTTCCAGACTCTTTTTATGAAGCCAGCATTACCCTGATCCCCAAACCAGGCAAAGAGCCTACCAAAAAGGAGAATTTCAGACGAATATCACTGATGAATATGGATGCAAAGATTCTCAACAAGATCCTAGCAAACAGGATCCAGCAGCACATTAAAAAGATTATCCACCATGACCAGGTGGGATTCATCCCTGGGTTGCAAGGTTGGTTCAACATTCGCAAATCAATCAATGTGATAGAACAAAACAATAAGAGAAGAGAGAAAAACCACATGGTCCTCTCAATTGATAGAGAAAAAGCATTTGAAAAAATCCAGCATCCATTCCTGATAAAAATGCTTCAAAGTATAGGGATAGAGGGAACATTCCTGAACTTTATAAAATCTATCTATGAAAGACCCACAGCAAATATCATCCTCAATGGGAAAAAGCTTGCAGCCTTCCCGTTGAGATCAGGAACACGACAAGGATGCCCACTCTCACCACTCTTGTTCAACATAGTATTAGAAGTTCTAGCGACGGCAATCAGGCAACAAAGAGAAATAAAAGGTATCCAAATTGGCAAGGAAGAAGTCAAACTCTCTCTCTTCGCAGATGACATGATTCTTTATATGGAAAACCCCAAAGACTCCACCCTCAAACTACTAGAGCTCATACAGCAATTCAGTAATGTGGCAGGATACAAAGTCAATGTACAGAAATCAGTGGCTTTCTTATACACTAACAATGAAAATACAGAAAGGGAAATTAGAGAATCGATTCCATTTACTATAGCACCAAGAACTATAAGATACCGGGGAATAAACCTAACCAAAGAGGTAAAGGACCTGTTCTCGAGGAACTACAGAACACTCATGAAAGAAACTGAAGAAGACACAAAAAGATGGAAGATTGTTCCATACTCTTGGATCAGAAGAATAAACATTGTTAAAATGTCTATACTGCCTAGAGCAATCTATACTTTTAATGCCATTCCGATCAAAATTCCACCGGTATTTTTCAAAGAGCTGGAGCAAAGAATCCTAAAATTTGTATGGAATCAGAAGAGACCCAGAATTGCTAAGGAAATGTTGAAAAACAAAAACAAAACTGGCGGCATTACGTTACCCGATTTCAAGCTTTACTACAAAGCTGTGATCACCAAGACATCATGGTACTGGCATACAAACAGTCACATAGACCAGTGGAACAGAGTGGAGAGCCCAGATATGGACCCTCAACTCTATGGTGAAATAATTTTCGACAAAACAGGAAAAAATATACAATGGTAAAAAGACAGTCTCTTCAATAAATCGTGCTGGGAAAACTGGACAGCAATATGTAGAAGAATGAAACTCGACCATTCTCTTACACCATGCACAAAGATAAACTTGAAATGGATAAAAGACCTCAATGTAAGACAGGAATCTATCAGAATCCTAGAGGAGAACATATGCAGTAACCTCTTCAATATCAGCCACAGCAACTTCTTTCAAGATATGTCTCCAAAGGCCAAGGAAACAAAAGCGAAAATGAACTTTTGGGACTTCATCAAGATCAAAAGCTTCTGCACAGCAAAGGAAACAGTCAACAAAACAAAGAGGCAACCCACCGAATGGGAGAAGATATTTGCAAATGACAGTACAGACAAAAGGTTGATATCCATCATCTATAAAGAACTTCTCAAACTCAACACACACAAAACAGATAATCATGTCAAAAAATGGGCAGAAGATATGAACAGACACTTCTCCAATGAAGACATACAAATGGCTATCAGACACATGAAATAATGTTCATCATCACTAGCCATCAGGGAGATTCAAATTAAAACCACATTGAGATACCACCTGACACCAGTTAGAATGGCCAAAATTAGCAAGACAGGAAACAACGTGTGTTGGAGAGGATGTGGAGAAAGGGGAACCCTCTTACACTGTTGGTGGGAATGCAAGTTAGTGCAGCCACTTTGGAGAACAGTGTGGAGATTCCTCAGGAAATTGAGAATAGAGCTTCCCTATGACCCTGCAATTGCACTGATGTGTAGTTACCCCAAAGATACAGATGGAGTGAAAAGAAGGGCCTTCTGTACCCCAATGTTTATTGCAGCAATGGCTATGGTCGCCAAACTATGGAAAGAACCAAGATGCTCTTCCACGGATGAATGGATAAGGATGAAGTGGTCCATATACACAATGGAGTATTATGCCTCCATCAGAAAGGATGAATACCCAACTTTTGTAGCAACATGGACGGGACTGGAAGAAATTATGCTGAGCGAAATAAGTCAAGCAGAGAGAGTCAAGTATCATATGGTCTCACTTATTTGTGGAGCATAACAAATAACATGGAGGACATGGGGATATGGAGAGGAGAGGGAGTTGAGGGCAACTGGAAGGGGAGATGAACCCTGAGAGACTATGGACTCTGAAAAACTACCAGAGGGTTTTGAAGGTGCTGGGGGATGGGAGGTTGAGGAACCAGGTGGTGGGTAATAGGGAGGGCACGTACTGCATGGAGCACTGGGTGTAATGCCAAAGCAATGAACACTGTTATGTTGTAAATAAACAGATAAAAAAATAAAATAAAATACAAAAAAAATGGACTTAGGTTGCATGCGTGTGTGTGTGTATGTGTGTGTGTGTGTGTGTGTGTGTGTGTGAGAGAGAGAGAGAGAGAGAGAAAGAGAATGTGTATAGGGAACAGAGCCTGCTAAATGTGTAGCACATTAAGAGGTTTAGGACTTGTTTACTTTGTCAATGAATCAAATATATAAAATACTAAATATACTGAGTATATAAAAACTATTGTGAAATGTGGTCAAAATGCACAATTAATCATGACAGATAATCATATCAAAAATGGGCAGAAAATATGAGCAGACACTTCTCCAATGAAGACATACAAATGGCTATCAGACACCTGAAAAAATGCTCATCATCACTAGCCATCAGGGAGATTAAATTAAAGCCACATTGAGATACCACCTTACACCAGTTAGAATGGCCAAAATGAGCAAGACAGGAAACAACATGTGTTGGAGAGGATGTGGAGAAAGGGGAAACCTCTTCCACTGTTGGTAGGAATGCAAGTTGGTGCAGCCACTTTGGAGAACAGTGTGGAGATTCCTCAAGAAATTCAAAATAGAGCTTCCCTATGACTTTGCAATTGCACTACTGGGAATTTACCCCAAAGATACAAATGTAGTGAAAAGAAGGGCCATCTGTACCCCAATGTTTATAGCAGCAATGGCCACGGTCGCCAAACTGTGGAAAGAACCAAGATGCCCTTCAACGGATGAATGGATAAGGAAGATGTGGTCCATATACATGATGGATTATATTATATTATGCCTCAATCAGAAAGGATGAATACCATACTTTTGTAGCAACATGGATGGGACTGGAAGAGATTATGCTGAGCGAAATAAGTCAAGCAGAGAGAGTCAAGTATCATATGGTTTCACTTATTTGTGGAGCATAACAAAGAACATGGAGGACATGGGGATATGAAGGGGAGAAGGGAGTTGAGGGGAATTGGAAGGGGAGGTGAACCATGAGAGAGTATGGACTCTGAAAAACAACCTGAGGGTTTTGAAGGGGCCGGGGGTGGGAGGTTGGGGAGCCAGGTGGTGGGTAATAGGGAGGGCACGTATTGCATGGAGCACTGGGTGTGGTGCAAAAACAATGAATACTGTTATGCTGAAAATAAAAAAAAACAATATGTAAAAGAAGCTATACAAAACTAAAAATTTCTCTCCTGTGTCACTTGCCTGTTTTGTTTGAATATAATTTATTACAAATATGCATTGGACAGAGATAATAAGTGGTATTCATAATTATTTATCTAGTGATTAGTGGAAAAATAATTCAAATTCAGTATGAAATAAAAGAGACATGATATAAATAAAATAAAGTAGAAGAGAAAAATGTATTAAAGTAGAAGAGAAGAGGAAGAGAGGGAAGTAAAAGGGCGAAGTAAAGAAAAATAAAAAAGAGATAAAGTAAAACAGAAGCCATAAATTTTCTAAAAGTTATTTTGCATAAATAGCTTTAAACATAAGATAAATTGAACTTTCTAAAAATGAAATGCATTTTATTTCTCTAGAGAGGAAATAGTAAGTGGTTTTTTTGGGGGATGTGAACAACTTAAGTACTACCATTAAAATATGAACAATAATAATGATACTAAATGTCATGATAGAATGTTTCTTATGCAATACATCTGGTGATGGGCACATTCCTTATATGACTTCTAATTGTCACAAATTTATTAGACCTAGACCTTAAATACTACATCCTCTACATTATAAATGAAAACACATATATATTTCCAGCCATTTAGGATACTGACTAAAAACTAATTACTGAAGAATATTTTATAGTTCTCCAATAAATATAAAATTTCCTTAATTAGATGTGCAATTGATTTGAATAGAATCCTACCTTCACTCTGATGTGATTTACTACAGAGCCCTCAATGGGTTTCAACTACATATTGAACCTCTCAGTCCTGGATTGATCTGCTGTGCCCAAGGTGACTACAGCCAGCAGAGAGTTAATCTGGTTGTTAACTGCCACCTCAGTTTACCCCAGTTTGCCATACAACTAGCATCTATTTATATATTTATTTATTTATTTATTTATAAAGATTTATTTATTTGAGAGAGACAGAAAAGAAATGCAAGCTAGGGAGAGGGGCAGAGGAAGAAAGAGAATCTCAAGCAAACTCCACACGAACTGTGGAGCCCAATGAGGGGCTCAATCTCAATACCCCAAGATCATTACCTGAGCCAAAAATCAAGAGCTGGACACAACTGACTGAGTCACCCAAGTGCTCCAACTTTCATTTTTTTATATCTATGTGATGAGAATAATTGAATAGTGCTGATATAACACCTAAGTCAGGCTTTTATTATTATTACCTAATTTGCTAAGGAAAGTAGCACAGACTGTGGACATCACAACTTTTCACCTCGTGTTGAACTTTTGAACTTAGTTATCATGTAAAAATACAAGTCCAAATTATTTATATATCATAGATATTTTGTGACTTCTCAATATTGTTTTTCATCTTTCTGCCTCATTCTTTTAGCTCTCTTTCTCCTACTCTTCCACAATTTCAGGCCTTTCCAGTAATATGTCTTGCATAAAGGTAGAGATAAACATTGTTCTATATCCCAAAACAGCAATTCCCAAAGTCTGGATGTTTACATTCCCAGTGTTTGGTTTGAGTTCAAACAATTTTGTTCATTCACACCATTACAAAGTGCTACCTGGAATTTATAATATCTTAATACCTGAATTCTAGAATAAAACTCTGTTTATTATGATAAGATCTACATTAATATATATTTTTAGAATGTCTTTTCTAAATTTCTGAAGATTTTTGCTCTGTCCTAGTCCCTGAAAGATAAAGACACATATCAGTGTTTTCCTAAATGGAGATTCAGACAAGGAAGAATCAAGTACTAAGACACTCAGAGAACTGGAAAGGAAAATTTCACAGCTAGTAGAATATTGGATCTTAGCAATGACTAAGAAATTATAAAATTCAACCATATCATCTGAGAAATGATTAAATTAAGGGGATCAGAAGAAATGCTAAGGATTCCTGGACTTGGGAGTCTGCAGCTGAAGGTCCACCATTTCCTGTGTGCAGTTTGGCATGGAATTGCATTCTCAGAACTGTTTTTTTTTCCTCAGCTAAAAAAAATGTTTTGGCACAACCATCAGCAAGGTTACTTCAAGTTCCAGTGTTCCATGATACAATATTTCAACAATATTTTCTTATTTTGTTTTATTCTTATTGTTTCTTGATTTTTACTTCATCTACAATAATCCTATAACTATTGCCAAAGTCAACTTGATATATTTATTTCATAAAAATAACTAAGTGAAGACAATCTTATTCACAGCATTTCTCCTGAGATTATTGAAGGTACTCTGGAATATCTTTAAAACAAGACTGGGAATCACTAAAATTGAGGTCTGCATTCTTAGGGAAAATATGTTGATGTAAACAGCAAAAGAGAAACCAAAAGCAAGTGGAAGAGCCTAACCAGAGCACTCATGAAGGATCTGACACCCAAGACAGAGAAAATGCACAGTCACAGGTTGAGAATCAGGTTTCCTCCCAGAGTAGGGAAAAAATTCTCTATACTTCTCTCTTGCTATAGAACAGTAGATTCTGGAATGTTGGGGGATTTTCATCTATTTTAGATAAAGATTATTTATATGGCTACATCAGAACCAAAGAAGACTACTGAGCATACTGTAAAAAGAACAGATATAGATTTGCATATGTTTTCTTTTATATAAACCTCTGGCTACAAGTAAGTGCATCTAGCCAAGTCTCTGTATATTAAATACGTTTCCATTTCAAATTTCTCTACATTCGCTACATCACTTTCACCTTGACATCATTGTCAATACACTTTAGAAGCCCACTTTGAAAGACCATAAAATTTCTTTCTCCCTGGTTATCCTGCTAATCTAAGCTAATTGAAACCCCACCCACCATTATGGAAGTGCAGTATCATCTCAGCAGTGGGTGCTGGAGTATAGTCAAAACAGTAGAAAAAGTAGAAATGGACAAAGTGCAAGAGCAAGAGTGAGAAAAAGAAAAGTGAAAAAAGGCTAGAAGGTAGGGCTTGTGATGGGCACTGGGTATTATATGCAACTAATGAACCACTGAACACTACATCAAAACTAATGATGTACTATATGTTGGCTGACTGCACATAAAAAGAAATGTCTCAGAGTTATTTCTAGAAAACCGTATGGAGGTTCCTCAAATAGTTAGAAACAGAACCACTTTACAATTAGCAATTGCTCTACTAGGTAGTTACCCAAAGAAAACAAAACTACTAATTAGAAGGGATACGTCCACTGAGATGTTTATAGCAGCATTATCTACAACAGCTAAATTATGGAAAGAGCCCAAATGCCTGTTGTCTGATGAATGGATAAAGATGTGTTGTGTATACGGAATATTACTTAGCCATAAAAAGAATAAAATCTTGTCATTTGCAATGACATGGTTAGAGCTAGAGAGTAGCATGCTAACCAAAATAAGAGAAAAACAAATACCATATGATTTCACTCACATGTGGAATTAAGAAAAAAGAAATCAGAGAATCATAGGGGAAAAATAGAGAGAGGCAATCCAAGAAACAGACTCTTAATTATAGAGATCAGATAGTTACTAGAGGGAGGGAAGTGGGGTGATGGGTTAAATAGGTGATGGGAATTAAGGAGTGCACTTCTGATGAGCATTGGAGTGTTGTATATAAATGTTAAATCACTTAAATGTGCATCTGAAACTAATATTACACTGAATGTTGACTACATGGAATTTAAATATTTTAAGTGGAAATTAAATTATAACTAAAAAAAGAGAGAAAAGAAGGTAGGGCAAATTAGTCAGGGATGGAAGAGAGAGGTATATGAATCAGGGAAGAGAAAAATGATATAATAAAGAGGGAGGGGGAAAGGCTTAAATTGGAGCATGGCAGAGCCCTCTAATGACAACTATGCCTTGAATATGCTCATATTAGTCTAGAAAGGAGAAAACTGACTGATGCTGAAAGGAACTATATTGTAGAACATTTGACATTTATTTCATTCCTTCAATTTATATTATTTGCATGTCAACTATATGTCCAAAACCAAACTGAAAAAAAAAAAAAAGTGAACATACAGGAGAGATACGCCTTGAAGCATGCAGCCATTTTTGATTCACTGGGTTGAGAAAGTTTGGAGTCAGGTTGGCTGAGTAGATTCTTCCCAACAAGAAACTTCTTCATGTTGAGTTTTTGCCTATGTTCTTCAGTTTCTGAGGTTAGGTGAAAATCAATGTGAAGGGAACTTATGACACTCAGCCTTTCAAGATATCCTAGAGACAATGGCATATTCTATCAGAAGTATGTGTAATGGGCAGTCAGATTAACAGCAGTCCTTAAAACATTTTCTGTGTGTTTTATTAAAGACCTTACGTTGGAATTAGAAGGCATTGATCATCTCTGTAACCTCATCTCTACAAGAAAGGATTTTAATTGCAATGTTAAGAGACAAAACTGGAATAGAAGAGGCTGAGGGAAGCAGGTTTCACTATTCTTGCTCAATAATAATGAGTAATTATAATAATACATCGTGGTATATAGCACCTTCCAAAGATAAATTGCTTTGCACCAGTAATCTCATATTCTCTTAGAATTATTGTTGAGGTAAGAAATAGGTTAGAATATCCTAATTTAATAATTCAGAAATAGGGGTTCAAGAAATTAATTTGTTTATTTTTACATAGTAAGCATATCTATAATTAGAATTTTGCAAGAGTTAAAATGGCAAAGTTTGTCTGTAATGAATATATAATTTTCCTAAGCTATTTCTTTCCCACAGGGATCCACTTATAAATTTCCAAATATAAATAATAAATAAATAAATAAAATAATATTTCCAAATCAGAAAATGGCCCAAACTGACTATTCCTATTCTAAGTCATTCTCTCCATGATACAGGTGTTAGAAAATAAGGTTCAAAGAGAGTGAAGGACTGTGTTGAGGTATCCTGGGATATCAAAATATAGTGGCAAAATCTAAAAGGTTAAGTACAATGTCTGTTTCCAATTTGAGTGTTCTTAATGAAACTTTAGGACAGATACCCACATTTCGGGATAAGAATAAATATCTGGTGGTGGGTGTTAAGGAGGGCACTTATAGCATGGAGCACTGGGTGTTATATGTAAACAATGAATCATGGAACACTATATCAAAAGCTAATTATGAATTGTATGGTGACGAACAACACAGTAAAAAATAAATAAATAAAAGAACTAGTCAACAAAAGTGAAAAAAAAAGAAAGAAATAATACCACCACCCAAAAAGAAACATTATAGAACTTTCATAGACACAAGATAGAAAAATGTGTCTATGAAAGTTCTATAAAGTTTCTTTTTCAGAGTAGAAAACCATCGGATTTTTGGAAACATATGTCAACTCTCAGTGGACTTGCCTATGCACATTTAAACCATCCTAATACTTACAAATTTTTAAAATGAGATTTTATATAATCACAACTTGTTCTTTATGTTGCAAATATTTTCTTCATAGATAATGAAATATAAGATAAGTAAACCTTAAGATATGAAAGCAGAAAGCTGGAAAGGCAGAGAACCTGAAATAGAATGAGTTTTGTCAAGTAAGGAAAATAAAGGAAAAGTGGAGATTCAAATAATTTTCTCTACCTCAGAAGAATACTGGGTAATATATAATTACTAAAATAATTAAACAAATTAGGCTAAATTAAAATAATCTATAAGAATACAAAAATTGAGTAACAATATAAGCTGAATGAGTATGTTAATTTCCAAAAGAATAAATCAACCTTTAGCTGTTAAAAGAATCCCATTCTTTTGCATAAGAATTGTTAAAAATAAAATATTAGGCCTAATATTTCTCTCTCTTACAGTGAGAGAGATGTTATTTCAAATTGCCCTAGTTGTTCCTTTTAAATGATATCATTAAGAGTTTGAGGTAAGAAGGGATAGAAAATGTAGGAGCAATCCATGCTTACCAATACCTCAAAACCACAATTTTTTAACATCTAATTCATCATTCTGGGTTGATTTTAATAAAACTTTAAGGGGATAAAAATAAAGTTGCTGGACTCCTCCCAAATTTGATTTGTGCCATTGTGTTTTTGAGCCATTTTGATGAGATTCAGTTGAGAAAATTAGTTACATAGAGTCAAACCATTTTTTTCAACAAATAATAATGCCAATTTGGGCTTGATTGAATTAAATATGGAACAGTAAAAACATCATTGGTAGAGATTAAAATAACATTTGAAGTACAATCAAGACAATAATTGGACAGTTGATTTCTTTGAAGTGGTCAATTTGTTAAGTGTCTCAAAGAGGAACTGTGGTGGAAAAATCAGATGAATAGCTGAAAAGTCAGAGGAATAGCTGAAGATAAGCATTTACTTTGCCACAACTGACCTTTGCAAGAAAAGGACAACTGCATGTTTCCAAAGGCATGCATGCTTTGTGGAAAGCAGATAGGTTACTAGTGAAAACCCAACTTTATTCCCACTCCACTTCAACCCATCCACTGTTCAGAACCCTTATTCCTCTCAAAAAATGAGCAAGTTCTCAAAATCCCACAGTCTGCTTTCCAAATCCCAAGAATACCCCACCTTTGCTTCCTGGCATGTGAATAACTTGCTATGTTTCCAATAAGCAAATCCAAAGGTAATGATAAAGTTTTGTATTCTTTTCTTCAAATCTCAAGAAGCAAATGCAATTTCTTTAAAAGGTGGATACACTTCCTGAGGACAAACACCTGCCCAGAGCTTTCATCAGAGCTCCTGTAACATCTTTGTTCCTGAGGCTATAGATGAGTGGGTTGAGCAAAGGAGTGAGGATGGTATAGAAGGCAGACACAGCTTTGTCCTTCTCAGGGGTATGGTAAGAATGAGGCAGCACATAGGTGTACATGGCGGCACCATAGAAGAGGCTGACCACCACCATGTGTGAAGAGCAAGTGGCCACTGCCTTTCGCCTTCCCTCTGCTTCACTCATCCTATAAACAGTGATGAGAATCCTTGTATAAGAGGCTAAGATGACAGAGAAAGGGATGAGGAGCATCATGATGCAGCAGACATACATGGCTGTCTCATAGGTTGATGTGTCAGTACAGGAGAGCTTCAGAAGGGCAGGGACCTCACAGAAGAAGTGGTTGATTTCTCGAGAGGCACAGAAAGGGAACTGAATTGTCACTGGAGTGAGCAGGAAGCCATCTATGGACCCTCCCAGCCAGGCTGCCACCACAATCAACAAGCAGACCTTTCAGCTCATGAGGACAGGATAGCGCAAGGGGCTTCAGATGGCTACATAACGGTCATAGGACATTAGTCCTAGGAGGAAAAACTCAGCCCCTGCCAAGGTCAAGTAAAGGAAGTGCTGGGCAGTGCATCCTGCAAAGGATATGGCCCTCTGGCCCATCATCTGGTCAACCAGCATCTTTGGCACAATGGTAGAAATGTACAAGATATCCATGAGAGAGAGCTGGCTGAGCAAGTAGTACATGGGGGTGTGAAGGCGGGAGTCCATGTGGATGAGAATGATCATGATGGTGTTGCTGGCTATGGAGATGACAAAGACCAAAAGGATGAAGGCAAAGAGAAGCCAGGGAAAGCGGGTGTTGCTGAATAAGCCCAGGAGAACAAAGTCAGCATACATGGAATAATTGCCCCACTCCATAGCTCTGTAGGTTACACTAAAAAGACATGGGTATGAGAGGGGAAGTTGGGCACAGAAGATAAATAGTTGGTTTGTTTAAAACATTATCATGCAGCCATGGACAAAATCAAGACAAATCAGTCAGATCGAACCATGTAATTTCCCTATTTATTCAGTGTTTCCTGGGGCTATAGGTTGCTTTGAAAAATTAGTCGTTACATTTTGATCCTAAGGAAGACCCACCTCATTCATGAATCTCAAAAATATCAACTTACTGGAAGAACATCATTAGAAGAATTTTGTATGCCACACCATACAATCACTCACTGAAGGATGACATACTTGTTTTGCTATTACTCTTAAACTCAGAGGTAATGGTGAAGCAACTTTATATCATTTGCTCAAGAATATTTAATTATTCATTCACTTTTTCTTTTGTTTTTTTAAGAAAAAGTGCCTTTGTTTTTATTTATTTTTGCTAAAACAATCTTACAGTGTGGAAAATACACATAAAAGAGAAAAATTAAAGCTTGTTTGATTTAATAGGGATAGAGCAAGGGGTAAAGAAGAAACAAAGTCCCCACTTTATATTTCTCTCCCTACATTAGGATCTAATAAGTTTTGAAAACCATTGATAAAAAGACGACATTTTGCCTTTGAAAGAGTTACCAATTTTATTTATATGGCTCTTTTTAAAAATTCTAATTCCAACAAAATGAACATACAGTGTTATATTACTTTCAGGTGTACAATGTAGTAATTCAACAATTCCATCCATCACCTGGTACTTGTCACAAGTGCACACCTTAAACCATCTCCTCTATTTAACCCATCCCTCACCAACCTCCCCTTTGGTAACTATCAGTTTGTTCTCTATAATTAATAATCTGTTTCTAGGTTTGTCTCCCCTTCTCCTTTCTTTTTTCCTTTGCTTTCTTTTTTATCTTTGCTGATTTTTTCTTTAAATTCCACATATGAGTGAAATGATACTGTATTAGTCTTTCTCTGAATGAGTTATTATACTCTGTAGCCCCACCCATGTCACTGCAATTGACAAGATTTCATTCTTTTTTAATGGCTGAATACTATTCCATTGTGTGTTCCTTCATTTATGTATAGTTACTTGGACTGTTTCCATAATTTGGCTATTGTAAATGATGTTGCTATAAACACTATACTACTCTTGACACATTTATACATTGTTAATATAGGGTGCTTAGCTGATATGTAGTGGGGCTTGGATATTTACAAATAATAATTCTATGTTGAATTTTTAAAAAATGCTCTGAGAAAAAAATCTAAGAATTATTAGAAAAAAGATAATCAAGATGAAAATGTTTAGGGTCAAGTGATGTTCATTTTCCTTCTTTTAGCAGAAAACTACTGATTAATACCCCATAACTTATTAACAAGATTAGTGAGATGGTAGCAATAATTACTGAAAAAACTTTTTAATAGAAAAAGGAAGGAAAAAAACCTGTAACTGTTTTCAACAATATTAGAGATCATTGTTTCTCAAAGAGGGACTTTTCTGTTCAAGCCTGAAGTTTAATTTGTGTGTATAGCTATTTCAGTTAAATAATAGTTTACTACAGTTATGAACAGGTAGGCTGTTTGGACAATTTCTGTTTGTGGCTACAGATCTTCCCTGTCCAGTATAGTAGTCACAAGCTGCATGAGACTTTTGAGGACCTGCAACATGATGTTCTGAATGGAGATGTTCTGAGAGCACAAATTACATCAAGAATTTAAGGATCATATTTTTTAAAAAAATGAGGTGCAATGTATCTCACTAATAATTTTTACTGGTTATGTACTGAAATGACAATACTTTGGATATATTCAGTTAAATAGCATAGACTAAAATTTAATTTCACTTGTTTCTTTTTACATTTTTGATGTACACATCAAAACACAAGCAGGGACTCCCTGACTCAACAGGGTCCCCAGGGACCCTGGAATCATGACCTGAGCCAAAGACAGACACCTAATGACTGAGCCACCCAGGCACCCCATCTTGACTAAACTTTTCTTAATGAGGCCAATCCTTACAGATTTTTGCTTTCTTATACTTGAGATATTGCTAGCTTTACATCAAGGCTTTCACCAACTGTTTTCTAATGTGAGTCCTTGTTCTGTTTCTGTCTTTATTTTTGTTTCCACTGTATTAAAACACTTGGGGGAAATTAAAAACAAATATTTGAAGACAATCCAGAAGATGGAAAGAGAAGGAAATGCCCAGTCAGCACTACCCATCAGAAGTTCAATAAGAGCAAGCTCCTTAGAGGGCTCTGCTCATTATTGTACTATAAATTCAGAGGTTGTTAGATGGCTAATAGAGACCAAAAACAGTGACTAGTATTGGTCCAAGGGGAATATTAAAGCCCAAGAGATAGCAATGGGCCCCAAAATCTCCCTTTTAGGGCACAGGTGTCCCCCGCCCTGACCATGAGTATTCCTGGTGCTGAAACCCACTAACAAGTCCCTAGAGAACTCCCAGCATTCCACACAGAGGGAAAGGGTGATTTCAGGAACTCTGTGACTGTTTAGATATTAAAAGCATCTTACTCTCACCCTGTCAGTGTTGACTCATGACCTGAATTTTAAAAATTATAAAGCAATAAAACAACATTAAAGAATACTGGGAAAATAAGAAAATGGAAAGGAGTTAGCTGGGATACTCCATGTCCTTAGATAATAACTATGTATATGTTTATGAATTTTTTCATCTTATATACTTTCACTTATACTTTCATCTTATATACTTACTTACATATTTACACATAAAAGTGTAAATTTTCTATGTAAATGTGCAGTATTTACACAGAATATCATCATGACTGGATGATGAAACATGCACTTACTTTTTCATTAATTGGTTGACATCCACATTACATCAAGTTTGCTTACAGTGTATAATAATATGGTTAATTTTATGGAAGACACCATGGAATATGGCTTATAAGGCTTTTGAAGTCCATCATCACATTGATACACAAAGTTGGTTACTAGTGGTGCTAAAAGAACAACAATAGAACACCCTTGAGACATAGTTCTCTAACATTTGTTTTAATGGGACTTTTTTGAATAGTAAGAAATATGAAAAAAAATGAATATAATTTTGGAATTTCATTTTCATGGTTCTTGCCCTTTTCTATTTTGGGGATTTTTCACAAAGTATCATTTTTCTTTATAGGATAAGGATACTGTTTCATGTATAATAACTGCAATGATTTTGCTTAAAGTATTACCTGCAATTATTACTTTATTTTATTTTTAGGTCAAATGTTTAAACTATTATGTGGTTAAAACATTTATTTTGTATCTTTGAACTCTGAGATTGGTTTGGAAATTATTGCTCATACATGTTTGTGATTAATGTATAACTCTATTTTAATCCAGATATCATAATTTTGAAATATGTCATAATTTAATAGATATAAATATATTTTGCCTTTTGTTGAAAACTTTTGGACTATGGCTTTTATTTATTCAAATAAATTCAAAGGTGAATAAAGGATAGGGATGACCTCACTGAGGTCCACTACTTCTTTCTATTCATACAGACAGAACACATCTACATTAGTGAAATATAATCACACATTGCATATGGAAATGTTTATATGAAAACTGGATACTGAAAAACAGGGTCTTATGTTAGTCCTGAGCAAAACTGTAATAGCAGTGACAATCACATTTTTGAATCTTACACTTTGCTTTCCATATCTATTCTACACAAGAATAGCAGATCCAATAGAAGCTAGCTAGATTCTTTTTTTCCTTTTCTCATTATTTTTTTATTTTTGTTACTCTGCTGTGACATGCTGCTCTGTATCAAAGGGTGGCACAATGCTTACTCACCACCTAATTCAGTTGTTTGAGAGTGCTAAAAGGATAAGACAGACAGGACATAGGATAACTGGCATAAATGGGAAGTGACCTGGATAAACAGGGAGAAAAGATGACCCTTACTACATATATATATATATATACACACACACACACACACACACATACACACAACCATATATATGTATGTGTGTATATATATATATATATATATATATATATATATATATATGTCATTTAATCCTATGTTTAATCAATTCCATTATGTTTCATCCCCAGCAGTCTTTTCTTATAAAGCCTCACTTCTAATTTTGGAATAAAAGCTTTTTCTAAATAAGTGATGGAGATTAAGGAGTACACTTGTTATGATGAATATTGGAGACTACATATATGTGTTGAATCACTAAATTGTACATCTGAAACTAATATTACACTAATATTAAGTAACTGGTATTTAAATAAAAACTAAAAAAATAGAATAGTTTGGAAAATCTTTATTCAGATGGGTAAAACAAATATTGACAAAATCAGAGATCCAAATCTTCATTCTCAAAACAGACCAAAGGCTAAAGTAAGAATGTGGTGGGACAGTTTCTTTGAACAGGATATGTAGGGTCTCCCTAGCTAAATCATCTTTAAAGAAATAGATTAATTACCTGAGGAGAAGAAATACTATAAACAAATTATATAAATTCCTGCCCCTAAAAACGCTTTAAAATCATATAAATGAATATACTTTTTTTCCCATTTTATTTATTTTTTTCAGCATAACAGTATTCATTGTTTTTGCACAACACCCAGTGCTCCATGCAAAATGTGCCCTCCCCATTACCCACCACCTGTTCCCCCAACCTCCCACCCCTGACCCTTCAAAACCCTCAGGTTGTTTTTCAGAGTCCATAGTCTCTTATGGTTCGCCTCCCCTCCCCAATGTCCATAGCCCCCTCCCCCTCTCCCAATGCCACCTCCCCCCAGCAACCCCCAGTTTGTTTTGTGAGATTAAGAGTCATTTATGGTTTGTCTCCCTCCCAATCCCATCTTGTTTCATTTATTCTTCTTTTTTAATAGCAAAATCTTTGTTGAATATTTACATTGAAATAAATCCATAAAGAAATTTTCTGGTCAGAAAAATCACCAACATTCTGATACATAAAATAGAAAATTGAATTTATCATATCAATTAAGAAAATAAATGAAATCAGAGGTTATAAAAGTTACATAAATAACACTGATCCATACTATCCATAATTAGAAGGCTGAGGATTAATATTCCTTAATATACATCTGGTTTGAACTAGTGCTCCAAAATCTAAGTCAGAATCAAATATTTCAAACATCTCACAATTGATTGACAAAAAAATTCCTCAAAGTTACTTACCTGACACAGTAGCTTCCCCTAAATAAGATGGTCTACATTGAAGGTCAAATATCTACTGTCTAGAGAAAAATCTTACAGAACTGAAAAAAAAAAAACAAATGGAATTCCTCATCATTTTTTTTCTGTTAATGTGGGTAACTAAGAGGTATGAATCAAATCTTTCAAACTGAGAATTTGGAAAGGAAAGGAAAGCAAATAGGACAGAAAAGTAGCAGAAACAATGACGTGAAGGCAGAGAGTGGTTATAGATTCAAAGAATGAAATAGTTCCATGGCTTGAGAATGGAATTACATTTGTTGACATAAAGATAAGGGTCAGTCTCTAACCAGTGTGAGAGGCTTTAAAACAGGAAAGAATACGCAAATAGATTGAGGATATAGAGATGGATAAGCCTGAGTCCTCAAATGCTTGATAAAGATGGGCAAGAAGAATTTGTACTAGCTGCATTGTGTAGGCTCCTAAAAACAAAGAGATCATGGAGCTTAAATAAGAGATCTTGAACCATCAGTGTAGACCAATACTTTGATTTGGAAGAATAATTGACATCAGAGTAACAGTCCCTGTGGCACGTTGTCCCTAGCCTACAATTATACAGCTAATATAAATGTGATAATCTCATTCACCTTTTTAAAAATTCTTGAAAATGTAATCTTTCAATTTACAAAGAATTACAATAATTAAACTGTCCCCATATAAATCAGGTTGTGAGACACTACACTAAAATTAATTACTATGACGTTTATTTCACTTTTTTCATGGAATTATTTTGGAAGTTTCTTTCCCTTTTAACATTTCCAGTCCTTATGTTTCTCTTTCTTCAAGGGTTTAGGAAAAACCCTCCTAGGGAAGTATTGTAGTATACATTTTTGTGCACACTTTTACTAAAGTATCCACTTAATGTATAATGATTTTTCATTTTTTTAAACTTCTAATGAGTTGAAAGGAGTTGTATCAAAACTTCACCATTTGAAAGTGTGAAATATATATTGTGAGAACACTGGATATTATATGCAACTGATGAATCATTGAACACTATATCAAAACTAATAATGTATTATTTGTTGGCTAACTGAACATAATAAAAAATGAAAAAATACATTGAAACAATGAAAATGAATTAAAAAGTGAAATATTTGAGTTATCTGAAGAGTAATAAATGAATTTTTCATCTATTCCCAAATATTTTGACAAGTGCTCACTCTAGAGGGAAAAACAATCCTGGGTCATAGGGCTTTGTGGTGCTGCTATCTCCCTCTTGTCTCTTTTCATACAACTCACATTTCCTTCTCCCTGATGTGTGCATAAATGAGGGTTGACTTTCAAGTTTTCTGATCCTAAGGTTTATGTAACTTGGGGAATTTTTCTTAGAAAAAGTTTACAAAATCACTGTTACATAACTAGATACATATAAACATTTTCTTCAGATAAGAAAAGCAATCCCTTCTGATTCCATATTTAAAATGCAGATAAATATCGAAAATAAATCCAGAAAAACACTAACTTAATCTTGTTATCATTTAACTTCTTAGCACACCACTCTCACTGTTTTTTCCAAAAATTTGAGCTTCATATTCTGTAATTGAACTTCATAAGACAAAGTCATTTTCTATTGAAAAAAGAGAAAAAAATAATATAATTCTTCTAGTATGTCCATGTGAGGATTTAAAAATATATACAATTTTGATACTTTAGAAAAGTTGCTCTCAGTATCTCCTCCTTTTAAATGTTAAGGTTCAAGATTAATAACTTTTATTAAATTACTTTTGTACATGACGTGGTTTAGCCTGAGTGTCCCAGAAAATAAATACTGAATTGCAATTATTTTCCTGGAAATGTGATCCAGGAAACCAAACAGAAGACCAGGAAGGAGTGTAGGTTAAAACAGGAAAAAAAGTGTCTTTGGCAAGATAATATGTTGTGATTGCAGCCACCAGATCTGTATGGAAGTTCCTTACAAGGACACTGGAGAAATCACGTCAGATGTATTTTAGTACTTTGCTTCAAAAGGAAGAAAGGGAATAGCATCCATTAGGTTCCGTATGATGTTTCCCTTCAGGCTATGCCCACACAAACCGAGAAAATCTACCCTAGTAGCTCCTTCTTGATAAAGAGCAGGAAAGGACATCTGGTAAAGATGAGGCCCAATCTAGTGCACTTGCTTGAAGGTAGATGACTAAGAAGAAAACTGTTGCTGCAGCAATGATAAGAGAAGAAACAGGTTTGGTCTTTAGAAATTTCAGTGGTATGTGGTATGCAAGATGTGTTTCATATGCACACTGTAAAATTTTAGGTTATTTTAATTCCTCTTGTACAGTGACCTGTCTTAAATACTTTCAGAATTGATAACATTATGAGTTTTATCTTATGTACTTAGATATCAGTATTTTTTGTCAGATAGATAAATAGAGATACTTTTTCCCTCAAAAATGTATTGCTGATATATTGTTGTGTATATATGTATATATATAGTCATATGTGTATATATATATATAAAGTTATATCAGTATTTTTATTGTCACCCAATGAATTCATATCAATATATGATATCCAATCACTTCTCTAAATGAATTATAAAACTGATTTGTTATTTTCATTAAAATGTCTTTTCCAATTATGACATGTTATAAATATATATTATTATTATTTTTCTAATACCAATATACTTTATATGGATACTTAGTAACTCATAATTACTTTTGATTAATAATCCATGAGTTTGTGCTTAAATGCTCTTTATGTTATTAAATAATTTAAAACATTTTCATTATGATAATTGTGTTGTGTAATTATCACAACCATCAATGTTAAGAACTTTTTTACCATCCAAAATAAAATTTCTTTTTTTTAAAGACTTTATTTATTTAATTGACAGACAGAGATCACAAGTAGGCCAAAAGACAGGTAGAGAGATAAGAGGAAACAGGCTCCCCGCCAGGCAGAGAGGCTAATGTGGGGCTCTATCCCAGGACCCTGGGATCATGACCTGAGCCAAAGGCAGAGGCTTTAACCCACTGAGCCACCCAGGTGCCCTGCAAATAAAATTTCTATATCCATTAAACAGTAACTCATCATTCCCTTGCTCCAAGACTCTGTTAATGTCCAGTCTAGTTTCTGTGCCTGTAAATATGCCTATTCTAGGTACTCATAAGAATTGAATCATGCCAAAATTTTTATGCTTCCATTGCTTAGCATAATGTTTTCAATTTTCATCCATGTTGTGCCCTATATCAGAAATGTATTCATTTAAAGCTGAATAATGCCACATTGTTTTACAGATCACATTAAAACGAATCTATTCATCTGCTGATGGACATTTGGGTTATTTCCACCTTTTAGTTATTGTTAATAATGCTGCTCTGAACATTGGTTAGGTGTATCTGAGTCCTTCCTTTCATTTTTTTAAAATGTATACCTAGAAATGGAATTCCTGGATCACTGATTAATTCTATGTTTAACTTTTCGAAGGACAGCCAAGATATTCTCAAAAGTGGCTGCAGCTCTATAAATCAAAACCACAATGAGATACCACCTCACACCAGTCAAAATGGATGAAATCCACAACTCAGAGAACAACAGATGTTGGAGAGGGTGCAGAGAAAGGGGAACCCTCTTACACTTCTGGTGGGAATGCAAGCTGGTACAGCCACTCTGGAAAAGATTATGGAGGTTTCTTAAAAAGTTAAAAATAGAATAATGCTACAACCCAGCAATTGCCCTATGTATTTACCCAAAGCACACAAACATGGTGATTCAAAAGGGCACATTCATCCCAATGTTCATAGCATCAATGTCCACGATAGTCAAAATATGGAAAGAGTGCAGATTTCCATCAAGGATGAATGGATTAAAGAAGTAGTGATAGATATATACAATGGAATATTACTCAGCAATCAAAAAATGAAATCCTGTCATTTGCCACAATATGGGTGGAACTAGAAGGTATTATGCTATGTGAAATAAGTCAGTCAAGGAAAAACAAATGCCATATAATTTCACTCATATATGAATTTAAGAAACAGAACAAATGAACAGAAGGGAAAAGAAGGGAAAATAAAATAAGATGAAAACCGAGAGGGAGACAAACCATAAGAGATGCTGAACTCTAGGAAACATTCAGGATTGCTGGAGGGGAGGTGGGTGTGGGTAAGGGAAAACTGGGTGATGGACATTAAAGAGGATACTTAATGTAATGAACACTGGGTGTTACAGTCAACAGATGAATCACTAAATTCTACCTCTGAAACTACAAAAAAAAAGTGGCTACAGCATTTTATATTCCCACTAGCAAAGCACAAGCTTTCCAATTTTTGCACATTTTTGCCAACATTTATTCTCTTTTTTTATTCCAAATGAGTACAAACCAATATCTAATTGTGGTAACAATGTGCGTTTTACTAAGGCTAGTAATGTTAAGCCTCTTTTTGCATGTTTATTGGCCATTTGCATATATTCTTTGGAGGAATGTTTAAGTCTTTTTTTTAATTGGGTTATTATATTTATTTATTTTGTAGTTGTTGTGGAGTATTAGGTGTTCCTTATATATTTTAGATTTTAATCCTTTATCAGATATATGATTTGCTTATATTTTCTCCCATTTTGTGAGTGTCCTTAAACAAACACAAAATTTTAAAATTTATTTAGCCCAACTTACCTATTTTTTTTCTTTTGTTTCTTATGAGGTTGGTGTCATAGTCAAGAAAACATTACCAGAGGAGGAGTCAAGATGGCGGAGGAGTAGCAGGGTGAGATGACATCAGATAGCAGGAGATCAGCTAGACAGTTTGTCAAACCATTCCTAACACCTACAAATCCAAATCCAATAGATCAAAGAGAAGAAGAGCAGCAATTCTAGAAACAGAAAATTGACCACTTTCTGAAAGATAACACCTGCGGAGATGTGAATCCAAAGCAATGGGAAGATAGACTGCAGGGGGAAGGGTCAGCTCTGTGCAAGCAGTGGAGCAATGGAGCACAAAATCTGAACTTTTAAAAGTATGCTCCTCTGTGGTCTCAGGTTCCACGGGGTCACTGAAGGATTGGGGTGTCTGAGTATCACAGAGCTTGCAGGTATTAGAGCAGGGAAGCTAGCTATGGAGATGGAGCAAAGGAGTGAGCTCTCAGCATGGGGTTACCTTAAAATGTGATCTGTGGCACAGTCAGACCACTGCTTTTTGAGCAGGGACCCCACAAGGGGCAGATACAGGGAGACCTCCCTGGAAGAGCAGCAGTGATCTGCTGGGTTTGGAGACTGCAGGAGGGGCTGTATGCCTGAGAGAGAGATGCTTGGTCACAGGCTGGGTGAGCTAGGTGTGCAGCCAGAGGTCAGGGAGATGGGAGTGATTGAAAGTTTTTCTCCCAGGGTACACTGAGGAGTGGAGTCTACATTTTCCATTCCTCCGGGCTGGAGACTGGGAGGCTGCCATTTTCATTCCCATCCTCCAGAACTCTACAGAAAGTGATCAGGGAACAAAAGCTCCTGAAAGTGAACCCGAGCAGATTATTTAACCAGGCCCCTGGCAAGGGCAGTGTAATTCTTCCTCTGGCAAAGACACTTGAGAATCACTACAACAGGCCCCTCCCCAAGAAGATCAGCAAGAAATCCAGCCAAGGTCAAGCTCACTTATCAAGGAGAACAGCGGAATTCCAGAGGAGGAGAAAGCAAAGCATGGGAATTCATGCCTCTCCATGATTCTTTCCATGATTCTATGATTCTTTAGTCTTGCAAAGTTAATTAATTAAAATTTGTTTTCTTATTCCAATTCCTAACGTTTACTCTTTCCTCTTTTAACATTTTAACTAGTTTATCTTAACAATAACTTTCATTAAAATTTTTTTGAACCTTCATTATTATAGTCATATTTTATCCTTCATTGTATCTAACTTTACTTTTTCTATACACATAGGGTTTTTCTCTTCTAAAAAAAATTGGGATACAAATTCTTCTAATAGATCAAAATATACCCTAAATCTAACACAGGACTTTGTTCTAGTCTCCAGCCTAAGCAAATTCTATCCACTTTCTTTTTCTTTCTTTTCCCAAACAATTTATCTTATCAACTCCTTTTTTAGATTCTTTTTTAAAATTTTCATCTTTACAGTCATATTCCTTCCCTTCATGGTGTTTACCCTTATTCGTGTATGTGTGTGTGTGTATATATATATATATATATATATATATATATATATATAAAGATTTTCATTCCTTAAAATTTGGGGAGGCAGTTTCTTTTAAGAGACCAAAGTGCCCTCAAAATTAAGTGGTTGGCTCTGTTATATTCACCAGTCTGATATCTATATTTTATTTTTCTTTTTTAAAAAAATATTTTGTTTTGAAAGTTTTACCTCCTTTCTTCCCCCCATGATTTGGGGTCTTTTACGATTTGGTTAACTCACATTGCTCTTGGATCTTTGCCACCTTTTTAGTATTTTATTCTCTCCTTCATATATTCTTATCTGGATAAAATGACAAGGGGGAAAAACTCACCACAAAAAAGAAAAAAAAAAGAACAAGATGCAGTAACGAAGGCTAGGGACCTAATTAATACAGACATTGATAATATGTCAGATCTAGGGTTCAAAATGATAATTCTCAAGGTGCTAGCTGGGCATGAAAAAGACGTGGAAGATATTGGAGAAATGCTGTCTGGAGAAATAAAAGCCCTTTATGGAAAATTAAAAGAATTAAAATCTAACCAAGTTGAAATAAAAAAATTTATTAATGAGGTGTAATAAAAAATGGAGGCTCTTACTGCCAAGATAAATGAGTCAGCAGAGAGAATTAGTGATATAGAAGACCAAATGACAGAAAATAAAGAAGCTGTGCAAAAGAGAGACAAACAACTACTGGACCATGAGTGGAAAATCGAGAGATAAATGATACTATAAAACAAGCAAACAAACAAATTAGAATAATTGGGATTCCAGAAGAAGAAGAGAGAGGGGATCAGAAGGTACATTGGAGCAAATTATTGTAGAGAATTTCCCTAATATCACAAAGGGAACAAGAATCAAAATCCAGGAGGCACATAGAATCCCCCTCAACATCAATAAGAAGAGGTCCACACCCATCATTTAATAGTAAAACTTACAAGTCTTAGTGACAAAGAGAAAATCCTGAAAACAGCCGAGGACAAGAAGTGTGTAACATACAATGGTAAAAATATTAGATTGGCATCAGACTTATCTACAGAGACCTGGAAGGCCAGAAAGAACTGGCATGATATATTCAGAGCACTAAACGAGAAAAACTTGTAACCAAGAATACTTTATCCAGCTAAGTTATTGTTGAAAATAGAGATTTAAAAGCTTCCAGGAAAAACAAAAACTGAAAGAATTTGCAAACACCAAACCTGCTCTACAGGAAATATTGAAAGGGGTCCCTAAGCAAAGAGACACCCTAAAAGTAGAAGACCAAAAGGAAAGGAGACAATACACAGTAACAGACAACTTACAGACAATAAAAAGGCACAAAATTGCAGAAGGCCCTTCCTCTGTATTTTTCTTCTGTTGGGTATTCCTCCTCCTAGTCATTTTGGTAAGAAATGACTGAACAGATGCACCTGGACTTATCGATTGTGGTGCAGTCAATGTGCACCCTGGAACCCTTCTGTGCAATCAGGATTCCCCACCCAAATGAGAGAAAAAAGAAAAGAAAAAGAAATAGAGAAGAAGAAAGGGAAAAAAAGGGAAAAGAAAAAAGGAAAAAGAGAGAGAGAGAGAGAGAGAGAGAGAGATAGGAAAAAAAGGGAAGATAAAAGAGAAGGCTCAGCCCAAATGGGCCACAAGGTAAGATTTATGAAGTATACAAACAAAAACTGACAAACAAAAAGACTGATAAAAGCATAGGACAAGAGAAAAATATATATATATATAAGCAAATAAAAGGGAAGAACCTCATCAGAAAGAACCCCAAGTATAAGATTTATATATTATCAGGACAAACACAAATTCACAGAAACACTGACAGAAGGAAAAATTGGGAGAGTGGTTATAAATTCTCAGTGTGGGTGGGGAAGGTTATTTTGATTCTTCCTGAAGGAATCTTGATGTTTTGGTTAAGGGACTCAACTTTCCTAAGTTACAGGGGGATTAGAAACTGGTTTGCCTATAGAGGCAGCATTGATTGTGGAAAGGGGATTACATTGAAGTTTAACTCTATATGTATAGTAGAAAATAAAAATTAAAAAAGAATAAACTAGACTAAACTAAGTTAAATTTAAAAAGAAATAAAAAATAGAAAATCAAAAGAAAAACACAGTTGTATGTATCAAAAAGTTCAGGTTAGAAGGTTATTAAAGAATTTGATGTACTGGACATCTCAGTGTGGTGATAAATAAGTTAAAAAATATCTGTTTGTATATAAAAAAAAAAGAACCAGAATATTGGTAAAGAGTTAAAAATAAAAGTTGTATTTATGAAGTAATGGTGGTTGTTCTCTTGTAGTTTTTTTTTCTTCTTCCTTCCTGGTTGGTTTCCTGGGGGAGGGACCTGCCATGTGCATTTTCAGACAATGATGTTCCCTGAGTTATGTCGTCCCGCTCCCCTCAAGGGGGCGGGCTCCAAGGAAACTGTTTTTTTCAGGCTTTTGTTCTCTGGGGATTTTTATGTTCTTTCATCTGTTTTCTCTCGCCTTGACAGCTTTTGATGGTTTTTGGAGGTTTAGAGAAGAGCAAACTGCACCCCGAACTCCCTCTCAGAGAGAAGCCTCAGAATGTTTTGCAAGAGCTGCTGGCAGAGTCGGTTCTGAATCACTGTCCCTGGGAATGCAGGAGCTCCTCCTTTTACCCAAAACCAGGGCAGCGGTGGCTGTCTGGGCAGCTCCAGACCGCCAGAGAGGTTCCGAGCAGAGATCGCATGCTGAGAATTTCCCGCTCTCCTGGGCTGGCAATGTCTGTTTTTTTCTGGATGCGAGAGCTCCAGGCTAGCGCCTATGAGCACCTATCCCACGGGAGGGTGTGGGACGCGCGCGTTTCAGGATTGCCCTCTGGCCAGGCATAGAGGAAACATTCCTGAACTTCATAAAATCAATCTATGAAAGCCCCACAGCAAATATCATCCTCAGTGGGAAAAAGCTTGCAGCCTTCCCGTTGAAATCATGAAAACGACAAGGATGCCCCTCTCACCAATCTTGTTCAACATAGTATTAGAAGTTCTAGCAATGGCAATCAGACAACAAAGAGAAATAAAAGGTATCCAAATTGGCAAGGAAGAAGTCAAACTCTCTCTCTTCGCAGATGACATGATTCTTTATATGGAAAACCCCAAAGACTCCACCCTCAAACTACTAGAGCTCATACAGCAATTCAGTAACGTGGCAGGATACAAAGTCAATGTACAGAAATCAGTGGCTTTCTTATACACTAACAATGAAAATGCAGAAAGGCAAATTAGAGAATCGATTCCATTAACTATAGCACCAAGAGCCATAAGATTCCTGGGAAGAAAGCTAACGAAAGAGGTAAAGGACCTGTACTTGAGGAACTACAGAACACTCATGAAAGAAATTTAAGAAGACACAAAAAGATGGAAGACTGTTCCATGCTCTTGGATTGGAAGAATAAACATTGTTAAAATGTCTATACTGCCTAGAGCAATCTATACTTTTAATGCCATTCCGATCAAAATTCCACCGGATTTTTCAAAGAGCTGGAGCAAATAATCCTAAAATTTGTATGGAATCAAAAGAGACCCTGAATTGCTAAGGAAATGTTGAAAAACAAAAACAAAACTGGCAGCGTCACGTTACCTGATTTCAAGCTTTACTACAAAGCTGTGATCACCAAGGCAGCGTGGTACTGACATAAAAACAGACACATAGACCAGTGGAACAGAGTGGAGAGCCCAGATATGGACCCTCAACTCTATGGTCAAATAATCTTCGACAAAACAGGAAAAAATATTCAATGGAAAAAAGACAGTTTCTTCAATAAATGGTGCTGGAAAACTGGACAGTGATATGTAGAAGAATGAAACTCCACCATTCTCTTACACCGTACACAAAGATGAACTCTAAATGGATAAAAGACCCAAACTTGGGACAGGAATCTATCAGAATCCTAGAGGAGAACATAGGCAGTAACCTGTTCGATATCAGCCACAGCAACATCTTTCAAGTTATGTCTCCAAAGGCCAAGGAAACAAAAGCGAAATTGAACTTTTGGGACTTCATCAAGATCAAAAGCTTCTGCACAGCAAAGGAAAAAATCAACAAAACAAAGAGGCAACCCACGGAATGGGAGAAGATATTTGCAAATGACAGTACAGACAAAAGGTTGATATCCAGGATCTATAAAGAACTTCTCAAACTCAACACACACAAACAGATAATCATATCAAAAAATGGGCAGATGATATGAACAGACACTTCTCCAATGAAGACATACAAATGGCTATCAGACACATGAAAAAATGTTCATCATCACTAGCCATCAGGGAGATTCAAATTAAAACCACATTGAGATACCACCTGACACCAGTTAGAATGGCCAAAATTAGCAAGACAGGAAACAACGTGTGCTGGAGAGGATGTGGAGAAAGCGGAACCCTCTTCCACTGTTGGTGGGAATGCAACTTAGTGCAGCCACTTTGGAGAACAGTGTGGAGATTCCTGAAGAAATTAAGAATAGAGCTTCCCTATGACTCTGCAATTGCACTGCTGGGTATTTACCCCAAAGATACAGATGTAGTGAAAAAAGGGCCATCTGTACCCCAATGTTTATTACAGCAATGGCTATGGTCGCCAAACTGTGGAAAGAACCAAGATGCCCTTCAACGGATGAATGGATAAGGAAGATGTGGTCCATATACACAATGGAGTATTATGCCTCCATCAGAAAGGAAGAATACCCAACTTTTGTAGCAACATGGGTGGGACTGGAAGAGATTACGCTGAGCGAAATAAGTCAAGCAGAGGGAGTCAAGTACCCTATGGTCTCACTTATTTGTAGAGCATAACAAATAACATGGAGTACATGGGGAGATGGAGAGGAGAGGGAGTTTAGGGAAACTGGAATGGGAGATGAACCATGAAAGACTATGAACTCTGAAAAACAACCAGAGGGTTTTGAAGGGGCGGGGGTTGGGAGGTTGAGGAACCAGGTGCTGGGTAATAGGGCAGGCACGTACTGCATGGAGCACTGGGTGTGATGCCAAAACGATGAACACTGTTATGCTGTAAATAAACAAATTAAAAAAATAAATAATTTTTTAAAAAGGCACAAAATTCATATCTCTCAATAGTTACCCTGAATGTAAATGGGCTAAATGCCTTAATATCAAATCAATAAAAAACAAAACCCATTAATATGCTGCCTACAAGAAACTCATTTTAGACCCAAGGACACCTCCAGATTTAAAATGAGGGGTAGAAAACAATTTACCATGCTAATGGGCATCAGAAGAAAGCTGGGGTGGCAATCCTTATATCAGATCAATTAGATTTTAAGCCAAAGACTATAATAAGAGATGAGGAAGGACACTATATCCTACTCAAAGGGGCTGTCCAACAAGAAGATTTAACAATTTTAAATATCTATGCCTCTAACGTGGGAGCAGCCAACTATATCAACCAATTAATAACAAAATCAAAGAAACACATCTTCAATAATACAATAATAGTAGGGGACATTAACACTCCCCTCACTGAAATGGACAGATCACTCAAGAAAAAGATCAACAAGGGAATAAAGACCTTAAATGACACACTGAACCAGATGGACATCACAGATATATTCAGAACATTCCATCCCAAAACAACATAGTATACATTCTTCTCTAGTGCACATGGAACATTCTACAGAATAGATCACATCCTGGTCACAAACCAGGTCTCAAGAGGCCCCAAAAGATTGGGATTGTTTCCTGCGTATTTTCAGACCACAATGCACTGAAGCTAGAACTCAATCATAAGAGGAAATTTGGAAAGAATCCAAATACATGGAGGTTAAAGAGCATCCTTCTAAAGAATGAATGGATCAACCAGGAAATTAAAGGAGAATTGAAAAAATTCATTGAAACAATTGATAATCAAAGCACAATGGTTCAAAATCTGTGGGACACAGCAAAAGCAGTCCTGAGTGGAAAATATGTAGCAATACAAGCCTTTCTCAAGAACCAAGAAAGGTCTCAAATACACAACCTAACTCTATACCTAAAGGAGATGGAGAAAGAACAACAAAGAAAGCCTAAACCCAGCAGGAGAAGAGAAATAGTAAAGATCAGAGCAGAAATCCATGAAATAGAAAACAATAAATAAGTAAATAAGTAAATAAATAAATAAAACAGTACAACAAATCAAAGAAACTAGGAGCTGGTTCTTTGAAAGAATGAATAAGATTTATAAACCCCTGGCCTGAATTCTCAAAAACAAAAGAAAAATGAACCAAATAAATAAAATCAAGAATGAAAGAAGAGAGACCACAACCAAAACCAAAGAAATACAAACAATTGTAAGAACATATTATGAGCAGATATACACCAAGAAATTTGACAATCTGGAAGAAATGGATGCATTCCTAGGGACATATAAATTTCCAAATTTGAACCAGGAAGAAATAGAAAACCTGAACAGACCCATAACCAGTAAGGAGTTTGAAGCAGTCATCAAAAATCTCCCAATAAACAAAAGCCCAAGTCCAGAGGGCTTCCCATGGGAATTCTACCAAATATTTATTTTTTTAGGATTTTATTTATTTATTTGACAGAGATCACAAGTAGGGAGAGAGGCAGGCAGAGAGAAGAGAGAGAGGAGGAGGAAGCAGTTTCCCTGCTGAGCAGAGAGCTTGATGTGGGGCTCAATCCAGGACCCTGGGATCATGACCCCAGCAGAAGGCAGAGGCTTTAACCTACTGAGCCACCCAGGTGCCCCTCTACCAAACATTTAAAGAAGAATTAATCCCTATTCTCCTTAAACTGTTCCAAGGGATAGAAATGGAAGGAAATCTTCCAAGCTCATTTTATGAGGCCAGCATCACCTTGATCCCAAAACCAGACAAGGATCCCACCAAAAAAGAGAATTATAGACCAATATCATTGACGAACACAGATGCGAAAATTTTCACCAAAATACTAGCCAATGGGATTCAACAGTACATTAAAAGGATGATTCACCACGACCAAGTGGGATTTATTCCAGGGCTGCAAGGTTGGTTCAACATTTGCAAATCAATCAATGTGATACAATACATTAATAAAAGAAAGAACAAGAACCACATGATACTCTTAATATGAAAAAGCATTTGACAAAGTACAGCATCCTTTCTTGATCAATACTCTTCAAATTGTAGGGATAGAGTGTACATACCTCAATATCATCAAAGCCATTTATGAAAATCCCATAGCAAATACCATTCTCAATGAAGAAAAACTGAGAGTTTCTCCACTAAGGTCAGGAACACAGCAGGAATGTACATTATCACCACTACTATTCAACATTGTACTAGAAGTCCTCCAGCAATCAAACAACAAAAAGAAATTGAAGGCATCTGAATCAGCAAAGAAGAAGTCAAACTATCACTCTTTGCAGATGATATGATACTTTATGTGGAAAACCCAAAAGACTCCACTCCAAATCTGCTAGAACTTGTACAGGAATTCAGGAAAGTGTGAGGATATGAAATCAATGCACAGAAATCAGTTGCATTTCTGTACACCAACAACAAGACAGAAGAAAGAGAAATTAAGGAGTCAATCCCATTTATAATTGCACCCAAAACCATAAGATATCTAGGAATAAACCTAACCAAAGAGACAAAGAATCTGTACTCAGAAAACTATAAAGTACTCATGAAAGAAATTGAGGAAGACACAAAGAAATGGAAAATGTTCCCTGCTCCTGGATTGGAAGAATAAATATTGTGAAAATGTCTATGTTACCTAAAGCAATCTATGCATTCAATGCAATCCCTATCAAAATCTCATCCATTTTTTTCAAATAAATGGAATGAATAATCCTAAAATTTATATGGAACCAGAAAAGACCTCGAAAATCCAAAGGAATATTGAAAAGGAAAGTCAAAGTTGTGGCATCATAATTCCGGACCTCAAGCTCTATTACAAAGCTGTCATCATCAAGACAGTATGGTACTGGCACAAAAACAGACACATAGCTCAATGGAACACAATAGAAATCCCGGAAAGAGACCCTCAACTCTTTGGTCAACTAATCTTCAACAAAGCAGGAAAGAATGTTCAATGGAAAAAAAGACAGTCTTTTCAATAAATGTAGTTGGGAATATTGGACAGCCACATGCAGACAAATGAAACTGGATCATTTCCTTGCACTACACACGAGGACAGACTCAAAATGGATGAAGGACCTCAATGTGAGAAAGAAATCAATCAAAATCCTTGAGAAGAACACAAATAGCAACCTCTTGGACCTCAGTCACAGAATTTCTTCCTAGGAACATTGCCAAAGGCAAGGGAAGCAAGGGCAAAATGAGCTATTGGGACTTCATCAAGATCAAAAGCTTTTGCACAGCAAAGGAAACAGTTAACAAAACCAAAAGACAACTGACAGAATGGGAGAAAATATTTGCAAATAACATATCAGATAAAGGGCTAGTATCCAAAACCTGTAAAGAACGTATCAAACTCAACACCCAAAGAAAAATAATCCAATCAAGAAATGGGCAGAGGATATGAACAGACGCTTCTGTAAAGAAGACATCCAGATGACCAACAGACACTTAAAAAAGTGCTCCACATCACTCAACATCAGGGAAATACAAATCAAAACCACAATGAGATACCACCTCACAGCAGTCAGAATGGCTAAAATTAACAAGTCAGGGAATGACAGATGCTGTCAAGGCTGGGGAGAAAGGAGAACCCTCCTACACTGTTGGTGGGAATGCAACCACTCTAGAAAACAGAATGGAGGTTCCTCAAAAAGTTGAAAATAGAGCTACCCTATGGCCCAGCACTCCCATTACTGGGTATTTACCCTAAAGATACAAACATAGTGATCTGAAGGGGCACGTGTACCCGAATGTTTATAGCATCAGTGTTCACAATAGCCAAACTATGGAAAGAACTTAATTGTCCATCAACAGATGAATGGATAAAGAAGATGCAGTATATATATATATATACAATGAAACACTATGTAGCCATCAAAAAATGAAATCTGACCCTTTGCTAGAATGTGGATGGAACTAGAGGGTATTATGCTTAGAAAAATAAGTCAATCAGAGAAAGACAATTATTATATGATCTCCCTGATATGAGGAAGTGGAGAGGCATCCTGGGGGGTTTACGGGGTAGGAAAGGAATAAATGAAACAACAGGGGATCAGGTGGGAGCAAACCATAAAAGACTCTTAATCTCACAATACAAACTGAGGGTGGCCGGGGAGAGGGGCGTAGGGAGAGGGTGGTTGGGTTATGGACATTGGGGAATGTATGTGCTATGGTAAGTGCTATGAAGTGTAAACCTTGCAATTCACAGACATGTATCCCTGGGGCTAATAATTCATTATATGTTAATAAAAAAATTAAAATGGGAAGGAAAAAGAAAACATTGCTAAAACCAATATATTAAAGATTTCCTCCAGTTTTTTATGAGTTTTAACGTTTCAGCTCTTACATTCAGACCTTTGATTCACTTTGAGTTAAAATGAAAAGTGTATGTTCTTCAACTTTTATTTTAATTTTCAAAATCATTTAGTCTGTTTGGGTTACCATGAGATTACAAATGAATTTTAAAGTACTTGGAATATCAGTGCTAGAAGAGTCTATGAGTCATTATTCCAGTTATCATATATGCAAAATACAAATGGAGTTAGTTTATGGTAAAAATGCCTTCCTTTTGAAAATTTGCAAAGGATGCAAGTCGTATGTTAAACAAATGGCACTTGATCACATTTCCAGGGTTCCTTATAGTGGTCTGTAAGTGATAACTACAGATAATTTTCCAGAACTGATTAAAGACAGCAGTATGAAAGATCTAATAACTCCTTGGCAGAAAACAAAACAAAACAAAACAAAAAAAACAGAAGTAGATCTCACAGTGAAATTGCAGAAGAGTAAAGATAAACAAAAAATTACAAAATGAGCAACAGAGAAAGAGGTTACTCGAAGTAATGACAGCTAAATTAACAGCTGGCTTCTCAACAGCAAATAAGGACATTGAAAGTAGAGAAAAGCTATTTTAGTATGAAGTCCTGATATTTGTGGTGTTGTATATGACAGTGCTTAGTGTAAGCAGTGGTGTACTATTCTTACTGTTTATGGAAGCATAACAGTATATTGAGGACTAGAATACAAAAACATTGTTAATTTACCTTGAGATACTTAAACATAATATGAATTGAATTAAAAATAAAATTGGTTAATTGAGACATTGATTCGATATAGATAAAGAGATTGATAGAGTTAGATACATAGAAGTAGAGGAAGAAATAAAGATAGAAATAAAAGTATAGATTAATTTCAGTCTCAATAAATATTAAATATATTTTTAAGTTGAAAAACTATTCTTTTAAAAATTAACGGATCAACAACAGCCAAGACAATGTTAAATAAGAACTCTGTCTTACCAGACATTGTCATACCAGAAATCCAGATTTATTTTAAAACTATATGAGCAAAACAGTGTGAAATGGACATGTTGTGAGACAAATAGATCACAGAGAAAGAAGAAACGATTCAGATATAGGTCCAGGGGGGCCTGACTGACTCAGTGTTTAGGCGTCTGCCTTCAACTCACGTCACGATCCCAGCATCATGGGATCGAGCCCCATATTGAGCCCCATATCAGGTTCCCTCTTCAGCAGGGAATCTGCTTCTTCCTCTCCATCTCCCCCGTGCTTTGCTCCCTCTCTCTCTCTCTGTCATAATTAAAATCTTAAAAAAAAGAAATGGATCCACACATATGTGGCCATTTTATGAGGCATTAATTTATATGATAAATATTTACTGAATTTCTACTGTGCACAATTTCTGGAGGTTATTGAGATATATTAGTGTGCAAAAGAGGCAAAGGACTCTGTTCCAGAAAGGCAACCATTAGAATTGACTAGCATAGCAAAGTTGATCAGATAATCCTGTAAACACAGTCAAATTTTAAAGAAAAAGAGGAAAAGAGAGTAGAGTAAATATAGGAATTGATTAGGATGAGGTAGTGTTTGTTACTTTTTACAGTATCATTAATATCACAGATCATTTGGGAAGGGTAATGTGAGCAAATTCTTAAAGAGATAAAGAATTTAGCATGAAGGTAGCTGGGAAAAGGGAATCCCAAGAAGGAAAAAAAAATCCAGTGTAGTTGTTGTTAGGTGTGTAAGTTTTAAAACTTCCAGTTCCTTTACCAGGAAAAAACAGGTTTATTTGTGAATAACAGAGAATTGCTATTTGGGATGTGTGAGCCAAGGGAAAACCATGGCATGAGTAGAGAACAAGTGAGAAAAGCTAACTTTTATAGGAAAAGGAAGAGTTGGCAGAAGCTTTTATAAACAAAAAGCCATGGTGCCTGGGTGACTCAGTCAGTTAAGCATCTACCTTTGTCTCAGGTCATGATCTCAGGGTCCTGAGATCAGCCCTGCATTGGGCCCTGTTCTCCATAGGGAACCTTCTTCACCTTCTCTTTCTGCCTGCAACTACCCCTGCTGTTTTTTTTTTTTCTCTCTCTCTCTCAAATAGATGAATAAAATCTTTTTAAAAAGTCTGGTGGTGGGTATTATGGAGGGCATGTATTGCATGGAACACTGGGTGTGGTACATAAACAATGAATTCTGGTACACTGAAATGAAATTTTAAAAAATGAATATATACGTAAAAAAAGTCTATTGGAATAAACTAGAAATGTGAAGTATAGTGGGTTTTCACTGACTGAGTTGTAAATGTTTTTCATGGCCTGGGCTGTTGCAAGGGGACAAGAAAAGTTTTCCACCTTGTGCTAGAGTACTAAAGTAGTATTTACTTGCAAGTTAGGTCTGCAATTGAAAACAAATTGTAGGGCATAAGAGGTCCTGCTTTTGTCTTCTCAGCCCATTTTAATTTTATTTTTTAATCCATTTTAATTTTAAAAATTTTTATGGAAGTGAATTTACCAATGTTATGTTGTATATAATGGTGTACAATATAATGATTCAACAAATCTATATATTTCTCAGTGTTTATTGAATAAACGTACTCTTAATCTACTTTATTTTTTTTTAACCTGGTCTTCCACCTGTATTCCCCCAGCAATCACCAGTTTGTTTTCTGTATTTAAGATTCTTTTCTTTTTTTTTTAATTGTTGTTCATGACTCTTCTTTCCTTTGATTATTTGTTTGTTTCTGAATACCACATAAGTGAAATCATATAGTATTTGTCATTTTTGGACATTTAAATTAGCATTATCCCATATATATATGTATATATATATATATATATATATATATATATAATATATGAATGTATGTATATATAATACATATGAATGTAAACTTGCATTTACAATATATATTGTAAATGCAAGTTTACATTCATTTATGGATGAATAATATTCCATACTATACCATACTCTATATGTACCACATCTTCTTTTCCACTTATCTATGGATGGACACTTGGATTGTTCCTTATTTGGATGTTGTAAATAATGCTTCAGTGAACAGGGTGGATATATATTTTTGAATTACTGTTTTCATTTTCTTTTGGTTAATACCCTGTAGTGTAACAACTAGATCATATAGTGACTGTATTTTTAATTTTTTGAGGTTATCCAGGCTGTGAATAACGTGTTTCCACAGTCGATGCACAAATTTGTATTCTCACCAGCAGTGCACATGGGTTTCTTTTTTATCACATATTCACCAAGAGTTGTTATTTCCTTTGTGTTTTTTATTTAGCCATAGTGACAAGTGTAAAGTGATATCTCACTACGGTCTTAACTTACATTTCTCTGATTCTAAGTGATGTGAAGTATCTTTCCATGTGTTTATAAAACATCTGTATGTTCTTTGTCAATTTTTAAATCAGATTATTTGTGTGTTTGATATTGCCTTGTATAAGTTCTCTATATATTTTAGATACGTTTTCTTCTAGGAATTTGTTTCAGATATTGCACTTAGGTCTTTAATCTAATTTAAGTTTATTTTTATGTGTGGCTTAAGTAAGTGGCCTAGTTTCATTCTATTGCATGTAGTTATTCAGTTTTCCCATCATTATTTATTGAAGAGATTGTCTTTTCTTCCACTGTAAACTTTTGGTTCTTTTGTCATAGATTAATTGTCCATAAAAGTGTGGATTTAATTCTGGACCACGAATTCTGTTCCACTGATCTATGTGTTTCTTTTTTACTTTGTACCATACTGTTTTATTACAGCTTTGTAGTCTATCTTGAAATCTAAGGTTGTAAGTTCTTCCTCTTCAAGATCACCTTGGCTCTTCAGGGTATTTTGTAGTTCCAATAAAATTCTAAGACTATTTGTTCTAGTTATGTGGAAAATATTGGAATTTTGACAGGGATTTTATTAAATATGTAGACTGCTTGGAAAGTAAAGGCATCTTAACAATGTTAGTTCTTCCGATCTATAAGCATAAAATATCTTTCCATTTGTTTATGTCTTCTTCAATTTATTTCATCAATGTTTTATAGTTTTTGGAGTGCAGATCTTTTACCTTTTTTTGTTAAGTTTATTCTTAGGTAATTTATTATTATTATTTTTTGGTACAACTGTAAAAGTGATTTTCTTAACTCTTTTTTTGCTACTTTATTATTAGTGTATAGAAATGCAATAGATTTCTATATATTAATTTGTATCATCTGACTTTATCAAATTGATTTATCAAGCTTGGTAATGTTTGATGGAGGATTTAGGGTTTTCTAAAGTTAATATAATGTGTAAAACATGTGACTGTTTTACTTCTTGCTTATGAATTTGGATGCCTTTTATATCTTTTTCTTCTTTGACTGGTGTGGCCAGGACTTCCAGAACTATGTTGAATAAAAGTGGTGAGTGGACATTCTCATTAGCATTTTTCTTCCATTGCCATTCTTTGGAACACTTTGAGAAGAGTGGGTATTAATTCTTCTTTAAATGTTTGGTATAATTCCCCTGGGAAGCCATCTGACCCAGAAATTTTGTTTGTTGAGAGATTGATCACTGACTCAATTTCTTTGCTCTTTATGGGTGTGTTCAAATTTTCTATTTCTTCCTGTTTTGGTTTTGTTACTTTGTAGGTTTCTAGGAATTTTTCCATTTCTTTGACACTGTGCTGTTGGTTGACATATAATTATTCATAGTATTGTTATAATTATTTTCATTTCTGTGGTGTTGGTTGTGATATTTCCTCTTTAATTCATTAGTTGTTTTTTTGTTTGTTTTGTTTTGTTTTGTTTTTGTTTTTGTTTTTCATATCCGGGTCCTTACTCCTTTCTTTTTGATACATCTGGATAGGGGATTATCAAATTTATTAATTCCATGGAAGAATCAGCTCTTAGTTTTATTAATTTGTTCTATTGTTTCATTTCTATATCATTCATTTCTTCTCTAACCTTTATTATTTCCATTCTCCTGTGACTTTAGGCTTTATGTGATGTTTCTTTTCTAGACCTTTTAGGTGTAAGTTTAGTTTATATATTTGAGACTTTCCTTGCCTCTTGAGATAAGCTTTATTTTTATTTTATTTTATTTATTTTATTTTTTCAGCATTCCAAGATTCATTGTTTATGCACTACACTCATTGCTCCATGCAATACATGCCATCTTTAATACCCAACACCAGGTTCATCTAAATCCCCATCCCCTCCCCTCCAAAGCCCTCAGTTTGTTACTCAGATTCCACAGTCTCTCAGTCTCTCATGGTTCATCTCCCCCTATGATTTCCCCCAATTCCCTTTTACTTTCCTTCTCCTAATGTCCTCCATGCTATTCCTCATGCTCCACAAGTAAGTGAAACCATATGATAACTGCCTTTCTCTGCTTGACTTCTTTCACTCAGCATAAACCCCTCCAGTCCAGTCCATGCTAATACAAAAGTTGGATATTCATCTTTTCAGATGGAGGCATAATATTCCATTGTATATATGGATATATTTATCCATTTGACTGTTGAAGGGTATCTTAGCTCCCTCCATCGGTACCCCAATGTTCATAGCAGCAATGGCCACAGTTGCCAAACTGTGGAAAGAGATAAGCCTTATTGCAATATACTTCCTTCTTAGGACTGCCTTTGTACATATGAAATTCTGTCGTGTTTTCATTTTCATTTGCTTCCATGTATCCTTTTTTATTTTATTGTAATTTCTTTTTCTTTTTTTTAATTTCTCTTCAGTGTAACAGTATTCATTGCTTTGCACCACACACAGTGCTCCATGCAATATGTCCCCTCCCCAATACCCAACAACTGGTTCCCCCATCCTCCCACCCCCCACCCCTTCAAAACACTCAGGTTGTTATTCAGTTTCCATAGTCTCTAATGGTTCACCTCCCCTTCAAATTTCCCTCAATTCCCTTCTCCTATCCTTCTCCCCATGTCCTCCATGCTATTTGTTATGCTCCACAAATAAGTAAAGCCATATGATAATTGGCCTCTCTGCTTCACTTATTTCACTCAGCATAATCTCTTCCAGTCATGTCCATGTTGCTACAAAAGTTGGGTATTCATCCTTCTAGGGGAGGCATAGTACTCCATAGTGTATATGGAACACATCTTCCTTATCTATTCGTCCCTTGAAGGGCATCTTGGTTCTTCCACAGTTTGGCAACCGTGACCATTGATGCTATGAACATTGGGGTACAGGTGGTCCTTCTTTTCACTACATCTGTATCTTTGGGTTAAATACCCAGTAGTGCAATTGCAAATTCATAGGGAAGCTCTATTCTTAATTTCTTGAGGAATCTCCACACTGTTCTCCAGTGACTGCATCAACTTGCATTCCCACCAACAGTGGAAGAGGGTTCCCCTTTCTCCACAACCTCTTCAACACACGTTGTTTCCTGTCTTGCTCATTTTGGCCATTCTAACTGGTGTAAGGTGGTATCTCAAGGTGGTTTTAATTTGAATCTCCCTGATGGCTAGTGATGATGAACATTTTTTCATGTGTCTGATAGCCATTTATATGTCTTCATTGGATAAGTGTCTGTTCATATCTTCTGCCCATATTTTGATATGATTATCTGTTTTGTGTGTGTTGAGTTGGAGAAGTTCTTTATAGATCCTGGATATCAACCTTTTGTCTGTACTGTCATTTTCAAATATCTTCTCCCATTCCGTGGGTTGCCTTTTTGTTTTGTTGACTGTTTCCTTTGCTGTGCAGAAGCTTTTGATCTTGACAAAGTCCCAAAAGTTCATGCTCACTTTTGTTTCCATGGCCTTTGAAGACATATCTTGAAAGAAGTTGCTGGGGCAGATATCGAAGAGGTTACTGCCTATGTTCTCCTCTAGGATTCTGACGGATTCCTGTCTCATGTTGAGGTCTTTTATCCATTTAGAATTTATCTTTGTGTACCGTGTAAGAGAAAGTTCGAGCTTCATTCTTCTACATATAGCTTTCCCAGCACCATGTATTGAAGACACTGTCTTTTTTCCACTGTATATTTTTTCCTGTTTTGTCAAAGATTATTTGACCATAGAGTTGAGTGTCCATATCTGGGCTGTCTACTCTATTCCACTGGTCTATGTGTCTGGTTTTATGGCAATACCATGCTGTCTTGGTGATCACAGCTTTGTAGTAAAACTTGAAATCAGGTAATGTGATGCTGTCAGTTTTATTTTTGCTTTTCAACATTTCCTTAGCAATTTGGGGTCTATTCTGATTCCATACAAATTTTAGGATTATTTGCTCCAGCTCTTTGTAAAATACCCTTTGACCCTACAATTTCACTACTGGGTATTTACCCCCAAAGATACAGATGTAGTGAAAAGAAGGGCCATCTGTACCCCAATGTTTATAGCAGCAATGTCTACAGTCTCCAAACTGTGGAAATAACTAAGATGCCTTTCAGCGGATTGGATAAGGAAGATGTGGTCCATATACATGACGGAATATTATGCCTCCATCAGAAAGGAAGAATACTCAACTTTTGTAGCAACATGGACGGGACTGGTAGAGATTATGCTCAGTGAAATAAGTAAAGCAGAGAGAGTCAAGTATCATATGGTTTCACTTATTTGTGGAGCATAACAAATAGCATAGAAGACATAGGTATATGAAGAGGAGATGGGAGTTAGGGAAATTGGAAGGGGAACTGAACCATGAGAGACTCTGAAAAACAATCTGAGGGTTGGGAAAGGGTGGGGTGTGGGAGGTTGGGGGAGCCAGGTGGTAGGTATTAAAGAGGGCACATATTGCATGGAGCACTGGGTGTGTTGCAAAAACAATGAATTCTGTTATGCTTAAAAGAAATTTAAAAAAAGAACCCCAAGTATAAGATTTATATACTATCAGGACAAACAGAAATACACAGAAGCACTGGTGGAAGAGAAAAATGGAGAGTGGTTATAAATTCTCAGTGTGGACGAGGAAGGTTATTTTGATTCTTCCTAGATATATCTTGATATCTTTGTTAAAGGACTCAAATTTCCTAAGATAAAGGGGGTTTAAAAATTGGTTTACCTATAGGGGTAGCACTGATTGGGGAAAGGGGATTACCTTGAAGTTTACTCTATATGAATATTAAAAAAATACAAATAAAAAAGAATAAACTAAACTAAACTAAAATTAAAAAAAAAATTAAAAATAGAAAAGCAAATGAAACACATGGGTGCATGTATCCAAAAGTTCAGGTTAGAAGGTTATTATGGAATTTGATGTACTGGACATCTCACTGTGATGGTAAATAGGTTAAAAATTATCTATGTATAATAAAAAAATGAACCAGAATAGTGGGAATGAATTAAAAATAAAGTATCTAGAAGGATGCTGCTTAGTCTCCATGTATTTGGGTTCTTTCTAGCCGGGCTCGAAAAAGGCATGGAAGATATTAGAGAAACCCTCTCTGGAGATATTAAAGCCCTTTCTGGAGAAATTAAAGAACTAAAATCTAACCAAGTTGAAATCAAAAAAGGTATTAATGAGGTGCAATCAAAAATGGAGCCTAACACTGCTAGGATAAATGAGGCAGAAGAAAGAATTAGTGATATAGAAGACCAAATGACAGAGAATAAAGAAGCCGAACAAAAGAGAGACAAACAGCTACTGGACCATGAGGGGAGAATTCGAGAGATAAGTGACACCATAAGACGAAACAACATTAGAATAATTGGAATTCCAGAAGAAGAAGAAAAAGAGAGGGGAGCAGAAGGTCTATTGGAGAGAATCATTGGAGAGAATTTCCCTAATATGGCAAAGGGAACAAGCATCAAAATCCAAGAGATGCAGAGAACCCCCCTCAAAGTCAACAAGAAAAGGTCCACACGCCGTCACCTAATAGTAACATTTACAAGTCTTAGAGACAAAGAGAAAATCCTGAAAGAAGCCCGAGAAAAGAAGTCTGTAACATACAATGTTAAAAATATTAGATTGGCAGCAGACTTATCCACAGAGACCTGGCAGGCCAGGAAGAGCTGGCATGATATATTCAGAGCACTAAACGAGAAAAACATGCAGCCAAGAATACTCTATCCAGCTAGGCTATCATTGAAAATAGAAGGAGAGATCAAAAGCTTCCAGGACAAACAAAAACTGAAAGAATTTGCAAACACCAAACCAGCTCTACAGGAAATATTAAAAGGGGTCCTCTAAGCAAAGAGAGAGCCTAAAAGTAGTGGATCAGAAAGGTACAAAGACAATATACAGTAACAGTCAGCTTACAGACTAATAATGGCACTAAACTCATATCTCTCAATAGTTACCCTGAATGTTAATGGGCTAAATGCCCCAATCAAAAGACACAGGGGATCAGAATGGATAATAAAAAAACAAAACCCATCAGTATGTTGCCTACAAGAAACTCATTTTAGACTCGAAGACACCTCCAGATTTAAAGTGAGGGGGTGGAAAACAATTTACCATGCTAATGGGCATCAGAAGAAAGCTGGGGTGGCAATCCTTATATCAGATCAATTAGATTTTAAGCCAAAGACTATAATAAGAGATGAGGAAGGACACTATATCCTACTCAAAGGGTCTGTCCAACAAGAAGATCTAACCATTTTAAATATCTATGCCCCTAACGAGGGAGCAGCCAACTATATCAACCAATTAATAACAAAATCAAAGAAACACATCAATAATAATACAATAATAGTAGGGGACTTCAACACTCCCCTCACTGAAATGGACAGATCATCCAAGCAAAAGATCAACAAGGAAATAAAGGCCTTAAATGACACTCTGGACCAGATGGACATCACAGATATATTCAGAACATTTCATCCCAAAGCAACGGAAAACACATTCTTCTCTAGTGCACATGGAACCTTCTCCAGAATAGATCACATCCTGGGTCACAAATCAGGTCTCAACCGGTATCAAAAGATTAGGATCATTCCCTGCATATTTTCAGACCACAATGCTCTGAAGCTAGAACTCAATCACAGGAGGAAAGCTGGAAAGAACCCAAATACATGGAGACTAAACAGCATCCTTCTAAAGAATGAATGGTTCAACCAGGAAATTAAAGAAGAATTGAAAAATTCATGGAAACAAATGTTAATGAAAACACAAAGATTCAAAATCTGTGGACACAGCAAAGGCAGTCCTGAGAGGAAAATATATAGCGGTACAAGCCTTTCTCAAGAAACGAGAAAGATCTCAAGTACACAACCTAACCCTACATGTAAAGGAGCTGGAGAAATAACAAGAAAGAAACCCTAAACCCAGCAGGAGAAGAGAAAACATAAAGATCAGAGCAGAAATCAATGAAATAGAAAAAAAAAATAGAAAAAATCAATGAAACTAGGAGCTGGTTCTTTGAAAGAATCAATAAGATTGATAAAACCCTGGCCAGACTTATCAAAAGGAAAAGAGACAGGACCCAAATAATTAGAATCATGAATGAAAGAGGAGAGATCACAACTAACACCAAAGACATACAGACAATTATAAGAACATACTATGAGCAACTCTACGCCAACGAATTTGACAATCTGGAAGAAATGGATGCATTCCTAGAGACATATAAACTACCACAACTGAACCAGGAAGGAATAGAAAACCTGAACAGGCACATTACCAGTAAAGAGATTGAAACAGTCATCAAAAATCTCCAAACAAACAAAAGCCCAGGGCCAGATGGCTTCCCAGGGGAATTCTACCAAACATTTAAAGAAGAAAGAATTCCTATTCTCCTGAAACTGTTCCAAAAATTAGCAATGGAAGGAAAACTTCCAAACTCATCTTATGAGGCCAGCATCACCTTGATTCCAAAACCAGACAAGGATCCCACCAAACAAGAGAACTACAGACCAATATCCTTCATGAATGCAGATGCAAAAATTCTCGCCAAAATACTAGCAAATAGGATTCAACAGTACATTAAAAGGATTATTCACCACGATCAAGTGGGATTTATTCCAGGGCTGAAGGGTTGGTCCAACATCCACAAATCAATCAATGTGATAGAACACATTAATAAAAGAAAGAACAAGAACCATATGATACTCTCAATAGATGCTTAAAAAGCATTTGACAAAGTATAGCATCCCTTCCTGATCAAAACTCTTCAAAGTGTAGGGACAGAGGGCACATACCTCAATATTATCAAAGCCATCTATGAAAAACCCACCGCAAATATCATTCTCAATGGAGAAATACTGAAAGCTTTTCTGCTAAGGTCAGGAACACGGCAGGGATGTCCATTATCACCACTGCTATTCAACATAGTACTAGAAGTCCTAGCCTCAGCAATCAGACAACAAAAAGAAATTAAAGGCATCCAATTTGTAAAGAAGAAGTCAAACTATCACTCTTCGCAGATGATATGATACTATATGTGGCAAACCCAAAACACTCCACTCCAAAACTGCTAGAACTTGTACAGGAATTCAGTAAAGTGTCAGGATATAAAATCAATGCACAGAAATCAGTTGCATTGCCGTACATCAACAACAAGACAGAAGAAAGAGAAATTAAGGAGTCAATCCCATTTACAATGGTACCCAAAACTATAAGATACCTAGAAATAAACCTAACCAAAGAGGCTAAGAATCTATACACAGAAAATTACAAAGTACTCATGAAAGAAATTGAGGAAGACAAAAAGAATTGGAAAAATGTTCTATGATCCTGGATTGGAAGAATAAATATTGTGAAAATGTCTATGCTACCTAAAGCAATCTACACATTTAATGCAATGCCTATCAAAATACCATCCATTTTTTTCAAAGAAATGGAACAAATAATCCTAAAATTTATATGGAACCAGAAAAGACCTCGAATAGCCAAAGGAATATTGAAAAAGAAAGCCAAAGTTGGTGGCATCACAATTCTGGACTTCGAGCTCTATTACAAAGCTGTCATCATCAAGACAGCATGGTACTGGCACAAAAACAGACACATAGATCAGTGGAACAGAATAGAGAGCCCAGAATTCGACCCCCAACTCTATGGTCAACTAATCTTCGACAAAGCAGGAAAGAATGTCCAATGGAAAAAAGACAGTCTCTTCAATAAATGGTGCTGGGAAAATTGGACAGCCACATGCAGAAAAATGAAATTGGACCACTTCCTTACACCACACACGAAAATAGACTCCAAATGGATGAAGGACCTCAATGTGAGAAAGGAATCCATCAAAATCCTTGAGGAGAATTCAGGCAGCAACCTCTTCGACCTCAGCCATAGCAACATCTTCCAAGTACAACGACAATGGCAAGGGAAGAAAGGGCAAAAATCAACTATTGGGATTTCATCAAGATCAAAAGCTTTTGCACAGCAAAGGAAACAGTTAACAAAACCAAAAGACAAGTGACAGAAAGGGAGAAGATATTTGCAAACGACATATCAGATAAAGGGCTAGTATCCAAAATCTATAAGGAACTTAGCAAACTCAACACCCAAAGTACAAACAATCCAATCAAGAAATGGGAAGAGGACATGAACAGGCATTTCTGCAAAGAAGACATCCAGATGGCCAACAGACACATGAAAAAGTGCTCCACGTCACTCGGCATCAGGGAAATACAAATCAAAACCACAATGAGATATCACCTCACACCAGTCAGAATGGCTAAAATTAACAAGTCAGGAAATGACAGATGCTGGCGAGGATGTGGAGAAAGGGGAACCGTCCTCCACTGTTGGTGGGAATGCAAGCTGGTGCAACCACTCTGGAAAACAGCATGGAGGTTCCTCAAAATGTTGAAAATAGAACTACCCTATGACCCAGCCATTGCACTACTGGGTATTTACCCTAAAGATACAAACATAGTGATCCGAAGGGGCACGTGTACTGGAATGTTTATAGCAGCAATGTCTACAATAGCCAGACTATGGAAAGAACCTAGATGTCCATCAACAGATGAATGGATAAAGAAGATGTGGTATATATACACAATGGAATACTATGCAGCCATCAAAAGAAATGAAATCTTGCCATTTGCGACAATGTGGATGGAACTAGAGGGTATCATGCTTAGTGAAATAAGTCAATCGGAGAAAGACAACTATCATATGATCTCCCTGATATGAGGACATGGAGAAGCAACATGGGGGGGTAGGGGGAAAGGAGAAGAATAAATGAAACAAGATGGGATTGGGAGGGAGACAAACCATAAATGACTCTTAATCTCACAAAACAAACTGGGGGTTGCTGGGGGGAGGTGGGATTGGGAGAGGGGGAGCGGGCTATGGACATTGGGGAGGGGAGGCGAACCATAAGAGACTATGGACTCTGAAAAACAACCTGAGGGTTTTGAAGGGTCAGGGGTGGGAGGTTGGGGCAACCTGAGGGTTTTGAAGGGTCAAGGGTGGGAGATTGGGGGAACAGGTGGTGGGTAATGGGGAGGGCACGTTTTGCATGGAGCACTGGGTGTTGCGCAAAAAGAATGAATACTGTTACGCTGAAAAAATAAATAAAAAATAAATAAATAAATAAATAAAATATAAATCAATTCAAAAAAAAAAAAATAGAACTACCCTATGACCCAGCAATTGCACTACTGTTTATTTACCCTAAAGATACAAACATAGTGATCCAAAGGGGCATGTGTACCCAAATGTTTATAACAGCAATGTCTACAATAGCCAAACTATGGAAAGAACCTAGATGTCCATCAACAGATGAATAGATAAAGAAGTTGTGGTATATATACACAATGGAATACTATGCAGCCATCAAAAGAAATGAAATCTTGCTGTTTGTGACAACGTGGATGGAACTAAAGCGTATCATGCTTAGTGAAATAAGTCAATCGGAGAAAGACAACTATCATATGATCTCCCTGATATGAGGACATGGAGAAGCAACATGGGGGGTTAGGGGGATAGGAGAAGAATAAATGAAACACTTCTGCACTCTTTGTGATAATGTAAATTAGAGCAGCCATTGTGGACACAGTATGAAAGTTCCTCCAAAAATAAAAATAATAGTCCTACCATACAATTTAGCAATTCTACTTCTGGAAATATATCTGAAGGAAACAAAATCACTATGAAGAGGGATACCCGTGTACTCATTTTATTGCAACATTCGTCACAATAGCGAAGACATGGAAGCATTTTAAACAACCACTGAGGGATGAATGGATAAATAAAATGTGATATATAACTAATATGAGTTATATTTTAACTTTTTATTGAAGCAAAATAAACATACAAAAATATTAAATATAAAAAAGTTGGAAGTTTAGGGGCAGCAGGGTGGCTCAGTGGGTTAAGCCTCTGTCTTCAGCAGAGATGATCACCAGGCTCTGCTCCGCAGGAAGTCTGCTTCCCCCCTCACTCTGCCTGCCTACTTGTGATCTCTCTCTTTCAAATAAATAAATAAAATATTATAAAACAAGTATGAACTTGGTAAATTTTCTTAAAATGAACACTGGGTGTGTAATCAGCATCTACACAAAGCAACAGGAAACCACTAACACCCCAGAACCTACCCACAAAACCTTTCAGCCACTAATCTTCCAAGCATAGGGTAGTTTTGATGAATCTGTACTTTATATAAATGTAATCTTTTCTAACTTTCTTCTTCAGTTCATCATGTTTCTGAGATTAATGTATAGCATTGTAAGTAATGTTAGTAGAATGTTTATTCTTCTTCTTTTTTATTATTAATTTTTTATTTTTGTATAAACAAATAATGTATTTTTATCCCCAGGTGTACAGGTCTGTGAATCACTAGGTTTACACACTTCACAGCACTTACCATACCACATACCCTCCCCAATGTCCATAACCCCACTCCCCCTCTCGCAACCTACCTTCCACCCAGCAACCCTCAGTTTGATTTGTGAGATTAAGAGTCACTTATGATTTGTCTCCCTCCCAATCCCATCTCATTTCATTTATTCTTCTCCTACCTCTCTAACCCCCCATGTTGCATCTCCACTTCTTCATATCAGGGAGATAATATGATAGTTGTCTTTCTCCGATTGACTTATTTCACTAAGCATGATACCGTCAAGTTCAATCCATGACATTACAAATGGCAAGATTTCATTTCTTTTGATGGCTGCATAGTTTTCCATTGTGTATATATACCACCTCTTTTTTATCCATTCATCTGTTGATGGACATCTAGGATCTTTCCATAGTTTGGCTATTGTAGACATTGCTGCTATAAACATTCAGGTGCACGTGCCCCTTCAGATCACTATGTTTGTATCTTTAGGGTAAATATCCAGGAGTGCAATTGCTGGGTCATAGGGTAGTTCTATTTTCAACATTTTGAGGTACCACCATGCTGTTTTCAAGAGTGATTACACCAGCTTGCATTCACAACAAAAGTGTAGGAGGGTTCCCCTTTCTCTGCATCCCTGCCAGCATGTGTCATTTCCTGACATATTAATTTTAGCCATTCTGACTGGTGTGAGGTGATATGTCATTTTAGTTTTGATCTGTATTTCCCTGATGGCGAGTGATGTGGAGCACAGTTTCAGGTGTCTGTTGGCCATCTGGATGTCTTCTTTTCAACAATGTTCATGTCTTCTGCCCATTTCTTGATTGGATTATTTGTTCTATGGGTGTTCAGTTTGTTAAGTTCCTTATAGATTTTGGACACTAGCCCTTTATCTGATATGTCGTTTGCAAATATCTTCTCCCACTCTGTCAGTTGTATTTTGGTTTTGTTAACTGTTTCCTTTGCTGTGCAAATGCTTTTGATTTTGATGAAATCCCAATAGTTCATTTTTGCCCTTGCTTCCCTTGACTTTGGCGATGTTCCTAAGAAGATGTTACTGTGGCTGAGGTCGAAGAGGTTGTTGCCTGTGTTGTCCTCAAGGATTTGGATGGATTCCTTTCTCACATTGAGGTCCTTCATCCATTTGGAGTCTATTTTCGTGTGTGGTGTAAGGAAGTGGTCCAATTTCATTTTTCTGCATGTGGCTGTCCAATTTTCCCAGCACCATTTATTGAAGAGGCTGTCATTTTTCCATTGGACATTCTTTCCTGCTTTGTCACAGATTAGTTGACGATAGAGTTGAGGGTCGATTTCTGGGCTCTCTATTCTGTTCCACTGATCTATGTGTCTGTTTTTGTGCCAGTACCATGCTGTCTTGATGATGACAGCTTTGTAATAGAGCTTGAAGTCCGGAATTGTGATGCCACCAACTTTGGCTTTCTTTTTAATATTCCTTTGGCTATTCGAGGTCTTTTCTGGTTCCATATAAATTTTAGGATTATTTGTTCCATTTCTTTGAAAAAAATGGATGGTATTTTGATAGGCATTGCATTAAATGTTTAGATTGCTTTAGGTAGCATAGACATTTTCACAATATTTATTCTTCCAATCCAGGAGCATGGTACATTTTTCCATTTCTTTGTGTCTTCCTCAATTTCTTTCATGAGTACATTGTAGTTTTCTGCATATAGATTCTTAGCCTCTTTGGTTAGTTTTATTCTAGGTATCTTAGAATTTTGCGTGCAATTGTAAATGGGATTGACTCCTTAAAGTCTTTTTTCTGTCTTGTTGTTGGTGTAGAGAAATGCAACTGATTTCTGTGCATTGATTCTATATCCTGACCCTTTACTGAATTCCTGTACAAGTTCTAGCAGTTTTGGAGTGGAGTGTTTTGGGTTTTCCACATATAGTATCATATCATCTGTGAAGAGTGATAGTTTGACTTCTTCTTTGCCAATTTGGATGCCTTTAATTTCCTTTTGTTGTCAGATTGCTGAGGCTAGGACTTCTAGTACTATGTTGAATAGCAGTCGTGATAATAGACATCGCTGTCATATTCCTGACCTTAGCAGAAAATCTTTTGGTTTTTCTCCATTGAGAATGATATTTGCGGTGGGTTTTTCATAGATGGCTTTGATAATATTGAGGTATGTGCCCTCTGTCCCTACACTTTGAAGAGTTTTGAACAGGAATGGAGGCTGTACTTTGTCAAATGCTTTTTTAGCATCTATTGAGAGTACCATATGGTTCTTGTTCTTTCTTTTATTAATGTGTTATATCACATTAATTGCAGATGTTGAACCAACCTTGCAGCCCTGGAATAAATCCCACTTGGTCGTGGTGAATAATCCTTTTAATGTACTGTTGAATCCTATTGGCTAGTGTTTTGGTAAAAATTTTTGCATCTGTGTTCATCAAGGTTATTGGTGTATAGTTCTCTTTTTTGATGGGATCCTTGTCTGGTTTTTGGATCAAGGTGATGCTTGTCTCAGAAAATGAGTTTGGAAGTTTTCCTTCCATTTCTATTTTTTTGGAACAGTTTCAGGAGAATAGGAATTAGTTCTTCTTTAAATATTTGGTAGAATTCCCCTGGGAAGCCGTCTGGCCCTGAACTTATGTTTGTTTGGAGATTTTTGATGACTGTTTCAATCTCCTTACTGGTTATGGGTCTGTTCAGGTTTTCTATTTCTTCCTGGTTCAGTTGTGGTAGTTTATATGTCTCTAGGAATGCATCCATTTCCTCCAGATTGTCAAAATTGTTGACGTAGTGTTGTTCATAGTATGTTCTTATAGTCTGTATTTCTTTGGTGTTAGTTGTGATCTCTCCTCTTTCCTTCATGATTTTATCTATGTGGGTCCTTTCTGTTTTCTTTTTGATTAGTCTGGAAGGGGCTTATCAATCTTATTACTTATTTCAAGAACCAGCTCCTAGTTTTATTGATTGTTTCTATTGCTTTTTTGGGTTCTATGTCATTGATTTCTTCTCTGATATTTATGATTTCTCTTCTCCTGCTGGGTTTAGGGTTCTTTCTTCTTCTTTGTCCAGCTCCTTTAGGTGTATGGTTAGGTTGTGTACTTGAGACCTTTCTTGTTTCTTCAGAAAGACTTGTACCACTATATATTTTCCTCCCAGTACAGCCTTTGCTGTGTCACACAGATTTTGAACAGTTGTGTTTTCATTATCATTTGTTTCCATGAATTTTTTCAATTCTTCTTTAATTTCCTGGTTGACCCATTCATTCTTTATAATGATGCTGTTTAGTCTCCATGTATTTGGGTTCGTTCCACATTTCCTCTTGTGATTGAGTTCTAGCTTCAGAGCATTGTGGTCTGAAAATATGCTGGGAATGATCCCAATCTTTTGATACTGGTTGAGACCTGATTTAGGACCCAGGATGTGATCTATTCTGGAGAATGTTCCATGTGCAGTAGAGAAGAATGTGTATTTTGTTGCTTTGTGATGAAATGTTCTGAATATTTCTGTGATGTCCATCTGGTCCAGTGTGTCATTTAAGGCCTTTATTTCCTTGTTGATATTTTGCTTGGATGATCTGTCCACTTCAGTGAGAGAAGTTTTAACGTCCCTACTATTATTGTATTATTATCAATGTGTTTCTTTGATTTTGTTATTACTTCATTTATATAGTTCGATGCTCCTGCATTAGGGGCATAGATATTTATGATTGTTAGATCTTTTTGTTGGACAGAATCTTTGAATATGATATAGTGTCCTTCATCATCTCTTATTATAATCTTTGGCTTAAAATCTAATTGATCTGATATATGGATTGCCACCCCAGCTTTCTTCTGATGTCCATTAGCATGGTAAATTGTTTTCCACCCCCTCACTTTAAATCTAGAGGTATCTTCAGGTGTGAGTTATTTGAAGGCAACATATTGATTTTTTTTTTTTTTTCCATTCTGATAACCTTTGTCTTTTGATTGGGGCATTTAGCCCATTAACATTCAGGGTTACTATTGAGAGATATGAATTTAGTGCCATTGTATTGCCTGTAAGGTGACTATTACTGTCTATTGTCTCTGTTCCTTTCTGATCTACTACTTTTAGGCTCTCTCTTTGCTTAGAGGACCCCTTTCAATATTTCCTATAGAGATGGTTTGGTGTTTGCAAATTCTTTCAGTTTTTATTTGTCCTGGAAGGTTTTATCTCTCCTTCTATTTTCAATGATAGCCTAGCAGGATAGAGTATTCTTGGCTGCATGCTTTTTTCGTTGAGTGCTCTGAATATATCATGCCATCTCTTTCTGGCCTGCCAGGTCTCTGTAGATAAGTCTGCTTCCAATCTAATATTTTTACCATTATATGTTACAGACTTCTTTCTCGGGCTGCTTTCAGGATTTTCTCTTTGTCACTAAGACTTGTAAATTTTACTATTAGGTGATGGGGTGTGGACCTATTCTTGTTGACTTTGAGGAGGGTTCTCTGCACCTCCTCGATTTTGATGATTGTTTCCTTTGCCATATTAGGAAAATTCTCACCAATAATTCTCTCCAATAGACCTTCTGCTCCCCTCTCTTTCTTCTTCTTTTGGAATCCCAATTATTCGAATGTTGGTTTGTCTTATGGTGTCACTTATCTCTCGAATTCTCCCCTCGTGGTCCAGTAGCTGTTTGTCCCTTGTTTGCTCAGCTTCTTTATTCTCTGTCATTTGGTCTTTTATATCACTAATTCTTTCTTCTGCCTCATTGATCCAGCAGTGAGAGCCTCCGTTTTTTATTGCACCTCATTAATAGCTTTTTTTGATTTCAACTGGATTGTATTGTACTTCTTTCATTTCTCCAGAAAGGGCTTTTATATCTCCAGAGAGGTTTTCTCTAATATCTTCCATGCCTTTTTCGAGCCTGGCTAGAACCTTGAAAATCGTAATTCTGAACTCTTGATCTGACATATTACCAATGTCTGTATTGATTTGGTGCCTAGCCTTCGGTACTGCCTCTTGTTCTTTTTTTTTGTTTTGAATTTTTCTGCCTTGTCATTTTATCCAGATAAGAGTATATGAAGGAGCAAATAAAATACTAAGAGGGTGGCAAAGACCCCAGAAAAATGAGCTTTAACCAAATCAGAAGAGACCCCATATCATGGGGGGGTGAGAAAGGGATAAAAGGGAGTTCAGAAAAAAAAATATTAAAAAAAGAAAACAAATAAAGAAAAATTATAAAAAAGTAAGAAAAATATATATATTAGATAAATTAGTTAAAAAAACATTAAAAAAGAAAATGATAAAAGTTTAAACAATTTAGCAGGAGAAGGAAAAAAATTGAAAAAATAATTAACCCCTAGACTAAAGAATCAAATGGAGAAAGCCATGAGTTCTGTGCTTTGCTTTCTCCTCCTCTGGAATTCCGCTGCTGTCCTTGTTATTGAACCTGCTTTCCTTGGTAGATGAACTTCATCCTGCCTGCACTTTTTGTTAATCTTCTGGGGTAGGGGCCTGTTGTAGTAACTCTCAAGTGTCTTTGCCCGAGGTGGAATTTCTCCACCCTTACCAGACTAAGTCATCCTCCGGAGTTAGCTTTCATGATCTTTTGTTCCCTGAATGCTTTCCGTAGAGTTCTGTAGGACATGAATGAAAATGGCGGCCTTCCAGTCTCCGGCCCAGAGGATCTGAGAGCCCAGGGCCCCACTCCTCAGTTTGCCCCCAGAGAACAGTGCCCAATCACTCCCGTATCTCTGGCCTCTGGCCAGCTCCAAGCTCACCCACCCTGTGTCCAGTTCAAGGTAACCCAGAGCTGAGAGCTCAGTCCTCAGCTCTGTCTCTGTAGCCAGCTTCCCTGTTCTAATACCTGCGAGCTCTGTGACATTCCAACACCCCCGATCCTTCTGTGATCCTCCGGGACCTGGGGCCACACTGACCCTGCATGGTCTTCACCCAGGTTTAGCCTCTGGAGGAATGTCCTCTGTGGAACAGACTTTTAAAGGTCCTGATTTTGTGCTCCATTGCTCCGCCACTTGTGGGGAGCCAGCCCCTCCCCCTGCGGTCTATCTTCCCATCGCTTTGGATTCACTTCCCCCGCCAGTCCTACCTTTCAGAAAGTGGTTGATATCCTGTTTCTAGAATTGCTGTTCTTCTTCTCTTCGATCTCCCTTTGGATTTGTAGGTGTTTGCAATGTTTAGATAAGCTACCTAGCTGATCTCCTGCTACCTGTTGTAGTCTCAGCCTGCTACTTCTCCGCCATCTTGAATCCTCCTCCAGAATATCTATTCTTATTGTTTGACAATGTCACAATTGATTTATCATGTCACCACCAGTGACCTTTTGGGTAGCTTCTCTCTCTCTCTCTCTTTCTCATCTGCTACTACATATCTTTTGGTGAAGATTATGCATATATATTTGTTAGAAATTCACCTGAGTGTGTTTCTTCTGGGCCACAGAGGACATATATGTTCAGCTTTAGTCACTGTTGCTACATACAATGTTGTGGGGACATAAATTGTTTTCTTTTTTTTTAAGATTTTATTTATTTATTTGACAGAGAGAGATCACAAGTAGATAGGTAGGCAGAGAGAGAGAGAGAGGGAAGCAGGCTCCCCGCTGAGCAGAGAGCCCAATGCGGGACCCGATCCCAGACCCTGAGATCATGACCTGAGCCGAAGGCAGCGGCTCAACCCACTGAGCCACCCAGGCGCCCATAAATTGTTTTCTTGACTGCTATTTTTTTTTCCTTTTCATTTCCTTTTCCCCATTAGAATGTAAACTTTTAAACTGTAGGTGTTTTTCTTATCTTGCTCAAAGCTATGAATATTAATGAATACATGGATGTATGATTGAGGAAGCTGTATCTGAAAGATACAGTGTTCAATCAATCACATTCCTTGAAATTTTGCAGCTTAATACACTAATTTAAAATATTACCCTACAGAAGTCCCTTACTTCCTTGATCCCCACTGTTTTCATTTGTAATTAAAGCCATTAATATGTGACTTATTTGTTATGAAATCATTAGAGGGTGACGAACCTTACAGAATATGTGTATTATTAAGTTTTAGACAGATGGCTAATATGATTGATTATGAGTATTAATAATTTAATAAAGTGACCCCTATGATACCTGAGTAAACTCCTTATATAATCAAATGGAACATTGAACATGATTTTCCACATTCTATTGTCCTCCATTTCTGGATCAGTGGGGAATATGAATATGGAATATGAGCAAATTGCTATTATCTGACTGGCTTATGATTAATCCTGATGACCCTGTGACATATTTGAAAAATCATTTTAGAATCCTCTCAGCCCATATCCCGGTGTGTTTCTCTGACATTTAGTAAACCTTTAAGTATATGATACCCTCACATTGTCTTTTCTGGAAAATATTCTTTGTTCTCATCCATTAATTTTAACTTACCTGAAAAATAATTTTCACTTATGTGTTACAAACAGAAGGCAAATACTACATTGCTACTTAAAGTTAAACACACTTAATTATTGTGGGGATCACAATGACTCTTTAAGAAAATTATTCTGCCTCTTCTGACAAACTAACAAATTGGAACATACAGGTAGCTACACAACTGTCTTTCTAAAGGGCTGGGTCAGGTATCAGTCCTCAAAATAGAGAAGATAATATTTTTATTATTTTTAGAGGGTACATATACTTATACAGTAGTATCATATATATCAAGAGTGTCACCTTCCCTCTTGCACTCCTCAACATAGTTCATGCCATTTAAGATCGCATGCAATTTATGTTGTTTCCAAAAGGTGAATCTGAAGAGCAAGAAATTTTATTTTCAATTCCTGAAAAATACTGGACATTTATTTTGAATTCATGTGAACAGGATTAAAATAAAGGGAAGATACAAGAAAGAAGACTAGATGAAAAAAATGAAGATCAAGAGGATGCATTTTTGTATTGATCCTTTTCCCTTTTTTCCTGCACAATTGAGCCTACTTTCCAGTTTAATCCCTCATTGAGAACATGGTCACAGTGTCCACAACGGCTCCCATTTACTATTGATATGAGAAGAAGCCACTATCAAAACATTTCTCTTGACACTCTTTGTGTACCCTTGAATCTGCCTAGTGCCCTCTTCAGAGCTCCAGTCACATCCTTGTTCCTCAGACTGTAGATGAGCGGATTTAACACTGGTGTAAGGATTGTGTAGAACACAGAAAAGACTTTGTCCTGGGCTGGACTGTGGTAAGAGTGTGGAAGCATGTAAGTGTACATGGCAGCCCCATAGAACAAGATCACCACTGTCATATGAGATGAGCAGGTGGCAAATGCCTTCTTCCTCCCCTCCACTGAACTCATGTAGTGGACTGTGGTTAAGATTCGGGAATAAGAAGCAATTACCACAGAGAAAGGAATCAGCAGCATAAGAACACAGCACACATACATTACTGTCTCATAGAGGGCCGTGTCTGCACATGCCAAATGCAGGACTGCAGGTGCCTCACAAAAGAAATAGTTAATTTCCTGGGAGTTGCAGAAAGGAAAGCTCATGGTGATGGGAGTTAGAAGGAAGCCATCCAAAGAGCCCCCAAACCAGGAACCTGCTATGATCATCAACAGACCGGGCGACTCATAAGGACAGGATAGCGAAGGGGTTTGCAGATGGCCACATAGCAGTCATAGGCCATGAGACCCAACAGGAAGAACTCAGCTCCCACAAGGGTGAGGTAGAGGAAATGCTGAGTTGTGCACCCCATAAAGGAGATGGTTCTTTGACCAAGCAGGTAATCAACCAACATCTTGGAGACAATGGTGGAGATGTACACCATATCAATGAAGGACAGGTGACTAAGCAAGAAGTACATGGGAGTGTGAAGTCGTGAATCAGTGTGGATTAAGAAGATCATGACTCAATTTGCCATTAGTTCAGTGAAAAAGATGATAGAAATAATAGCAAAAAGAAGTCCTGAGATGTCCTTCCTGTTGAACAGTCCCATGAAGATGAAGTCTGCAGAGGAGGTGTTGTACACTTCCACTGATCCCATGACAGTGATGCTGTGACCTAGAATATTTTGAATAAAATAACATTATTTTAAGAGAATTAACATAACAGCATATGAGTGACTCTTAGACAACAAAGTTCTGAAAGTGGGAGGACAACATTTAAAAATATTTTATTACAACTTTGGCACAGATATCTAGCAACTAATATATTCTAGATGATATTTTGACATAAAATTGATAACCTTGAATTAATAGTTCTTTAAATACATTGGACAAGATGATGTCAACAGATGTTATTTTACTATAGTGACACATATAACAACACATAACATGGTGTAAACCATGTTATTCAGTTAAACATACCCTGGTGTGTGTGTGTGTGTGTGTGTGTGTGTGTGTGTGTGTTTGTGTGTACATATTACCTTATATGTGTTTAAATTGGTACCCTTATTAAATGAATTTTTATTATGATCAACATTATCACCAACTTAAAAATATCTCATTACTGAATAATGAATAATAGTGAATAATTTCACTGCAGGTGAAATTGTACGGGAGAAAATAAAATAGAAAATGGAAACCATTCTTGCAAACTCAGAAAAAAGAGGCAAGTTACTCTTGTAGAATTACTATTGTTTATTTTTAAGAAAAAAAATTTAATTTTAGGATGATGAAGAATTGGCATCAGGATTATGTATAAGCATCAACATTATTCAGGTATTAGCAATTAGCATTAGCAATTAGGATTCAGAGTAAATAGTACAGAAACATAGATGGTAAGAAATAAACCACCTATTATTTTTGGAAATTGATTTTTTATAGTGATTAGTAATTAAGAAAAACTGATGGCTTTATGTAATTTCAGGTGATGGTAAATCTACAGTTCTGAAATATCTACAACAAAGTTTTTTAAAGTTAAGGATGATTTTTCATGTCCTTTAACATTAAATATGTCAAGGCAAGATATATTTTACCAATATGTTTTTTTGAGATTAAGTGACTAAACTAAACTATGTTCCTATAAATATTCTAAAAATACGAACATTTGAGTCAACCACTCAGAAAACAAAAAGCTATTAAGAATAATTGTGAAGGGGCGTCTCAGTGGCACAGTTGGTTAAGAATCTGCCTTCAGGGGCGCCTGGGTGACTCAGTGGGTGAAAACTTCTGCCTTCGGCTCAGGTCATGATCCCTGGGTCCTGGAATCAAGCCCCACGTCGGGTTCTCTCCTCCACAGAGAGCCTGCTTCCTCTTCTCTCTCTGCCTGCCTCTCTGCCTAGTTGTGATTTCTGTCTGTCAAATTAATAAAATATTAAAAAAAAAGAATCTGCCTTCAGGTCATGATCCCAGGTTCCTAGGATTGAGTCCCATATCTTCTCCCTCTGCCATTCCCTTCTTCTGCTTGTTCTCTCTCTCTCCGCCCCTCTCTGGCAATAAATAAAACCTAAAAAATGATAATTTTGAAGAATTTACTTTGTGCCAAGTGCTTCATATCTATTGACTTGCTGAGCTTCACAATAAACCTTTCTCACTGATAGCAGAATTATGAGTAACGTTCTAATGGTCACATATGCTGTTATTGGCAGAGATTTTTGGACCAAGCAGTGCTTGAATCACTGTGTTCTCACCTACATTCTAAAAAATCTAGACATTTACATTACTTGTCAAATGAAATGCGCCAACAATGTGAATTTGTTAAATTTTAACTATATGTATTCATTAATGTGGTTAATAAAAATGTCATAACTCAAAATACTTCACATAAATTATTATAATCATGACTGCTGATTTTTAATAGGATAAACTCTTAATTTTTGTTGTTTATCTTCTTCTTTTGGTGCTAATTTTAAAAGCTTTGAGCCAAATTTCATAAATTTCCCTGACACCGTGTACCATTTCATCATTTCTAATCTGCCTAATTTTTCTTCTAACTTTCTAATTTCATTAATGGAACACATTAACATATGTATCTCTGGGAAAATTTCAAGTTTATAGAATAGCCTATATATTAGTAGAATTCTGTTTCCACACCTCCTACATTTTGGGTCTAACTTTTATCATGTTTTAAGATTCCAGTAACAGAAAGAAGATGAGGTATTGGATTCCAAGGTCTACTAGATTTACCTGTTCACCATTTCCATGCATTCTAAAATCTTTTAAAAATATTCTGTCCCTCAAGGTTTTTTTTTTCCTATCTCATCTATCTTCCTAGCAGTAACAAAGGAAAACACTAAGTCTTCTCTAGTTTTCATCTGATTGGCTTTATTCTCCTTTTTTTTTTTTGTATATAAAAATGTCTAATTAGCTATTGTGGACATCCCTGCTATAAACATCGGGGAGCATGTATCTCTTCAAATCACTATGTTTGCGTCCTTCAGGTGAATACTTAACAGTGCCAAAATATGGAAAAAGCCCACATGTCCATCGATAAATTAGTGGATAAATAAGTGGTTATATATATATATATATACATATATATATATATATGTATATATATATATATATGAAATGATGAAATTATATGGGAGAAAATATGTGGAATTTAAGAAACAAAACAGATAAACATTAAGTGAAGGGAAGAAAAAATAATAAGATGAAAATTGATAGGGAGGCAAACCATAAGAGACTCTTAACTCTAGAAAACAAACTGAAGGTTGCTGGAAAGGAATGAGGATGTAGGGGATAATTCGGTTATGACATTAAAGAGGGCACCTAATGTATTGAGGGCCGGGTGTTATTTTCAACTGATGAATCACTGAAGTCTATGTCTGAATATAAAACAACAAAACAACAATAACAACAGCAACAACAACAACAAATGTCTACTTGGTCAAAAGACAAGTCCCATTTGGTTAAATTTATCATCTGTTATCTTACTATGAGAAAGAATAATGAGAAGGATCAGTATTTTTGAATATATATATATATTTTTCATATGTAATGTATGTACAATAATTGTACAATACAATTGTTTATATATGTGTGTATTATACACATATATAATATATTATATATATTCATATATATATATATAGTTGAATTTCTGTTGAGCAGAGATTGTATTGCTTTGTTATGGTTAGCACAAATAAAAATGATCAGAAAATATGAGAAAAAGTTATTGTGTAACTTTATATAGGTATTTGCTTCTGAAATGATGTAGTAGACCTAGAGTAAAGCAAAATTTAAAATAAGATGAAGTGAGTTCTTTCCCTGACATTAATGAATTCTGTTGATTTGGCTTCTCTTCCCAAACTCTGAGTTTCAGTTTCCATTTATATTAAATTTAGATAATATAATATGCATGATTGCTCTATGGATCAAATGAGAAATTCTTAGGTGAATATATTTTATAAAATGCAAAGCAAAGTGCCAATGTTTTACCCATATATGTTAGTTCAAAACTATTGGTAAGTATGTAAGAATCTCCAATTTATTATTTAAGCAATCCATATATTGAACTAAAATGCATGAATTTGAATTGTAAAATACTCCTGAACTTCAATTCAATGGACTCTGGTAACGCTGGCAAAACTACTTCAGCTGTTAAATTCTATATTTTTTTCTTTAATTTTCTCTTCAATTATAGGAAGTGGACATTAGCATAACTTCTCAGAAATATATGAATCACTTTTAAGCCTGAAGAGAATCCAAATATCTATGAGAAGAATATATATGCTTGAACAGGAAATTATAAGAACACAAAAAACTTATTGGATAAAATTTGCATGACTTTATTGAATGAAATTATCTTCAAAATTTACTTAAATTACTAATTTTTACACTATATCACAAATTGAAAGAAAAACAATGCTTTCATTCTATCATGACATTTACAAATAAATATTCTCTCTTATTTTGTAAGGGGTACATATTTAGGTGAGTACAGATATTTGAAGTTACTTCTCCCACCTAACTGAAGTCAGGATATGATTCATGCTCAGGCCTGGGACGATCACTGGGAGCATCTTTTGAATCAAGTTACAATAGAAACTCTAAGTTGTAAGGTGCAGCATTTTCCTAATTCTGTATGGCCACTTGTGAACTTCCTGCCAAATGAAAGAACATACTCTATGTTTTGTTTTTTTGTTTTTGTTTTTTTTTCAGTGGAACGGCACCATTGCTAGGAAGCTCTGTGCTCACTCGGATTAAAAATTGCCCCATGGAACCTCCTTCTTGATCTCTAGATCTGCTTAGAAGCAGCTTATTCCTTTTTTAACTTTAAGCCTTTCATAATGTGAATATGGTTAGGATTTCTTCATGCATCTCTGTGCCAAGTTATGCTTCCTTATTCTTGTATACGTTCATGAAGACCTTGCCAAAATGCTCAGGTTCCAGGTAATAACTTGAGATGATCTTTGGCAATGTCCATGTCAAAATACAATATCTCAATTTCAACAATTACTTCAGGTGAAGTTTATTCAGTGCAGAATACTCTAGAAATATTATTTTTTTCTGTTCTTATATAGATACATCACACTTTTGCCACATTCTGTACACATTTAAATTCTTCTGGTTGAATCCTTACATAAGAATCTCTCAAGCCAGGGCAATTCATAGTTGTGCAGTTTTGAAACTAAATACTTTACATTTATCCCTAAATCTTCTCTGTACTCCTAAATTTGGCATAGTATCTCAAAAAGTTGTCATCATTAGTAATAAAATCAAATTGAACTAGGAATCATAGACAATGAAATGTCAATGTAATTAGACAATTTGCTTATTGTTTTTTAGAGCATCACTTGAAGGAGTGACTTAGAAACACATTCCTTTGTCAAACATATACCCCTCCTGCCCGAACCCCTGAAGAGATCACATTCCTGGATAACCACATCTACAGAGCTACAGAGACCCACCGTTTCTGATTGAAGTTCATTTTATGGTATGATTGGCATAAAACAAAAACAAACAAACAAACAAACAAAAAACAATAAGAAAACTTGCAAACCTCTTCCAGAGTGGAATTGAGGAATATAGGCACCAGTACAACCTTTAAAGGCATTTATGGAAAAATGATATGTAAAACATTTGCATCCTGACAGCAAGGCAAGAGCTCTTTGCTTGAAGTCAGAGGGCCTACGGGAGTCTGTCTATGTGTTGTTAAGTCAAGCACCTCCACTTCCCAAACTTCAGTGTCCTTTTCTGTAACAAGAGGTCAAGGATACAAAGGCAATCATGCCAGTGGTGGTGATAGTGGAGAACCCCAGCAGGGAAATAGGAAGCATTTTTTTTCCATTGGTGCCCTATAAACTAAGACTAACTGCAAGTTTTTCATTTAACCTCTCTGTGTATTCCAAGTAATATTGTACATATCCCATCTAATTCACAGGCCAATTTTCCCCTAAATCTTTAGAAAAAGAAAAAAAAAAAGAGCAGCAAATATTTTGCTAAGATCATATACACACAGACATAAAAAGGTATTATATAGAAAAGAAGATTCTTTGCACTATTCTATTCAATAGCACCATGACAATTGGGTATTTGCAATGCATACTCTGGGTAATTTCCCAGAATAAACAGACAGTCCACATCTCAATGTAGTTGGGTACATTGAGCAGTCATTACCTCACTAAGCTTGACATTAAGCAGTCATTACCTCACTAAGCTTGCACATGAGATTTGAAGCCCATGAGTTTTAGACAACCCTGCCTCTGTTTCCTTAGGTTTAACTTCATAAGTTTTATTTACATCATATAAAGAGAGTTGATTCATTTAGAACCCTAGGAAATACTGAGGAAGTTCAGTAATTTCCTTATTCTTCAGATATTTAAAGTCTCCTTTGAAGAGCTAGGCTAAGTGATCATCAGGATTTGAATTGTCATCTGTGATTTCCTTGAAAATTTCAACAGACCTGGGTTCTCATTAAGGTAATAGGAAATGAGGAATAAACAGAGTTGCTCTAGAAGATCTAAAAGCTTAGCTGATTCACTGAATTGCTTAGATTTGAACAAGAATTTTGCGTTGTTTAGAAAAAATTCAAACTATTTAATCCAATAATTTGATTTACAGAAACTTTCAGAATGATTTATTCATTTCCCCAATATCATGTTAAGCCTCATCACCCCACATTCTTCAATACTTTTCTCATCCATGCAATCTGAATGCTATGTATTAAAAAGAGCTGCTAGACACATTTCTTGGTATGCATAAATTAGGAAGGTAAGGCACATAATCAATATAAAGAAAATCACCCTATTTCTAATTTTATTTATTTTATTTTTTAAGATTTTATTTTTTTTTTGCTTGACAGAGATCACAAGTAAGCAGAGAAGCAGGAACCCTGCTGAGCAGAGAGCCAGCACCCTGGGATCATGACCTGAGCTGAAAGCAGAGGCTTAACCCTCTGAGTCACCAAGACGCCCCACCCTATGCATAATTTTAAACTAAACTTAGGTCTGACTAAAGAAAGATCAGCTTGTCACTTACTCAGAGTGGAATCCTCTCCAGATAGCCATTCAGAGTAGGGTGCGTTGTTCAAAGGTAGAGATGGTCATATAAAATTTAGTAAATAACAACAACAAAACAATAACAACTCACCAGGAAACTATAAAAACTTTCTATAACTAAGAAAGGAAAGAGGAATGAACAAAGACTTTCTAAAATAAAGGTCATCTGTTACTGGAATATAAATAAATGATAAAGATTAGTAGATTTAATTTATCCTCTAGTTTACACTGACAAAGGAAAACACAAGGTTATTTTTAGTCAGGGGTATGTACAATGGGAAAACTTTCAAGATCTGGCCAATCTGTATGTCTAGGTGTCCTCTGCATGAAAGTCTAGCACACACAGGTTTTGAATTTGAATTTATGAACTTGAATTTCCTGAACTATAGACTAGAATTATCCTTAGCAATGGATGTTGGAATTAGCACAAAGAGAGATGTGTAATTTATTAAGAGCTCTTTTGCAATATAACTCTACAGAAGAAAGTATCATTAAAATAATGTCATCCTGGTCAAGATGGCGGGGAAGTAGGAGGAGGCACCATTTCAACCTGTACCCTAAAGTGAGCTGATTACCTACCAAAGAACCCCGACCACCCATGAAATCAGCCTGAGATCAGAATTATACACGTCTGGATCTCCACAGGAGCAGAAGACGCCAGTGGCAGGTAAAGCAGACTGGGAGCGTCGGACTGATATCTGAAGATAAACCAAAGGGGGAGGGAGCCACCAGAGGTGACCAATTGGAAAGTAATACCCCAATGCGAGAGTGCTCTGCATATGGGGACCAGCATTAACTTGGAGTTTGGTTGAAAGCACTCAAAAAACAAAGAGCAAAGGATCGCGGGGGGTAATAGTGGGAACCTGGGCGGTAAGGTTCAGGGACCTAAGTCCCCGGACCCAGGACAGCATCCCCTGGTGCTGAGCCAGAGAGAGTGTGGCGGAGAAATCAGGTCTCCATCCCTGAGCGGCCAGTGCACCTGAACACCAGCGTGCCTGAGAACGAGTGGGGTCTGGCTCCCATGAGGGGCTGGGAGCCTGGCCAGACAGCAATCCTGAAATGCGTGCGTCCCACACCCTCCCTTGAGATAGGTGCTTATACGCATTAGCCTGGAGCTCTGGAATCTGGAAAAACCAGACATTCCCAGCCCAGGACAGCGTGAAAAGCTCAGTGTGCAATCTCTGCTCGGAACCTCTCTGGCGGTCTGGAGCTGCCTAGACAGCCACTGCTGCCCTGGTTTTGGGTACAACGAGGAGCTCCTGCATCCCCAGGGACAGTGACTCAGAACGGAATCTGCCAGCAGCTTTTGCAAAACATTCTGAGGCTTCTCTCTGAGGGAGGTCGGGTGCAGTTTGCTCTCCTCCAAAACTCCAAAAACCATCAAAAGCTGTCAAGGCGAGAGAAAGCAGATGAAAGAACATAAAACCCCCAGAGAACAAAAGACTGAAAAAAACAGTTTCCTCAGAGCTCACCTCCCTTGAGGGGAGCTGGAGGACCTAACTCAGGGAACATCATTGTCTGAAAACCTACGTGGCAGGCCCCTCCCCCAGAAAACCAACCAGAAAGGAAGAAAAAAAAAAAAGACTACAAGAGAACAACCACCACTACTTCATAAATACAACTTTTATTTTTAACTCTTTACCAATATTCTGGTTCTTTTTTTTTATACATACAGATAATTTTTAACCTATTTACCATCACACTGAGATGTCCAGTACATCAAATTTTTTAATAACCTTCTAACCTGAACTTTTTGATACATACACCTGTGTTTTTCTTTTGCTTTTCTATTTTTTAATTATTTTTTAAATTTAACTTAGTTTAGTCTAGTTTATTCTTTTTTAATTTTTATTTTCTACTATACATATAGAGTTAAACTTCAAGGTAATCACCTTTCTCCAATCAATGCTACCCCTATAGGCAAACCAGTTTCTAATCCCCCTTAGGAAAGTTGAGTCCCTTAACAAAAAAATCAAGATACCTTTAGGAATAATCAAAATAACCTTCCTCACCCACACTGAGAATTTATAACCACTCTCCCAATTTTTCCTTCTGTCAGTGTTTCTGTGAATTTGTATTTGTCCTGATAATATATAAATCTTATACTTGGGGTTCTTTCTGATGAGGTTCTTCCCTTTTTTTGCTTATATATACATATTTTTTCTCTTGTCATATACTTTTATCAGTCTTTTTGTTTGTCTGTTTTTGTTTGTATACTTCACAAATCTTACCTTGTTGCCCATTTGGGCTGAGACTTTTATTTTCCCTTTTTTTCCTATCTCTCTCTTTCTCTCTCTCTCTCTCTCTCTCTTTTTTTTCCTTTTTTCTTTCCCCCTTTTTTTTCTTTCCTCTTCTCTATTTCTTTTTCTTTTCTTTTTTCTCTCATTTGGGTGGGGAATCCTGATTGCACAGAAGTGTTCCAGGGTGCACATTGACTGCACCACAATCGATAAGTCCAGCTGCATCTGTTCAGTCATCTCTTACCAAAATGACTAGGAGGAGGAATAACCAACAGAAGAAAAATACGGAAAATAATCTGTATTTGTATACAAAAAATACTCTGTTGCCTTCTGCAACAGAGCTAATGGCTATAGACATAGACAATATGTTAGAAAAGGAATTCAGACTAAAAATTAACCAGGCAATAGCTAGGTTGGAGAAAGCCATGGATGACCAAACAGAATTGATTAGGGCAGAACTGAAAGCCACCTGGGATGATGTTCACAATGTTCGGGCAGAACTGAAAGCCACCAGGGATGATGATCAAAATGCTCACAATGAGTTCCAATCTAATCTAAATTCTCTAAGAGCTAGGGTAACTGAGACAGAAGATAGATTTAGTGATCGGGAGGACAAACAGATAGAGAGAAAGGATCAGGAGGAAGCCTGGAACAAACAGCTCAGAAGCGACAAAAACAGAATCAGGGAAATAAAAGATACCATGAAACTTTCCAATGTCAGAATTATTGGAATCCCTGAAGGGGAGGAAAAAGAAAGAATTCTAGAAGATATAGTGGAAGAAGTTGTCTATGAAAATTTTCCCAATATCACGAATGGAAACAACGTTCATGTACTAGAGGCAGAAAGATTTCCTCCCAAGATTTTAGATTCTCAAAAGTCCTCACGACAACTTATAGTTAGAATGAGGAATTATGTTTCACGAGAGACCCACTTAAAAGCAGCTAGGACAAAGAGGCTCCTTACATACAGAGGAAAACCCATTAGAAAAACGTCAGACCTTTCCACAGAGACCTGGCAAGCCAGGATGGGCTGGCAAAATATATTCAGAGTACTAAATGAGAAAAATATGCAACCAAGAATACTCTATCCAGCAAGACTGACATTTAAAATGGATGGAGAGATAAAGAGTTTCCAAAACCGGCAAGGCTTAAAAGACTATGCAACCACCAAGCTGACACTGCAGGAAATATTAAGGACGGTCCTATAAAAGAGAAAAAATCCTAAGAATATCATTAAACAGAAATATAGAAACAATCTACAGACAGAAAGACTTCAAAGGCAACACGATGTCAATAAAAACATATCTCTCAATAATCACTCTCAATGTGAATGGCCTAAATGTGCCCATAAAATGACACAGGGATGGGGCACCTGGGTGGCTCAGTGGGTTAAAGCCTCTGCTTTCGGCTCAGGTCATGATCCCAGCGTCCTGGGATCGAGCCCCACGTCGGGCTCTCTGCTCCGTGGAGAGCTTGCTTCCTCCTCTCTCTCTGCCTGCCTCTCTGCTAGTTGTGATTTCTCTCTGTTGAATAAATAAAAAATAAAAAAAAATTAAAAAAAAAAAAAAACGACACAGGGTAGCAGATTGGATAAAACGACAGGACTCATCCATATGTTGTCTACAAGAGACCCATTTTGAACCTAAGGATACACCCAGACTGAAAGTGAAGGGATGGAGAAACATCTTTCATGCCAATGGGCCTCAAAAGAAGGCCGGGGTAGCGATTCTCATATCATATAAATTAGATTTTAAACTAAAGACTGTAGTCAGAGATACAGAAGGACACTACATCATTCTAAAAGGGACTATCCACCAAGATGATCTAACAAATGTGAATATCTATGCCCCCAATATGGGAGCACCCAATTACATAAGAAAACTATTAATCAAGATAAAGATTCATATTGATATGAATACAATAATAGTAGGAGATCTTAATACGCCTCTCTCAGAAATAGACGGATCATCAAAGCAGAAAATTAATAAAGAAATAAGAGCATTGAATGACACATTGGACCAGATGGACCTCATAGACACCTGGAAGCTAAAGACCACCTTGCTTAACAATGCTTGGATCAACCGGGAGATCAAAGATGACCTTAAATAATTCATGGAAACCAATGAGAATGAAGAAACTTCAGTTCAAAACCTATGGGATGCAGCAAAGGCGGTTCTAAGGGGGAAATACATAGCCATCCAAGCCTCCCTCAAAAACATTGAAAAATCCAGAATACAATAGCTGTCTCTACACCTTAAAGAACTGGAGAATCAACAACAAATCAAACCAACTCCACATGCAAGAAGGGAAATAATCAAGATTAGAGCAGAGAACAATGAGGTAGAAACGAGAGATACAGTAGAACGTATCAATGAAACTAGAAGCTGGTTTATTTAAAGAATCAATAAGATCGATAAACCATTGGCCACACTAATCCAAAACAAAAGAGAGAAAGCCCAAATTAATAAAATTATGAATGAAAAGGGAGAGATCACAACTAACATCAAGGAAATAGAAACAATCATCAGAAATTATTACCAACAGTTATATGCCAATAAGCTAAGCAACCTAGATGAAATGGATGCATTCCTGGAAAGCTACAAACTCCCAAAATTGAACCAGGAAGAAACTGACAACCTAAATAGCCCGATATCTAGTAACGAGATTGAAGCAGTGATCAAAACCTCCCAAAAACAAGAGCCCAGACCTGATGGATTCCTTGGGGAATTCTACCAAACTTTCAAAGAAGAAATAACCCCAATTCTCCTGAAGCTATTCCAAAAAATTGAAACAGAGGGACAACTTCCAGAATCTTTTTATGAAGCCAGGATTACCCTGATCCCCAAACCAGGCAAAGACCCTACGAAAAAGGAGAATTTCAGACCAATATCACTGATGAATATGGATGCAAAGATTCTCAACAAGATCCTAGCAACCAGGATCCAGCAGCACATTAAAAAGATTATCCACCAGGACCAGGTGGGATTCATCCCCGAGTTACAAGGTGGGTTCAACATTCGCAAATCAATCAATGTGTTAGAACAAATCAATAAGAGAAGAGAGAAGAAGCACATGGTCCTCTCAATTGATGCAGAAAAAGCATTTGACAAAATCCACCATCCGTTCCTGATGAAAAAGCATCAAAGTGTAGGGATAGAGGGAACATTCCTGAACTTCATAAAATCTATCTATGAAAGACCCACAGCAAATATCATCCTCAATGGGAAAAAGCTTGCAGCCTTCCCGTTGAGATCAGGAACACGACAAGGATGCCCACTCTCACCACTCTTGTTCAACATAGTATTAAAAGTTCTAGAAACGGCAATCAGACAACAAAGAGAAATAAAAGGTATCCAAATTGGCAAGGAAGAAGTCAAACTCTCTCTCTTCGCAGATGACATGATTCTTTATATGGAAAACCCCAAAGACTCCACCCCCAAACTACTAGAACTCATACAGCAATTCAGTAACGTGGCAGGATACAAAGTCAATGTACAGAAATCAGTGACTTTCTTATACACTAACAATGAAAATACAGAAACGGAAATTAGAGAATCGATTCCATTTACTATAGCACCAAGAACCATAAGATGCCTGGGAATAAACCTAATCAAAGAGGTAAAGGACCTGTACTCGAGGAACTACAGAACACTCATGAAAGAAATTGAAGAAGACACAAAAGGATGGAAGACTGTTCCATGTTCTTGGACTGGAAGAATAAACATTGTTAAAATGTCTATATTGCATAGAGCAGTCTATACTTTTAATGCCATTCCGATCAAAATTCCACCGGTATTTTTCAAAGAGCTGAAGCAAATAACCCTAAAATTTGTATGGAATCAGAAGAGACCCCGAATTGCTAAGGAAATGTTGAAAAACAAAAACAAAACTGGCGGCATCATGTTACCCGATTTCAAGCTTTACTACAAAGCTGTGATCACCAAGACAGCGTGGTACTGGAAAAAAACAGACATATAGACCAGTGGAACAGAGTGGAGAGCCCAGATATGGACCCTCACCTCTATGGTGAAATAATCTTCGACAAAACAGGAAAAAATATTCAATGGAAAAAAGACAGTCTCTTCAATAAATGGTGCTGGGAAAACTGGACAGTGATATGTAGAAGAATGAAACTCCAGCATTCTCTTACACCATACACAAAGATAAACTCGAAGTGGATAAAAGACCTCAACGTGAGACAGGAATCTATCAGAATCCTAGAGGAGAACATAGGCAGTAACCTCTTCGATATCAGCTACAACAACATCTTTCAAGATATGTCTCCAAAGACCAAGGAATCAAAAGCAAAAATGAACTTTTGGGACTGCATCAAGATCAAAAGCTTCTGCACAGCAACGGAAACAGTCAACAAAACAAAGAGGCAACCCACGGAATGGGAGAAGATATTTGCAAATGGCAGTACAGACAAAAGGTTGATATCCAAGATCTATAAAGAATTTCTCAAACTCAACACACAAAAAACAGATAATCATATCAAAAAATGGACAGAAGATATGAACAGACACTTCTCCAATGAAGACATACAGATGGCTATCAGACACATGAAAAAATGTTCATCGTCACTAGCCATCAGGGAGATTCAAATTAAAACCACATTGAGATACCACCTTACACCAGTTAGAATGGCCAAAATTAACAAGACAGGAAACAACGTGTGTTGGAGAGGATGTGGAGAAAGGGGAACCCTCTTCCACTGTTGGTGGGAATGCAAGTTAATGCAGCCACTTTGGAGAACAGTGTGGAGATTCCTGAAGAAATTGAGAATAGAGCTTCCCTATGACCCTGCAATTGCACTGCTGGGTATTTACCCCAAAGATACAGATGTAGTGAAAAGAAGGGCCATCTGTACCCCAATGTTTATTGCAGCAATGGTTACGGTCGCCAAACTGTGGAAAGAACCAAGATGCCCTTCAACGGATGAATGGATAAGGAAGATGTGGTCCATATACACAATGGAGTATTATGCCTCCATCAGAAAGGATGAATAGCCAACTTTTGTAGCAACATGGACGGGACTGGAAGAAATTATGCTGAGCGAAATAAGTCAAGCAGAGAGAGTCAAGTATCATATGGTCTCACTTATTTGTGGAGCATAACAAATAACATGGAGGACATGGGGAGATGGAGAGCAGAGGGAGTTGAGGTAAATTGGAAGGGGAGAGGAATCATGAGAGACTATGGACTCTGAAAAACAACCAGATGGTTTTGAAGGGGCGGGGGGTTGGGAGGTTGAGGAACCAGGTTGTGGGTAATAGGGAGGGCACGTACTGCATGGCGCACTGGGTGCGATGCCAATACAATGAACACTGTCATGCTGTAAATAAACAAATAAAATAAAATAAAATAAAAAGTAAAGAGCTTGAGAAAAAAAATAATAATGTCATCCTAAAATCTCTGAAATACTTTGCATTACCAGGACAAATCATACAAATATCAAGCCTTCTACAAAAGTATGTTAATTCTTCCTTCCTATCTTTACAAGAACATACCCAGAAACTAAAGAAAGACAATTATGAAACAGTAAGAAGGCAGGAAAAAAGCTGCGGACCATTAAAGAATGCTGAATCCTCTCTGGGTGTTCTGTGTTTGCATTCCTGGGTGCCATGGGGAGGCCCATGGTGAGAAGAAGCAGGAGCTTAAACAGTTTTGTGAGAAGGCAATGAAATGAAGTGCTCTTGGAAAGAGCAGGTCTCTTCCCTATGGATTGCAGCAGACATTAATGAGACAGATATGTCACAGCTAATTAGAAGTGTTTCATGGGGTAGAAGAGAGTGAGCCCTGGAGTCAAAGGGGCTTTGAGAAAAGTGTTTCAATCACTGGACTCACAAATACAACTCCCTGATTTTCTTAGCATTTCATCAGAAATTTTCTCCAGCAGGTTTTCCTCCTACAGAAATGTAGGGGACTAATGTGAAAAGACATTAAAAAACATGAAAAATAGCCCAATTCATGTTATTTATTTTAGCATTTTATTGGCAGCCTAATAATAGTTATTATATTTGTGTATAAAGGCGATGCATACACTAGGAAAAATAAGAAAATGTTTAAAAATTTAAAAGACTCCCCCCAAAAATTTACAAGCTTTCTTAATATCCAGAAATAGTTGCCAAAAACATATGTAGAAAGTCATCCTTACAAAATTGCATTTCCAACATGTGTATGCATACATACATAAATATAATATATACATACAACATTTATACACCAACACATATATATGCAAGGGTATGTGTATGCATCTCATATAATTTGACAGTATATATTATTCATAAACTACTTTATATGAAGTGTCTCTGATGTGAAATATTCTTCCAAAGGTAGAATTCAGTGTTCACAGGGTATTCTACACTACAGCTATGCTCCCTTATATTTAACCTATGCTTCATTTTTGATACATATATCCCTTTAATTGTGGCACTGATAAATTGTGTAATGGTAAATATCCTTATACTTAATTTTGAGTGTAGATTTTTTAATTTTTTTCACATTCTCTTCATTCAGAATTATTTAGTCAATTTGTGTAAATATATTTCAAGTTTTTTTATTGTTTTGTTAGTCACCACAAAATACATCATTAGTTTGTTTTTTTTTATTTTACTTTTTTCAGTGGCCCAAGATTCATTGTTTATGCACCACACCCAGTGCTCCATGCAATACATGCCCTCCTTAATATCCACCACCAGGCTCACCCATTCCCTCACTCCCCTCCCCTCCAAAAGCCACAGTTTGTTTCACAGAGTCCACAGTCTCTCATGCTCTCTCCCCCTCAAATTCCCCCCAACTCACTTTTTCTTTCCTTCTCCTAACATCCTCCGGTTATTCCTTATGCTCCACAAGTAAGTGAAATCATATGGTAATTGACTCTTTCTGCTTGACTTATTTCACTTAGCATAATCTCCTTCAGTTTGGTCCATGATGATACGAACACTGGGTATTCATCTTTTCTGATGTAGGCATTCCACTCCATTGTATATATGGACCATACCTTCTTTATCTATATGTCTGTTGAAGAGCATGTTGGCTCTTTTTACAGTTTGGCGACTGTGGCCATTGCTGCTATGAACAATGGGGTACAGATGTCCCTTCTTTTCACTACTTCTGTATCTTTGGGGTAAATACCCAGTAGTGCAATTGCAGGGTGATAGGGTATCTCTATTTTTAATTTCTTAAGGAATCTCCACAATGTTTTCCAAAGTGACTGCAACAACTTGCATCCCCACCAACAGCATAAAAGGGCTCCCCTTTCTCCACATATTATCCAACACTTGTTGTTTCCTGCCCTGTTAATTTTGTCCATTCTAACTGGTGTAAGTTGGTATCTTAGTGTTGTTTTGATTTAAAACTCCCTGATGGCTAATGATGATAAACATATTTTCATGTGTTTATTAGCCATTTGTTCCATTCCACTTCTCATTGGAGAGTGTTTGTTCATGCTTTCTGCCCATTTTTTCACATTATTATCTGTTTTCACAGGTGTTGAGTTTGAGGAGTTCTTTATAGATCTTGGGTATCAGCCCTTTGTCCATAGTGTCGTTTGTGAATATCTTCTCCCATTCCATGGATTGTGTCTTTGTTTTGTTGACTGTTTTCTTTGCTGTGTAGAAGCTTTGGATCTTGATAAAGTCCCAACAGTTCATTTTTGCTTTTTTTCCCCTTTGTGTTTGGAGACATGTCTTGAAAGAAGTTTCTGTGGCCAATGTTGAAGAGGTTACTGCCTATGTTCTTCTCTAGGATTTTGATAGAGTCATGCCTCACATTGAGGTCTTTTATCCATTTCAAGTTTATCTTTGTGTGGTGTAAGAAAATGGTCAAGTCACATCATTAATTTTTTGTTTCATTTTTAAGTCGCATTTTGCAACATTATCAGTTTACTTTCTTATTGGTTAATAGTTCCTGTCACAAAGTCTCTTAAGAGAAGTAAGTAGGCCCACACAGGGTTACATTTCTGGTAATAACGGCCTAAGATGACTGAATTTAATTATTATTTTAAAAAACTTAGGATGGTACTTCTTGAATGTGTTAATATTTATTATTTTAAAAATTATCTGCCAATATTATTTTTATTTATTAGAAATGTTATTTTAAATTCTCATTTAACCTTCTCTTTACATATTTAAGTATGAATATGTGTCTACCAATATGTTTCAAATACTGTTTACATTTTCTTGTTTTTTTTTCTTTTTTTATTGTTCATGGCTTTTTGTTAAACAAGAATTTTTTAAATTATGAAGTAAAAATCATCAACATTACTTCCATAGTTTCTTTTACAAATTCTATGACTAGAAAATGCCTAAATAGTTTAAACTTGAGAAATATTTTGTAACTTTTATTAATTATCATTTGTCTGTGTGTGTGTGTGTGTGTGTGTGTGCGTTTACACTTAACTCTTTGAAGTCTGGAATTTTGGGATATGATTATGAAGCAGATATTTACTGTATTCTCTCTGAAAAACTATATTTATCCTAAAATCAATTTTTGAGAAACTATTCCTTTAAATGATGAGTTTCCACATCAATTTTTTTATATACTAAATTTTTACATTTTTCAGGGACTAACTCTTCTAACTCTTCAAACTGTACCTCACCATTTCGATTATTTTAAGGTGTTACTTGTTTTCTGCAGCACATGTATTAAATATAATGGTCTTTTTTCTTCCTATTCCAAACAATTTTATAAATATTTCCCCATTTATTTAAAAAAGGAAAACAACTCTAGAAATTTGCAGTAATGATTCAAAACAACAGCAACAAAAACCTTTTATAGTTCTTATTGAGATAGCACTAGACTTATCATTCATTTGAAAAATACTGACATTTTAATAAAGTGACTCCTCTCAACTAGGAGATTACTAGACGCTCCTTTAGTTAGGTATTCAGTTACCTTCCTTTGTTGAGATTTATAATTTGTATGTGGTATGTAGATATTTGTGTGATTGTGTTTTATATATTTTTGCATGTTTTAAATTATATTAATTTCTGTATATTTCTTTTTTTCCCATTTTATTTATTTTTTCAGCGTAACAGTATTCATTGTTTTTGCACAACACCCAGGGCTCCATGCAAAACGTGCCCTCCCCATTACCCACCACCTGTTCCCCCAACCTCCCACCCCTGACCCTTCAAAACCCTCAGGTTGTTTTTCAGAGTCCATAGTCTCTCATGGTTTGCCTCCCCTTCCAAAATTTTTTTTAATAAACATATAATGTATTTTTAACCCCAGGGGTACAGGTCTGTGAATCGCCAGGTTTACACACTTCACAGCACTCACGATAGCAAATACCCTCCCCAATGTCCATAGCCCCCTCCCCCTCTCCCAATCCCACCTCCCCACAGCAACCCCCAGTTTCTTTTGTGAGATTAAGAGTCATTTATGGTTTGTCTCCCTCCCAATCCCATCTTGTTTCATTTATTCTTCTCCTTTCCCCCTAACCCCCCATGTTGCTTCTCCATGTCCTCATATCAGGGAGATCATATGATAGTTGTCTTTCTCCGATTGACTTATTTCACTAAGCATGATATGCTCTAGTTCCATCCACGTCGTCGCAAATGGCAAGATTTCATTTCTTTTGATGGCTGCCTAGTATTCCATTGTGTATATATACCACATCTATTTTATCCATTCATCTGTTGATGGACATCTAGGTTCTTTCCATAGTTTGGCTATTATAGACATTGCTGCTATAAACTTTCAGGTACACGTGCCCTTTCGGATCACTATGTTTGTATCTTTAGGGTAAATACCCAGTAGTGCAATGGCTGGGTCATAGGGTAGTTCTATTTTCAACATTTTGAGGAACCTCCATGCTGTTTTCCAGAGTGGTTGCACCAGCTTGCATTCCCACCAACAGTGGAGGAGGGTTCCCCTTTCTCCACATCCGCGCCAGCATCTGTCATTTCCTGACTTGTTAATTTTAGCCATTCTGACTGGTGTGAGGTGATATCTCATTGTGGGTTTGATTTGTATTTCCCTGATGCCGAGAGACGTGGAGCACTTTTTCATGTGTCTGTTGGCCATCTGGATGTCTTCTTTGCAGAAATGTCTGTTCATGTCCTCTGCCCATTTCTTGATTGGATTGTTTGTCCTTTGGGTGTTGAGTTTGCTAAGTTCCTTATAGATTTTGGATACTAGCCCTTTATCTGATATGTCATTTGCAAATATCTTCTCCCTTTCTGTCACTTGTCTTTTGGTTTTGTTAACTGTTTCCTTTGCTTTGCAAAAGCTTTTGATCTTGATGAAATCCCAATAGTTCATTTTTGCCCTTGCTTCCCTTGCCTTTGCCATTGTTCCTAGGAAGATGTTGCTACGGCTGAGGTCGAAGAGGTTGCTTCCTGCATTCTCCTCAAGGATTTTGATGGATTCCTTTCTCACATTGAGGTCCTTCATCCATTTGGAGTCTATTTTCGTGTGTGGTATAAGGAAGTGGTCCAATTTCATTTTTCTGCATGTGGCTGTCCAATTTTCCCAGCACCATTTGTTGAAGAGGCTGTCATTTTTCCATTGGACATTCTTTCATGCTTTTTCGAAGATTAGTTGACCATAGAGTTGAGGGTCGATTTCTGGTCTCTCTATTCTGTTCCACTGATCTATGTGTCTGTTTTTGTGCCAGTACCATGCTGTCTTGATGATGACAGCTTTGTAATAGAGCTTGAAGTCCGGAATTGTGATGCCACCAACTTTGGCTTTCTTTTTCAATATTCCTTTGGCTATTTGAGGTCTTTTCTGGTTCCATATAAATTTTAGGATTATTTGTTAAATTTCTTTGAAAAAAATGGAATGTATTTTGATAGGGATTGCATTAAATATGTCAATTGCTTTAGGTAGCATAGACATTTTCACAATATTTATTCTTCCAATCCAGGAGCATGGAATATTTTTCCATTTCTTTGTGTATTCCTCAATTTCTTTCATGAGTACTTTATAATTTTCTGTGTATAGATTCTTAGCCTCTTTGGTAAGGTTTATTCCTAGGTATCTTATAGTTTTGGGTATAATTGCAAATGGGATGTACTCCTTAATTTCTCTTTCTTCTGTCTTGTTGTTGGTGTACAGAAATCCAACTGATTTCTATGCATTGATTTTATATCCTGACACTTTACTGAATTCCTGTACAAGTTCTAGCAGTTTTGGAGTGGAGTCTTTTGGGTTTTCCACATATAGTATCATATCATCTGTGAAGAGTGATCGTTTGACTTCTTTACCAATTTGGATGCCTTTAATTTCTTTTTGTTGTCTGATTGCTGAGGCTAGGACTTCTAGTACTATGTTGAATAGCAGTGGTGATAATGGACATCCCTGCCGTTTTCCTGACCTTAGCGGAAAAGCTTTCAGTTTTTCTCCATTGAGAATGATATTTGCGGTGGGTTTTTCATAGATGGCTTTGATAAAATTGAGGTATGTGCCCTCTATCCTTACCCTTTGAAGAGTTTTGATCAGGAAGGGATGCTGTACTTTGTCAAATGCTTTTTCAGTATCTATGGAGAGTATCATATGGTTCTTGTTCTTTCTTTTATTAATGTGTTCTATCACATTGACTGATTTGTGGATGTTGAACCAACCCTGCAGCCCTGGAATGAATCCCACTTGATCGTGGTGAATAATCCTTTTAATGTACTGTTGAATCCTATTGGCTAGTATTTTGGCGAGAATTTTTGCGTCTGTGTTCATCAAGGATATTGGTCTGTAGTTCTCTTTTTTGGTAGGATCCTTGTCTGGTTTTGGGATCAAGGTGATGCTGGCCTCATAAAATGAGTTTGGAAGTTTTCCTTCCATTTCTATTTTTTTGAACAGTTTCAGGAGTATAGGAATTAGTTCTTCTTTAAATGTTTGGTAGAATTCCCTTGGGAAGCCGTCTGGCCCTGGGCTTTTGTTTGTTTGGAGATTTTTGATGACTGTTTCAATCTCCTTACTGGTTATGGGCTTGTTCAGGTTTTCTATTTCTTCCTGGTTCAGTTGTGGGAGTTTATATGTCTCTAGGAATGCATCCATTTCTTCCAGATTGTCAAATTTGTTGGCGTAGAGTTGCTCATAGTATGTTCTTATAATTGTCTGTATTTCTTTGGTGTTAGTTGTGATCCCTCCTCTTTCATTCATGATTTTATTTATTTGGGTCCTTTTTCTTTTCTTTTTGATGAGTCTGGCCAGGGTTTTATCAATCTTATTGATTCTTGCAAAGAACCAGCTCCTAGTTTCATTGATTTTTTTCTATTGTTTTTTGGTTTCTATTTCATTGATTTCTGCTCGGATCTTTATGATTTCTCTTCTCCTGCTGGGTTTAGGGTTTCTTTCTTGTTCTTTCTCCAGCTCCTTTACGTGTAGGGTTAGGTTGTGTACTTGAGACCTTTCTTGTTTCTTGAGAAAGGCTCGTACCGCTATATATTTTCCTCCCAGGACTGCCTTTGCTGTGTCCCACAGATTTTTGAACTGTTGTGTTTTCATTATCATTTGTTTCCATGAATTTTTTCAATTCTTCTTTAATTTCCTGGTTGACCCATTCATTCTTTAGAAGGATGCTGTTTAGTCTCCATGTATTTGGGTTCTTTCCAGCTTTCCTCTTGTGATTGAGTTCTAGCTTCAGAGAATTGTGGTCTGAAATATGCAGGGAATGATCCTAATCTTTTGATACCCGTTGAGACCTGATTTGTGACCCAGGATGTGATATATTCTGGAGAAGGTTCCATATGCACTAGAGAAGAAGGTGTATTCTGTTGCTTTTGGATGAAATGTTCTGAATAGATCTGTGATGTCCATCTGGTCCAGCGTGTCATTTAAGGCCTTTATATCTTGTTGATCTTTTGCTTGGATGATCTGTCCATTTCAGTGAGGGGAGTGTTAAAGTCCCCTACTATTATTGTATTATTATTGATGTGTTTCTCTGATTTTGTTATTAATTGGTTGATATAGTTGGCTGCTCCCACGTTAGGGGCATAGATATTTAAAATTGTTAGATCTTCTTGTTGGACAGACCCTTTGAGTAGGATAGAGTGTCCTTCCTCATCTCTTATTCTAGTCTTTGGCTTAAAATCTAATTGATCTGATATAGGATCGCCACCCCAGCTTTCTTCTGATGCCCATTAGCATGGTAAATTTTTTTCCACCCCCTCACTTTAAATCTGGAGGTGTCTTCGCGTCTAAAATGAGTTTCTTGTAGGCAACATAATGATGGGTTTTGTTTTTTTATCCATTCTGATACCCTGTATCTTTTGATTGGGGCATTTAGCCCATTAACATTCATGGTAACTATTGAGATATATGAATTTAGTGCCATTATTTGTCTGTAAGGTGACTGTTACTGTATATTGTCTCTGTACCTTTCTGATCTACTACTTTTAGGCTTTCTCTTTGCTTAGAGGACCCCTTCAATATTTCCTGGAGAGCAGGTTTGGTGTTTGCAAATTCTTTCAGTTTTTGTTTGTCCTGGAAGCTTTTGATCTCTCCTTCTATTTTCAATGATAGCTTAGCTGGATAGAGTATTCTTGGATGCATGTTTTTCTCCTTTAGTACTCTGAATATATCATGCCAGCTCTTCCTGGCCTGCCAGGTCTCTGTGGATAAGTCTGCTGCGAATCTAATATTTTTACCATTGTATGTTAATGACTTCTTTTCTCGGGCTGCTTTCAGGATTTTCTCTTTGTCACTAAGACTTGTCAATTTTACTATTAGGTGACGGGGTGTGGACCTATTCTTGTTGACTTTGAGGGGGGTTCTCTGCATCTCCTGGATTTTGATGCTTGTTCCCTTTGCCATATTAGGGAAATTCTCTCCAATGATTCTCTCCAATAGACCTTCTGCTCTGATCTCTGTTTCTTCTTCTTCTGGAATCCCAATTATTCTAATGTTGTTTTGTCTTATGCTGTCACTTATCTCTCGAATTCTCCCCTCATTGTCCAGTAGCTGTTTGTCCCTCTTTTGGTCGGCTTCTTTATTCTCTGTCATTTGGTGTTCTATATCACTAATTCTTTCTTCTGCCTCATTTATCCTAGCAGTGAGAGCCTCCATTTTTGATTGCACCTCATTAATAGCTTTTTTGATTTCAACTTGTTTAGATTTTAGTTCTTTAATTTCTCCAGAAAGGGCTTTAATATCTCCAGAGAGGCTTTCTCTAATATCTTCCATGCCTTTTTCGAGCCCGGCTAGAATGTTCAGAATCGTCATTCTGAACTTTTGATCTGACATATTTCCAATGTCTGTGTTGATTAGGTCCCTAGCCTTCGGTACTGTCTCTTGTTCTTTTGTTTGTGGTGATTTTTCCGCCTTGTGATTTTGTCCAGATAAGAGGATATGAAGGAACAAATAAACTACTAAAAGGGTGGCAAAGACCCCAGAAAAATGTGCTGTAACCAAATCAGAAGAGACCCCTAATTGTGGGGGGGGGGGAAGGGGATAAAAACAGGTTCTGAAAAAAAAAGAAAAAAATTTAAAAAAATAAAACAAATAAAGAAAAAATATAAAAAAGAAAGAAAAATATATATATTTAGATAAACTAGTCAAAAAACGTTAAAAAAGAAAAGGGTAAAAGTTTTAAAAAATTTAGCAGAAGAAGAAAAAAAAATTGAAAAAAAAAAAATGAAGTAGCTGCAAGATGAAAGAATCATGGGGAGAAAGCCATGAGTTCTGTGCTTTGCTTTCTCCTCCTCTGGAATTGCTCTGCTGTCTTAGGAATTGAATCTACTTTCCTTGATAGAGGAACTTCATCCTGGCTGGATATTTTGTTGATCCTCTGGGGGAGGGGCCTGTTGTAGTGACTCTCAAGTGTCTTTGCCCGAGGCGGGATTGCACCGCCCTTACCGGCGGCCGGACTAAGTAATCGGCTCGGGTTCGCTTTTGGGAGCTTCTGTTCCCTGAACGCTTTCCGTAGAGTTCCAGAGGATGGGAATGAAAATGGCGCCCTCTAGTCTCTGGCCCGGAGGAGCCAAGAGCCCGGGGCCCCACTCCTCAGTGCGCCTCCAGAGGACAGCACCCAATCACTCCCGTATCCCCAGCCTCTAGCCACGCTCCGAGCTCACCCAGCCCGCGACCAGTTCAAGGTAACCCCAAGCTGAGATTTCAGTCCTCGGCTCTGTCTCTGCAGCCGGCTTCTCCATTCTAATACCTGCGAGATCTCCGACACTCCGACACCCCCGATCCTTCTGTGACCCTGCAGGCCTGGGGCCACACTGACCCCGCGTGGGCTTCACCCCGGTTTAGCCTCTGGAGCAATGTCCCTCAGTGGGACAGACTTTTAAAAGTCCTGATTTTGTGCTCTGTTCTTCCGCCGCTTGCCGAGAGCCGGCCCCTCCCCCCGCGGTCTATTGTCCTGTCGTTTTAGATTCAGTTCTCCGCCAGTCCTACCTTTCAGAAAGTGGTTGATTTTCTGTTTCCAGAGTTGCTGTTCTTCTTCTCTTTGCTCTCCTGTTGGATTTGTAGGTGTTTGCAATGCTTAGATAAGCTATCGAGCTGATCTCCTGCTACCTGATGTAGTCTCAGGCTGCTACTTCTCCGCCATCTTGACTCCTCCCCCAATTTCTGTATATTTCTAATTAAATTCACTCATAACTAGTTAATTTGTGATTGTCTTTGTAATTTTTTATATTTTCCAATGTTTTTTTTCTGGGAAAGTGGGGACTCCTGGTTTTTAAATATTGATACATTTTTTTTAATTTTTATAACAAGTTTTTTATTATATTCAATTAGCCAACATACAGTATATCTTTAGTTTTTGATGTAGTGTTCAACAATTCATTAGTTGCATATAAAATGTAAATTGTGTAATGCAATCACAACTTTACAAATACTTCTAGAAGTTAGTAATTATTGACATTTCAATTGAACCATTTATATCCTTCTCTAAGTTAAAGTTATCATTAATTCTTTTTTCCATTTTTAATTTATTTTTTATTATGTTCAATTGAAGATAACCCTTTTAGAGACGAAAAATCTGCATCTCACAAGGCCAAATACTCAAATAAGTAGAGCAGATTCGAGTTCTGATTTCACTGTGAAGTCCATTATTTTCAATTATTCATGGCCTCATATCTTATTGTAACATTAATCCCTGAAAAGAAGCACTCACCTTCTTTTACATCATCCTCAAGTTGTTTGATTAATACGTCATGTTTACATAGCAGGTAATTGTGCAGCGCTGCCTATCAGGTAAGAACATGTCTCATGTGAAGGCTGCCTGCATCATGTGTGGGTACCTGAAACTGCTGCCCATGTTCCTCATGGTGATGCCAGGAATGATCAGCCACATCTCATACACAGGCAAGTCATTGATTCATAAATCCTCTTTCTTTTATGCTTGAACTCTGAGTAGTGGGGTTTTTTAAAATTTATTTATTTATTTTCAACGTAACAGTACTCATTTTTTCTGCACTACACCCAGTGCTCCATGCAGTACATGCCCTCTCTATTACCCTCCACCTGGTTCCCCAACATCCCACCACCCGCCCCTTCAAAATCCTCAAGTTGTTTTTCAGAGTCCATAGTCTCTCATGGTTCATCTCCCCTTCCAATTTCCCACAACTCCCTTCTCCTCTCCATCTCTCCATGTCCTCCATATCATTTGTTATGCTCCACAAAGAAGTGAAACCATATAATACTTGACTCTCCATGCTTGACTTATTTCCTCAGCATAATCTCTTCCAGTCCCGTCATTGTTGCTACAAAAGTTGGGTATTCATCCCTTCTGATGGAGGCATAATACTCCATCGTGTATATGGACCACATCTTCCTTATCCATTCATCCGTTGAAGGGCATCTTGGTTCTTTCCACAGTTTGGCGACCGTAGCCATTGCTGCAATAAACATTGGGGTACAGATGGCTCTTCTTTTCACTACATCTGTATCTTTGGGGTAAATACCCAGCAGTGCAATTGCAGGGTCATAGGGAAGCTCTATTCTTAATTTCTTCAGGAATCTCCACACTGTTCTCCAAAGTGGCTGCACTAACTTGCATTCCCACCAACAGTGGAAGAGGGTTCCCCTTTCTCCACATCCTCTCCAGCACATATTGTTTCCTGTCTTGCTAAATTTGGCCATTCTAACTGGTGTCAGGTGGTATCTCAATGTGGTTTTAATTTGAATCTCCCTGATGGCTAGTGATGATGAGCATTTTTTCATGTGTCTGATAGCCATTTGTATGTCTTCGTTGGAGAAGTGTCTGTTCATATCTTCTGCCCATTTTAGATAGGATTATCTGTTTTGTGTGTGTTGAGTTTGAGAAGTTCTTTATAGATGCTGGATATCAACCTTTTGTCCGTACTGTCATTTGCAAATATCTTCTCCCATTCCATGGGTTGCCTTTTTGTTTTGTTGACTGTTTCCTTTGATGTGCAGAAGCTTTTGATTTTGATGAATTCCCAAAAGTTCATTTTTGCTTTTGTTTCCTTGGCCTTTGGAGACATATCTTGAAAGAAGTTGCTGTGGTTGATATCGAAGAGGTTACTGCCTATGTTCTCCTCTAGGATTCTGATGGATTCCTGTCTCACGCTGAGGTCGTTTATACATTTGGAGTGTATCTTTGTGTACAGTGTAAGAGTATGGTCAAGTTTCATTCTTATACATACATCTGTCCAGTTTTCCCAGCACCATTTATTGAAGAGACTGTCTTTTTTTCCACTGTATATATTTTTTCCTGTTTTGTCGAAGATTATTTGACCATAGAGTTGAGGATCCATATCTGGGCTCTCTACTCTGTTCCACTGGTCTCTGTGTCTGTTTTTATGCCAGTACCATGTTGTCTTGGTGGTTACAGCTTGGTAGTAAATCTTGAAATCAGGCAATGTGATGCCACCAGTTTTATATTTGTTTTTCAACATTACCTTAGCAATTCGGGGTGTCTTCTGATTCCATACAAATTTTAATATTGTTTGCTCCAGTTCTTTGAAAAATACTGGTGGAATTTTGTTTGGAGTGGCATTAAAAGTATAGATTTAATCTAGCCAGTATAGAATTTTTAACAATGTTTTTTCTTCTGATCCAAAGCATGGAATGGTCTTCCATCTTTTTGTGTCTTTTTCAATTTCCTTCATGAGCGTTCTATACTTCCTTGAGTACAGATCCATTACCTCTTTGGTTAGGTTTATTCCCAGGTATCTTATGGTCCTTGGTGCTATAATAAATCAATTGATTCTCTAATTTCCCTTTCTGTGTTTCCATTGTTAGTGTATAAGAAAGCCACTGATTTCTATACATTGACTTCGTATCCTTCCACGTTACTGAATTTCTGTATGCATTCTAGTAGCTTGGGTGTGGAGTCTTTTGGTTTTCCATATAAAGAGTCATGTCATCTGTGAAGTGAGGGAGTTTGACTTCTTCCTTGCGAATTTGGATACATTTTATTTCTCTTTGTTGTCTGATTGCTGTTGCTGGGATTTCTAATACTATGTTGAACAAGAGTGGTGAGAGTGGGCATCCTTGTCGTGTTCCTGAACTCAACGGGAAGGTTGTGAGCTTTTCCACATTGAGGATGATATTTGCTGTGGGTCTTTCATACATAGATTTTATGAAGTTCAGGAATGTCCCCTCTATCCCTATACTTTGAAGTGTTTTAATCAGGAACGGATGCTGGATTTTTTCAAATGCTTTTTCTGTATCAATTGAGAGGACCATGTGTTTCTTCTCTCTCCTCTTATTGATTTGTTATATCACATTGATTGATTTGTGAGTTGAACCATCCTTGCAACCCAGGGATAAATCCCACCTGGCCATGGTGGATAAGCTTTTTAATGTGCTGTTGTATCCTGTTTGCTAGGATCTTGTTGAGAAGCTTAGCATCCATATTCATCAGTTATATTGGTCAGAAATTCTCCTTTTTGGTGAGGTCTTTGCCTGGCTTGGGGATCACGGAAATGCTGGCTTCATAAAAAGAGTCTGGACGTTTTCCTTCTGCTTCAAATTTTTGAAACAGCTTCAGGAAAATTGGTGTTATTTTTTCTTTGAATGTTTGGTAGAATTCCCCAGGGAATCCATCTGGTCCTGGGCTCCGGTTTTCTGGGTGGCTTTTAATCACAGTTTCAATCTCATTACTAGATATCGGTCTATTTTGGTTGTGGGAAGCCAAGGTGGGGTTCGAGACGAGAGCCAAACCAGGCTCTGACTTGTGCCTCCTCCAATGTCTCACTGCCTGATTCAAGGCAGAGTATAATGGCGTTGAGTTGCATTTGAGAAAGAGCCTGTGCCATGGTCTGCTTGCTTGCCTACGTGACTTCTCACATGCCCTCTAGATATTTGACCTTCAAAACAGCCCAGATGCACTCATTAATCTTCTAGTGGTTCTTGCTGTCCTGAGAAAAGCTATGAGATAATATTTCAAGTGTGTTTATTTTTTTTAATTTTTATTTATTTATTTTTTCAGCATAAGAGTATACATTGTTTTTGCACAAACCCAGTACTCCATTCAATACGTGCCCTCCCTATTACCCACCACTTGGTTCCCCCAATCTCCCACCGCTGCCCCTTCAAAACCCTCAGGTTGTTTTTCAGAGTCCATAGTCTCTTATGGTTCACCTCCCCTTCCAATTTCCCTCACCTTCCTTCTCCTCTCCATCTCCCAATGTCCTCCATGTCATTCGTTATGCTCCACAAATAAGTGAAACCATATGACACTTGACTCTTTCTGCTTGACTCAAGTGTGTTTCTAGTGGTGGATGTTTACCATCCACTACCTGGCGCTGGTATGTCTGTGGTGAAAAATATTATGAAGCTGGTGTGTGAACCTTTAATCCTGCAGCAACACTTAGATAAGTCACCCTTTCACTGTAAGACTTCTATATAGTCTCTTGTATTTACTAATAAAGCGGCATTTGGTGGAAATCATCCCCTGTGCTCCTCCTGCCCCATCTCTTTGTCTCTTTGATTTATTTTCACCATCCTCTTACCCTCGCATTCCTGATCGAGTTGTCATGCGGGCCGTGGCATTAGGTTGTCAATTTATTCCTGGTTCAATTTTGGGATTTTTATAGTTTTCCAGGAATGCATCTATTTCATCTAGGTTGCTTAACTTATTCACATATAACTGTTGATAATAACTTCTGAGGATTGTTTCTACTTCCTTGATGTTAGTTGTGATCTCTCCCTTTTCATTCATAATTTTATTATTTTGAGCTTTCTCTCTTTTCTTTTGGGTTAGTGTGGCCAATGGTTAATCAATATTATTGATTCTTTCAGAAAACCAGCTTCTGGTTTCATTGATACATTCTCTTGTATCTCTAGTTTCTACCTCATTGATCTCTGCTCTAATCTCGATTATTTCCCCTCATATGTGTGGAGTCGGTTTAATTTGTTGTTGATTCTCCAGTTCCTTAAGGTGTAGAGACAGCTGGTGTATTCCGGATTTTTCCATTTTTTTGAGGGAGGCTTCGGTGGCTATGAATTTCCCCCTTAGGACTGCTTTTGCTGTATCACTTAGGTTTTGGACCAAAGTGTCTTCATTCTCATTGGTTTCCATGAATTGATTAAGTTCATCTTTGACTTCCTGTTGATCCAAGCATTCTTAAGCAAGGTGGTCTTTAGCTTCCAGGTGTTTGAGTTCCTTCCAAACTTTTCCTTGTGATTGAGCTCCAGTCTCAAAGCACTGTGACTGAGAAATATGCAGGGAATCATCTCAGTTTTTGGTATCGGTTGAGTCCTGATTTGTGACCCAGTATGTGGTCTATTCTGGAGAAGGTTCCATGTGCACTTGAGAAGAATGAGTATTCTTTAGTTTTAGGGTGGAATGTTCTGTATATATCTATGAGGTCCATCTGGTCCAATGTGTCATTCAATGCTGTGGTTGCTTTTTTGATTTTCTGCTTCTATGATCTATTACTGAGTGAGGTGTGTTAAGATCTTCTACTATTAATGTATTCATAGAAATATGACTTTTTATCTTGATTAAGAGCTTTGTTATGTAATTGGAGGCACCTTTATTGGGGTTGTAAATATTTAGAATTGTTATATCATCTTGCTGGATAGTCCCTTTGAGAATGATATAGTGTCCTTCTGTATCTCTGACTGCAGTCTTTAGTTTAAAATCTAATTTATCTGATATGGGAATCGCTACCCGGCCTTCTTTTGAGACCCATTGGCATGAAAGATGCTTCTCCATCCCTTTGCTTTCAGTCTGTGTGTATCTTTAGGTTCAAAATGGGTCTCATGTATACAACATATTGGTGGGTCCTGTCGTTTTATCCAGCCTGCAACCCTGTGTCATTTTGTGGATGCATTTAGGCCACCACATTGAGAGTGATTATTGATAGATACATTTTTATTGACATCGTGTTAACTTTGAAGTCTTTCTTTCTTTAGATTGTCTCTGTATTTCTGTTCAATGACATTTTTAGGATTTTTTTCTCTTTTATAGCAGCCCCCTTAATATTTCCTGCAGTGTCGGCTTGGTGGTTGCATAGTCTTTTAATCCTGCTGATCTTGGAAAATTTTTATCTCTCCATCCATTTTGAATGCCAGTCTTGCTGGATAAAGTATTCTTGGCTGCATGTTTTTCTCATTTAGTGCCCTGAATATATCTTGCCAGCTCTTTCTGGCTTGAGAGGTCTGACGTTATTCTGATGGGCTTTCTTCTGTATGCAAGGAGCCTCTTTGTCCTAGCTGCTTTCAAGAGGGTCAGCCTACAATTGTAATTCTTCATTCTAACTATCAGGTGTCGTGAGGACTTTCAAGAATCTAAAATCTTGGGGGGGGGGCCTATCTGCCTCTAGTACATGTACACTCTTTCCATTCGTGAGATTGGGAAAATTTTCATAGACAACTTGTTCCACTATATCTTCTAGATTTTTTATTTCTCCTCCCCTTCAGGGATTCCAATCATTCTGATGTTGGAACATTTCATGGCATCATTTATTTCCCTGATTCTGTTTTTGTGGCTTCTGAAATGTTTGTTCCAGACTTCCTCCTGATCCTTTCTCTCTATCTGTTTGTCCTCCAGATCACTAATTCTATATTCTGTTTCAGTTACCCTAGCTTTTAGAGAATTTAGATTCGATTGGAACTCATTGAGAGCTTTTGAACATCATCCCTGGTGGCTTTCAGTTCTGCCCTAATCAATTCCATTTGGTCATCCATGGCTTTCTCCAACCTAGTTATTGCCTGGATGATTTTTAGCCTGAATTCCCTTCCTGACATATTGTCCATGTCGCTTGCCATTAGCTCTGTTGCAGAAGGCCCATCCTCTGTATTTTTCTTCTGTTGGGCATTCCTCCTCTTAGTCATTTTGTTGAGAGATGGCTGAACGGATATAGCTGGATGTATCGACAGTTGTGCAGTCAAGGTGCACCCTGGAACACTTCTGAGCCATCAGGTGTACCCACCCAAATGAGAGAAAAAAGAAAAGAAAAATAAAGAGAGAGAGAGAAAAAAGGGAAGAGAAAAGAGAAGGTTCAGCCCAAATTGTACCCAAGGTAAGATTTTTGAAGTATACAGACAAAAACAGACCAAAAAAATAAATAAAAAAGACTGATAAAGGTATATGACACGAGAAAACATATATATATATAGATAGATAGATAGATAGATATAGATATATATAAAAGCAAATAAAGGGCAAACTTCATCAAAAAGAACCCCAAGTATATGATTTATATACTATCAGGACAAACACAAATACACAGGAACAATGGCCAAGATAAAGATGGGAGAGTGGCTATAAATTATCAGTGTGGGCTAGGAAGTTTATTTTGATTCTTCCTGGCTGTATCTTGATGTCTTTGTTAAAGGACTCAACTTTCCTTTGATTAAGGGGGATTAAAAATTGGTTTACCTATAGGGGTAGCATTGATTGGCGAAAGGGGATTACCTTGATGTTTAAGTCTATATGAATATTAGAAAACAAAAATAAAAAAGGAATAAACTAGACTAAAGTAAACTACAATTTAAGAAAAAATTTAAAAGAATAGAAAAGCAAAAGAAAAACACGGTTGTATGTATCAAAAATTTCAGGTTAGAAGGTTATTATGGAATTTGATGTACTGGACATCTCACTGTGATGGTAAATAGGTTAAAAAATTATCTATATAAAAAAGTGAACCAGAGTATTGGGAACACGTTAGAAATAAAAGTTGTATCTATGAAGTAGTGGTGGTTGTTGTCTTGTCATGTTTTTTTTTAATTTTTTTTCTTTCCTGGTTGGTTTTCTGGGATAGGGACCTGCCACGTGGGTTTTCAGTCAATGGTGTTCCCTGCGTTAACCCCCCCCCCCCCCAGCCAAGGGTTGGGCTCTGAGAAAACCGGTTTTTCAGGCTTTTGTTCTCTGGAGGTTTTTTTGTTTGTTCATCTGTTTTCTCTTGCCTTGACAGCTTTTGATGGTTTTGGAGGTTTAGAGGAAAGCAAACTGCACCCAACCTCCCTCTCAGAGAGAATTCTCAGTCTGTTCCCATTTGGGTCTCCAGAGCACTTTAACTTCCCCCTCGGCTGCTGGCAGAGCAGGTTCTGAGTCGCTTTCCCTGGGACCACAGGATCTCCTGCTTGTACCCAAAACCATGACAGCAGTGGCTCCAGACCGCCAGAGAGGTTCCAAGCAGCAATCGCACACTGAGAATTTCCTTCTGGCCTGGGCTGGGAGTGCCTGGTCTTTCCGGGTCTGAGAGCACCCGACTGGCGCCTTCACGTACCTCTCTCATGGGAGGGAATGGAGTACTTCTCAGTCTCTGATAGTATGGCATGGGTCTAAGAGTGCCAGGGTAGCACTTGTGTGCCCTCTCTCAGGGCAGGGTGTGGGACACGCGTGTCTCAGTCTCTGATGGCAGGGTCTGGTGTTCTGCATCTGGTGAGGCTCCCAGCCCCTCATGGGAGCTGGACACCAGGCGTTCTTGGGCACACCAAGACCTGGTTTCTCCGCCACACTCTTTCTGGCTCAGTGCCTGGGGAGGCTGTTCTGGGTCCAGGACTTAGGCCCCTGTCCTTAACTGCCCTGCTTCCGACAATTTCCCCCATGATCCTTTGCTCTTTTGAGTGCTTTCAACCAGATTCCAAGTTAATGCTGGTCCCCAGTTGCAGGGCACTCTCATATTGGGGTAGTACATTCCAATTGGCAGCCTCTGGTGGCTCCTTCCCCCTTTCGTTTATCTTCTGATATCAGGCCAGCATTCCCACTCTGCTTTACCTCCTCACTGGCGTCTTCTGCCCCTGTAGAGATCCAGTCGTGTATAATTCTGATCTCAGGCTGATATCATGGGTGATCGGAGTTCTTTGGTAGGTAATCAGCTCCCTTTAGGGAACAGGTTGAAATGGTGCCTCCTCCTACTTCCCCACCATCTTGTCTCTCTAAATGTTAATTTTAATGTATCTAATTATTTTTAAGAAGCTTAATTCTTTAGCCATCCTAGAAAATTGTTTTGTTCGTTGTGTTTCTTCAAATATTATTCTTTGAACACATTTAAGGAAGCAGAAATTTTATGAAAAATAATGGAAGATTTTATATCCAATGAACAATAATATTAATTCTGAATTTGAATGAAGATTTCCAATAATGGTCTTTAATGTGTGCCAAAGGATGTAGAAACCTGAAACCTTGTTACCATGGCATAGAATTGATTCCTCTGGCTCAAGGTATCACTATCAAAAACACTTGAATAAATTAAAAAATTGAAAATGTTAAAGTATTTTATAGCTGCTAATTATATGATACTTGTAAGCAAGTGCATTTGAGTGCTTGTAGCTCTTCCATTTCAGTTTTTAACTCTAGATGCAAGAAATTTGAAACACAAATTCCAAGTATTAGGTGTTGTATATATTTGAGAAATAACTTTACCAACTACATAAAACTTGTAAACTATTATTAGTAAAGACTATGGAAATTATATTTTAGGCACATTACCTAAAAAGAAAACTAATTGTTCTAAAAAGTTTTAAAGTGATTTTTGTTGTTGTTGTTGATGTTGTTGAAGATAGAGTTTTTTTTGTTGTTGTTGTTGTTGGAAAAATTGGACAGCCACATGCAGAAGAATGAAACTGGACAATTTCTTTGCACTACACACAAAAATAGGGTCAAACTGGATGACAGACCTAAATGTGAGACAGGAATCCATCAAAATCCTTGAGGAGAACATAGGCAGCAACCTCTTCGACTTTAGCCACAGCCACTTCTCACCAGACATGTCTCCAAATGCAAGGGAAACAAAGGCAAAAATGAACTACTGAGACTTCATCAAGATGAAAAAAAAAAAAAAAAACTTTTGCACAGCAAAGGAAACAGTCAACAAAACCAAAAGACAACTGACAGAATGGGAGAAGATATTCACAAATTAAGGGTTAGTATCTCAAATATATAAAGAATTTATGAAACTCAGTGAGTTTCATGGAACAAATAATCTAATCAAGAAATGAGCAGAAGACATAAACAGACATTTCTGCAAAGAAGACATCCAAAAAGCAACAGACAAATGAAAAACTGCTCAATATCACTTGGCATCAAGGAAACACAAATCAAGACAATGGGATATGACCTCATCTCAGTCAGAATGGTAAAATTAAGTCAGAAAATGACAAATGTTGTCCAGGATGTGGAGAAAGGGGAATCCGCCTACACTGTTGGTGGGAATGCAAGATGGTGCAGCCTCTTTGGGACAGAACATGGAGGTTCCTCAAAAAGTTGAAAATAGAGATACCCTATCACCCAGCAATTGCCCTACTGAGTATTTACCCCACATATGTAGTGATCCAAAGGGACATCTTCTTCCCAATATTTATAACAGCAATGTCCACAATAGCCAAACAGTGGAAAGAGCTCAGATGTCCATCACCAGATAAATGGATAAAGAAGATGTGATTACACACACACACACACACACACACACACACACCACAATGGAATGTTACACAGCCATAAAAAATGAAATCTTTCCATTTACAATAATATGGATGGAACTAGAAGATATTATGCTAGGTGAAATAAATTAATCAGAGAAAGATAATTATCATACGATCTCAATGATACGTGGAATTTAAGAAACAAGGCAGAGGTTCATAGACGAAGAGAGGAAATAAATGGATCAAGACAAAATCAGAGAGGGAGACAAAGTATAAGAGAGTCTTAACCTCAGGTAACAAACTGAGGGTTGTTAGATGGGAGGGCAGTGGTCGAATGAGGAGACTGAATGACGGACATTGGGAAGGATATGTGTTATGGTAAGTGCTGTGTGTTGTGTAAGACTGATGAATCACAGACTTGTACCCCTGAAACAAATAATACATTATATGTTAACAATACAAATAAAAAATAAAAATTTTTGAAATAAAAAAATCTTTGTAATAATATAGCTCAATACCACATTTTGTTTTATTTTGTCTCATTTTGTTTTACATGCCTGGGTGTTGTAAATGGAACCATGAAACGTATTATTATAGTCATAAAATTGAGGGGTGATACATACGTTTCTTAATTACTTTAGAGTGTCCATATTCTATTCAGTTTTATTGCAATAAAAAATATTGAGAATTGGTTTTCTGACATTGTTTTCCAAAACGCTGCATGATCTTTGTTTTACAATAATGAACTAATCAAGTGTGTTAAGAGGAAAATTAATCCGTACTTTCAAAACTGTCTGATTTTTCACAAGTTGGACACAGCCCCATTATAAAATATAGCTATGTAACCATGTCCGTGGGTTCGAAAGGCCCCACATATTCCAAATATACCTTTCCTCCGTCCAGTCCATCCTGGTGTCAAGGCATGGTCCATTCAATTTAGATCAACACCATCTACTTCACCATCTTCGCTCACTTCGTCTCTCTACTTGCAGTGCTGTACTTTCCCAAATGACCACTAATTTAACATTTCTAAAGAGCAGATCTAATCATTTTGCTTCTGTTTGTAGAACTCTGGGTCACAGAAGGGCAAGAAAGAAGTCTATAAAATAAAGTAAGAAGGAATGAACGATTGGAACATTTATCCCTTATACTTTGCCAACATTCAGACCTTTGCACATGTTGTGCCTTTTCTGTGGTATATTGTCCCTGAGAAAGTCCCCTCTGCCACAGTCTCCTGTACTCATCTGAGGGAACATCTAGTCAACATTTGCACTGAGTTCCAGAGGCTGATCTCAGTCCCCTTTTTTGACCAAATTCTTGTACCGCAGATAAAAGGGATGTGTCCTTATGAGCCATACACTTTCCGCATTAGCATCATATATAAGATATTAGGTTTATCATACATTGTATAGTACCTCTTTCCATATAAAACTATACAGATTCAAATTCCTTGAAAACAACAACCATATAGTGCTCAGATTTTAAACTCATTTAGCTGTTATTTTGGATTATAAGAGTTTAAATGTTTATTGAATAAATGACTAAATTTGAATATTTGATATCATGCTTCTCTTATTTTGTCTAATAAATTACATACTTCAAAACTCTGTTCAGACATCACCTCAAGCAGGGTACCTCCCCTAAATCTTCCTTCCATTCTGAGTTCACATTTGTCCCACAGTTTCTTATGCAAGCATAGATACTAAACCTAAAGTTTAACCACTAGGTGCTTTCAGTTTTGGACCAGGTCCACATAGTGCATATCATTGTGGTCTATCATATTAAGGGATGATAGAAGGTAGGAAGATGACAGGATTGTCACAGTAATAATTAGTCACATTGAAATGAGCACATTTTATAAGATTGTCACTTACACTGTCAACAAACAGAATACAAAGCTTATAAATGTAGGACAAGTGATATTTTAACTGTTTGTGTGGAAAAATTTTACACTTACATAAAAGTAGTATGAATAAGAATGGTGTAAACCACAGCCACATACCTTTTACCCAGACTCAACAGTTAGCTTTTTTTTTAACCTCTTTCTTTACATCACCCTTCTCTCACTCCCTCATTTCAATCAATTACATAGAATCACATGATTTTCTTTCTCTAAATATTTTAATTATGTATTTCCTAAGAATATGGGTGTTCTACAGTGTCAGAGTGTATTTATCAACTTCAATAAATATAACATCACTATAATATAATTGTATATATGTTTTGAAAGAATAAGAATTAGAAAATTAAAGATATTTTTTAAAAAATTAAAAAGAGGTTTCTTTTTTTTAATACAGAGAGGCAATATTTAAAAGTTTCCTACTCCATGGTTTCTTTTAAAAAAATATTTTACTTATTTGAGAGAGAGAGAATGAGTGGGTGGAAGGGGCAGAAGGAGAAGCAGACTCCTCACTGAGCAAGAAGCCCAGTGTATGGTTTGATCCCAGAACTCTGGGATCATGACCTGAGCCAAAGGCAGATGCTTAACCTACTGAACCATCCAGGTGCCCCTACTTTGTAGTTTCTTAAAAGACAGGTCCCACATTCAACATTTTCTTCAGAGCTCCCATAACATTCTTATTTCTTAGACTATAGATCAAAGGGTTGAGCACAGGAGTGAGTATGGTGTAAAAGACAGATACCATGATGTCCTTCTCTGGTGTATGGTAGGATTTGGGGAGCATGTAAGTATAAATGGCAGCCCCATAGAAGAGGATGACCACAGTCATGTGGGAAGAACAAGTGACAAAGGCCTTCTTCTGTCCTTCTGCTGAGTTCATCCTATGGATGGTGATGAGGATAAAGTAGTAAGAGCCTGAAATGACTATCACAGGAATGAGAAGCATAAGGACACAGCACAGGTACATGAAAATCTCATAGATGGAAGTGTCCGAACAAGAGAGTTTCAATACAGCAGGGACTTCACAGAAAAAATGATGTATCTCCCGAGATCTGCAGAAGGGGAAGGTCATGGTGATGGGAGTAAACAAGAAGCCATCCACTGAGCCCAGGAACCAGCAGCCAGATGATAGAAGGTGTAACACGCGATGGTTCATGAGGACAGGGTAATGAAGAGGATGGCAGATGGCCACATAGCGGTCATAGGCCATAGAGGCTAGAAGAAAAAATTCTGAACCTGCTAGTGTCAGATAGAGAAACATTTGTATCCCACATTCTATGTCTGAGATCTTGTTCATACCCATGACTTGGTCCATGAGCATCTTGGGCACAGTAACAGAAATATACATCATGTCCATGAGAGATAGCTGGCTAATGAAAAAATACATGGGGGTGTGGAGGTGGGCATCGGAATGTATCAATAGTATCAAGATGGTGTTTCCAGACACGGCCATTAGGAAAAGCACGAAAATGACCAAACAAAGGAGAGCTGGGTGTTTGGATTCACTGAAGATTCCCACCAGGATGAAATCTGATCTCCCAGTATGGTTAGCTAGCCAGTTGGCGTTCTCCATGTGATTTCACCTGGGCAACCTAGGGAAGTTTTGGGATTAATGAATCAATCACGAACCACCACCCACTGAAATGAATGTGTTGAGAGAGAAAGAGAGAATGAGAACCCAATTATGTTATTAGAAAAAAATTCCATGGTTTTATGGATTTAGAGAATACAAATTATCTGTAATTATATAAATTTACCATTTGGGAGGTTGCATTGTTCATTGTATCGTGAGTTTTCCTTTTTCTATAGTATCCTTTACCAATAAGCATGTACAATTTTTTAGGTTAGCTGTTGCCCTAACCAAACACAAAAAATGAATCAAAATGTAAAATTTATATATATATATATATTTATATATATATATTTATATATATATACACATATATGTATATTTATATATACATATATGTGTGTGTATGTATATATGTATACAAATATATGTATACATATGTATATATGTATTTAAATGTGTGTGTGCATATATATACGTATGTATATATATGTGTGCATATATATATGCATACACACACACACACACACACACACACACACACACACAAAATCTCCCCTTCTAGAATTTTTATTGTAGATAATCAAAATATCATTAATCTCTCTGGTCTAAGAATCCAACTGAGATTTTTTTTTTTTTTAAATTTCATTTATTTGACAGAGGGAGAGCACAGCAGGGAGAGCGGCAGGCAGAGGGAGAGGGAGAAGCAGACTCCCTGCTGAGCAGGGAGCCCAATACAGAACTCAATCCCAGGACCCCAGATCATGACCCAAGACAAAAGTAGATGCCCAGCTGACTGAGTCACCCAGATGTCCCTTCAACTGAGATCTTAAAAACTCTTTAAGGTGCATTCTATATAAGAAAAAAAATCATTAAAAATTTTATATAAGAAAAAATAATTTCACATTGCACAGAATTATCAAATCATTACTTTGTACAATGGAAACTAGTATAATTATATGTCAGTAATACCCCAAAAAGAACAATCTAATGAACCATTGAACATTATATCAAAAGCCAAGGATTCACTAATTGAATTTAAATTTAAAAAGAGAAAAAGAAAAAAATAATAAAGAAAAATGAAAAGTAACCTCAACAAAATTTGGGGGAAAATCTATATGAAATTCTTGAACCCCACAGTGAGGCACTGTGATTGTATGGAGTAACCCACAAATCCCCCTCAAACAGATCATGATCCTAACCAATGACCAAACTCTTAGATAGCCGAGGGGCACCATTTTGGAGTTCCAACTCTGAAGCCAGACTGGCTGTGGGTCCAGCTTATCCTCTCCACACTCTTCCTCCATTCATTCTACATACATAAAAAAGAGGAAAAGAATAATGTTAAATCTTGCATATGCTTAGGATTAAATGAGGAAAGTGTTTGGACCATTACTGGTTACAGATGACTAATGATTAAATAGCTAATAGGTACAGTAATAATTATGCAGAATCTATGTAAGAGATGGCTGTTATATATATATGTATATATATATACACACACATATACGTATATACATATGTGTATGTGCATGTACATATGTATATGCATATACATGTATGTATATATATGTATATATATATATATATATAATCTTATTTTAACCCTGATTAAGCATAACTTTATGAGAAATCTATCTAATTTGTATCCAGTACATGTTTTTCCAAGTTGAAATTCATCTTAAAATTTTTACTATCTACTCTATATTTCAGAGGACAAGGAAGTAGTATTTAGACAGTCATTGCTATTTATCAGAGAAGGCTTTAGTTGTTTCCCCAAATGTTATCTGCTTTAATGCACATAGCAATTAATTGCTCATGGAACTGAGATTCAGAAAGGAAAGTTGAAACAACACTACGATATTTCTGACTCCAATTTACTGTTTACTACTTTATCTTGCTGTTCACAGCCAGCCTCTCTATCAGATGCTAAAGATGAATCAAAAACAAATTAAATCTAATTACAGTTAATGAGGTCACAGTCAGTCTATTCAGAGACAAAAGTAGAAATGCAATTTAAAGCAGAATTCTGAAATAACTACAAAATAAATAAAACAATTAACACAGAATACATCTGACCTTTCTTCAGAGAATAATACCTCCTTTGACATTTTCTGTTCTGAAGTTTAAACTTTTGCAACCTTTTAATTTCTGACATGTCAAATCTCAAAATTCAGAAGTCCTTACTAAGAGAAAGCAAATAATGACTCCTCTTTCTGGGAAGAGCTTAGTGGCAGTTATCATGTCTAGATATTTCAGAAGAATTTACTAGTTTCAAATATGTCTTATACTTTTAAAAATATTTTTATACTTTTTTCATAGTTCTAAGACTAATTAAAACATCAAATTATTAATATTCTCAGTTGATAAGGCAGTTGAGAACACTGCAAATGATTTTTGAATTCTTAATGTAGATATTTAACAAATTTTGTCAAATTACATCAACAACAATAGCCTTTCTATCACATCCCACCCTCACTGAAAGATGAAATTTGAGACCTGTGAAAAATAAAAATGTAGCCTGATAAATTGCAAAACACATCTGCTGACAAAGTCTGGATTTGTGGTCAAAATAAATTAAGGATCAGCACAGTGAGCAATAAATGTGAAGGCCTTGAAACCGCTTGCTGAGTGAATGAAAGGAGACCACAAAGTTACTTGGTGGGTACTGGGAAATCTTTGCTGTGCTTTTGTAAATGTGGGTCCTGCCATTAAGATACGCTGAACAGTCCACCTGGGATACCAGACACAAAAGGGAACACTGTCTGTTGTATGCATGGCGACTGGCCCTTCTGTTCATAGTGACTCTTTTCTAATATAATTCCTTGAGCTTCATATAAACAACTTAATGCGTATTTAACATGTAAATTCATTGACCGTGGTGGTGGATTAATGTTAAACTTTATTTGAAGCTGACAGCATCCTAGGAATTGTTCTAATGCTTTATCCTATTTTATCTTTCCCAAGACTCTACAAGGTACATATTCATCTTATTTTCTCATTTTACACATTAAGGAATTCAGATTCTTATGGTCTGCTTAAGAGAACACAACTGCATTGAGTTGAGCCCACAGGCTGTAACTATGCCTCAGAATTTTGGGGGACCTGGTCTTTGCTACATAGTAGATAATTTGGGTATTAAGTCACCCACTGTCAGTTTCATATAAATCATATAAATCTGATTGAGATATTTATTTCTAACCCTCAAAAATTATCAATAGCTCATCTGCCAAATTTCAATTTCAGGAAAACAAATACATTATCCAATTATATAGGAAATGTGCATATTCTTCTGCATGCACATAATTAGAAAGCAAAAATACAATTTTTAATGTGCTATACAAAAAGATTCAAGAGAAAAGTAAATTTGTTTTTTTTTTTTCACTTACAAATAGGTAAAAAGAAAATTAAGGGCATATTTTCAACAACTATAATGGAGAATATCAGAAGCAGAAGTCAAGACAGTTAGAAAATAATCATCCTTTTTTTTCTTGCAGTTCTGTCTGCTTCTCTGGTTGAATCCAGTCTCGTTCAGATGGGCTAATGGAGTGTGACCAGGTTCAGTGTACAGAGAGAAGTAGGAGGGCTTTACTATGCCCATTAAGGGAGTGGATGAATGTTTTCTGTCAATAAATCCCCTCTGAGACTATAAAGAAGAATGCGATTATAAGAGCTGAAGAAGCTAATAGCTATCCTTATTGCACTGTCCTGCTTTTTGCTGATGTCTTATTTTTTTTTAAGATTTTATTTATTTATTTGACAGACAGATATCACAAGTAGGCAGAGAGAGAGAGGGGAGGAAGCAGGCTCCCCGCCGAGCAGAGAGCCCGATGCGGGGCTCGATCCCAGTACCCTGGGATCATGACCCGAGCTGAAAGCAGAGGCTTTAACCCACTGAGCCACCCAGGCGCCCCTTTGCTGATGTCTTTTAAAAAATCTTTTATTGTTCATCTCAATATGTATCAAAATCTTAACCGGATTAACAATATTCACACATTGCATTACTAATGAATTTCTGGCTATGACATATATGAGTTAGTTTTTTTTTTTTCTAAGATTTTTAAAATCTATTATTTATTTGACAGACAGAGATCACAAGTAGACAGAGAGGCAGGCAGAGAGAGAGGAAGGGAAGCAGGCTCCCTGCTGAGCAGAGAGCCCGATGTGGGGCTCCATCCCAGAACCCTGGGATCATGACTGGAGCTGAAGGCAGAGGCTTTAACCCACTGAGCCACCCAGGTACCCCATGAGCTAGTTTTTTTTTATGTAGCCTTTTCATTTTACAAAATACATATTTCATGTAGATGTGAATATATTTTTTTTCTCATTTTAGGTTTAAGGTAAATATTTGAAATATATATTTTTTCTTTTTACTTTTTACTGATGTACAATCTGAAGTTCATAGTTCAATAAATTTTTCAAAGATAATATCATTAATTAGTACTATGGTTGAAACTAAAATTGAGATCATCTTCATATTTTTTTTAATTTAGATCCCAATATATTAGTGTTATTCTCTATCTCTGACTACAGTCTTTAGCTTAAAATCTAATTTATCTGATATGAGAATCACTACCCCAGCTTTCTTTTGAAGCCCATTGGCATGAAAGATGCTTATCCATCCCTTCACTTTCAGTCTGAATGTATCTTTAGGTTCCAAATGTGTCTCTTGTAGACAGCACACAGACAGGTCTTTTCATCCAGTCTGCATCCCTGTGCTATTTTATGGGAGAATTTAGGCTGTTCACGTTGAGAGTGATTATTGAAAGATTAGTTTTAATTGACATCCTGTTGCCTGTGAAGTCCTTGTTTCTATAGATTGCCTCTCCACGTTTCTGTTTTATGACACTCTAGGGTTCTTTCCTCTTTTATAGAACCACCCCTTAATATTTCTTGTAGTGCTGGTTTGGTAGTCACATACTCCTTTAAATCTTGCCAGTCTTAGAAGCTCTTTATCTCTCCCTCCGTTCTGAATGTCATCCTTGCTGGATAAAGTGTTCTTGGCTGCATGTTCATCTAAGTTAGTGCCCTGAATATGTCTTGCCAGCTCTCTCTGGCTTCCCAGGTTTCTGTGGCCAGGTCTGACATTATTCTGATGGTCCTGCCTCTGTACATAAGGAATCTCTTCCCCTAGCTGCTCTTAAGACATCCTCCCTGAATTTATGACTGGTGAAATTCACAATTATTTGCCCGGAGATCTTTCTACACTCGTTGATCTTGGGGGCTGTCCTTTCTGCCTCTAGGACACGAACACTTGTTCCATTACCCAGATTAGGGAAATTTTCATCCAGTGTTTATTATATGTTCAACTATATCTTCAACTATATGTTCTAATCTTCTCTTTTTCCCCACCTCCTTAAAGGATCCCAATAATTCTGACATTGGAACGTTTCATGCCATCATTTATTTCCCTAATTCTGTTTTCATGCCTTCTAAGCTGTTTGTTCCAGGCCTCCTCCTGATCCTTCTTTTCTATCAGTTTTTCTTCTAGATCACTAATTTTATCTTCTGCCTTGGTTATCCTAGCTGTTAGAGTAGTTAGACTAGATTGGATCTCATTGATAGCATTTTTAACTTCTACCAGGTTGGGTCTTCCTCCTTCTAGTCATTTTGGTGGGAGGTGCTTAAGGGGATGTATAGCTGATCAACAACAATTCAGGCAAGGTGCACCTTGGAATGTTTCAGAGCAATCAGGAGTCACCATCAAAAAGAAAGTAAAAAGGAAAGTAAAAAGGAAAAATTCAGATACTGTGCCCTCTCCATCAGAGCTATTGGAAATGGACATAAATAGTATGCAGCAAAGGGAATTCAGGCTAACAATTATCCAGACAATGGCTAGGTTGGAGAAAACCATTAATGATAACATGGAATCAAGGAATCAATTAGGGCAGAAGTGAAAGCCACCTGGGAAGAAGTTACAAATGCTATTAATGTGATCCAATCTAATCTAAATTCTCTAACAGCTAGGGTAACTGGGACAGAAGTAGAATTAGTGATCTAGAGGACAAACTGATAGAGAAAGAGGATCAGGAGGAGGCCTGGAACAATCAGCTTAGAAGCCATGAAAACAGAATTAGGGAAATAAATGACACCATGAAATGTTTCAATGTCTGAATTATTGAGATCCTATGGGGGGGTGGTGGGTGGGCAGCGAGAAAGAAAGAAGACTAGTAGTTATAGTTGAACAAACTCTCCATGAAATTTTTCCCAATCTGGGGAAGAGAACCAGTGTTCATATCCTAGAGGCAGAAAGGTCTGCCCCCAAAATCATGGAATCTAGAAAGATATCCAGACATCTGATTGTGAAACTGTTGAATCATAATTTTAGACAGGAGCTCTGGAGACCAGCTAAGGGAAGAGATCCCTTATGCACAGAGGAAGGCCCATCAGAATAATGGCAGACCTGTCCACAGGAACCTGGCAAGCCAGAAAGGGCTGGCAAGATGTATTCTGGGAACTAAATGAAAAGAACATGCAGGCAAGAATACTTTATCCAGCAAGGCTGACATTCAGAACAGATGAAGAGATAAAGAACTTCTCAGGCTGACAAGGCTTAAAGGAGCATGTGACCACCAAGAAGACCCTACAGGAAATAGTAAGGGGTGGTTCTATAAAATAAGAAAAATCCAAGAGTGTCATAGACCAGAAATTTACAGAGACAGTCTATAGAAACAAGGACTTCACAGCCAACAGGATGTCAATAAAAACATATCTCTCAATAATCACTCTCAACGTGAACAGCCTAAATGCTCCCATAAAATGGCACAACATTGCAGATTGGATAAAACCACAGGACCTGTCCATGTGTTGTCTACCAGACACCCATTGTGAACCTAAGGATACATCCAGACTGAAAGTGAAGGTATGAAGAAGCATCTTTCATGCCAATGGGCCTAAAAAGAAGGCTGGGGTAAAGATTCTCATATCAGATAAATTAGATTTTAAACTAAAGACTGTAGTCAGAGATACAGAAGAACACTGCATCATTCTTAAAGGGACTATCCACCAAGATGATCTAACAATTGTAAATATTTATGCCCCCAATATAGGAGCAGCCACTACATAAATTAACTGTTAATCAAGATAAAGAGTTATATTAATATAAATACATGAATACTAGGGAATCATAATAAGCCACTCTCAGTAACAGACAGATTATCAAAGCAGAAATCAATAAAGAAACAAGAGCATTGAATGATGTATGGGACGAGATGAACCACATAGATATATTCAGAACATTCTATCGTAAAACAACAGAATACTCATTCTTCTCAAGTGCACATGCAACTTTCTCCAGAAGAGACTACATACTGGGTCACAAATCAGGACTCAACCAATACCAAAAGATTGATATTATTGCCTGCATGTTCTCAGACCAGAGTGCTTTGAAATAGGAACTCAACCACAAGAAAAAGTTTGGTAAGAATTCAAACACGTGGAAGCTAAAGACTACCTTGCTTATGAATGTTTGGATCAACCAGAAAATCAAGGAAGAACTTAAACACGTCATGGAAACCAATGAGAATGAAGACACTTTGGTCCAAAACCTATGGCATGTGGCAAAGGTGGTCCTAAGAGGGAAGTATGTAGCAATCCACGCCTCCCTAAAAAAAAAAAAAAAAAGGAAGAAAAGAAAACAGAAAAAGAAAAATCCAGAATACACCAGCTCGCTTTACACCTTAAAGAACTGGAGAATCAGCAACAAATTAAGCCAACCCCACACACAATAAGGGAAACAATCAAGCTTAGAACAGAGATCAATGAGATAAAAACTACAGATGCGATAGAACACATCGAGGAAACTAGAAGATGAATTTTGAAAGAATCAAAGAACGATAAACATTGGCCAAATAAATAAATAAATAAATAAAAAAGAAAGAAAAGAAAGAGAGAAAAGAAAAGAGAAAAAGAAAAATCCAGAATACACCAGCTCGCTTTACACCTTAAAGAACTGGAAAATCAGCAACAAATTAAGCCAACCCCACACATAATAAGGGAAATAATCAAGCTTAGAACAGAGATCAATGAGATTAAAAACTAGAGATGCGATAGAACACATCAAGAAAACTAGAAGCTGAATTTTGAAAGAATCAAAGAACAATAAACATTGGCCAAACTAATCCAAAATAAAAAATAGAGAGGACCCAAATTAATGAAATTACGAATGAAAAGGGGGAGATCATGACTACACCAAGGAAATAGAAACAATCATCAGAGATTATTATCAATAACTATATGCCAATAAGTTAAGTAACCTAGAAGAAATACATGCATTCCTGAAAACCTATAACCTTCCAAAACTTTATCAGGAAGAAATTGACAACCTGAATAGACCAATATCTAGCAACAAGATTGAAGCAGTGTTCAAAAATCTCCCAAAACCCAAGAGCCCAGGACCTAACAGATTCCCCGGGAATTCTACCAAACATTCAAAGAAGAAATAATACCTATTCTTCTGAAGCTGTTTCAAAAAATAGAAAGAGAAGGAAAACGTCCAGACTCTTTTTATGAAGACAGCATTACCCTGATCCCCAAACCAGGTAAGACCCCATCAAAAAGGAGAATTTCAGACCAATATCCCTGATGAATATGGATGCTAAGATCCTCAACAAGATCCTAGCTAATAGGATCCAATAGTACCTTTAAAAGATTATCCACCATGACTAGGTAGGATTTATCCATGGGATGTAAGGGTGGTTCAACATTTGCAAATCAATCATTGTGATAGAACAAATCAAGAAAAGAAGAAAGAAGAACCACATTCTCCTCTCAATTGATGCAGGAAAAGCATCTGACATGATACAGCATCCTTTCCTGAAAAAATGCTTCATAGTACAGGGATAGAGAGAACATTTCTCAACTTCCTGAAATCTATCTATGAGAAACCCAAGGCAAATATCATCCTCAATGGGGAAATGCTTACAGCCTCCCCTTGAGATCAGAAACACAACAAGGATGCCCACTCTCTCCACTCCTGTTAAACATAGTACTAGAAATCCTAGCAACAGCAATCAGACAACAACAACAAAAAATAAAAAAATAGGTATTCAAACTGGCAATGGAGAAGTCAAACTCTCTCTTTTCTCAGATGACATGATACTTTATCTGGAAAACCCAAAAGACTCCACCTCCAAACTACTAGAACTCATAAAGCAATTCAGTAATGTGGCAGGATACAAAAATCAATGTACAGAAATCAGTTGCTTTCTTATACACTAACAATGAAAATACAGAAAGGGAAATTAGAGATTTGATTCCATTTACTCGAGCACCAAGAACCATAGGATACCTGTGAATAAACCTAACCAAAGAGGTAAAGGATCTGTACTCAAGGAACTACAGAACACTCATGAAAGAAATTGAAGAAGACACAAAATGTTGGAAGACCATTCCATGCTCTTGGATCGGAAGAATAAACATTGTTAAAATGTCTATACTCCCTAGAACAATCTATACTTTCAATGCCATTCTGGTCAAAATTCCACCGACATTTTTTTCAAAGAGCTGGAGGAAACAATCCCAAAATTTTTATGGAACCAGAACAGACCCTGAATTGCTAAGGAAATGTTGAAATAGAAAATCAAAACTGGGGGCACAGCATTTCCTGACTTCAAGCTTTACTACAAAGCTGTGATCATGAAGACAGCATTGTACTGGCACAAAAACAGACACATAGTGGAACAGTGTAGAGTATAACAGAGTAGAGAGCCCAGATATGCACCCTCAACTTTATGCCCAAATAATATTCAACAAAGCATAATAAAATATCTAGTGGAAAAAAAGACAGTCTCTTCAATAAATGGTGCTGGGGAAATTGGACAGCTATGTGCAGGAGAATGAAACTCGACCATTGTCTTATACCATATACAAAGATAAACCCGAAATGGAAGGAAGGCCTCAAATGGATGGATTCCTGGAGGCAGGAATCCAACAGAATCCTAGAGAACATAGGCAGCAATTTCTTTGACATAGGCCAGAGCAAAACAAACTTTTGGGACTTCATCAAGTTCAAAAACTTCTGCACAGCAAGGAAACTGTCAATAAAACAAAGAGGAAACCTACGGGATGGGAGAAGATATTTGCAAATTACAATACAGACAAAGGGCTGATATCCAAGATCAACACACACAAAACATTTAATCACATGAAAAAAGTGGGCAAAATACATGAACAGACACTTCTCCAAAGAAGGCATACCAATGGCTAACAGACACATGAAAAAATGTTCATCATCACTAGCCATCATTGAGATTCAAATTAAAACCACATTGAGATAGCACCTTACACCAGTTAGAATGGCCAAAATAAATAAGACAGTAAACAACATGTGTTGGAGAGGATGTGGAGAAAGGGGAGCCCTCTTACGCTGTTGGTGGGAATGCAAGTTGGCACAGATACTTTGCAAAACAGAGTGGAAATTCCTTAAGAAGTTAAAAATTGAGCTTCCTTATGACCCTGAAATTGCATCATTGGTTATTTACCTTAAAGATACAGATGTAAGGAAAAGAAGGGCCATCTGTACCCCAATGTTCATAGCAACGATGGCCACGGTCGCCAAACTGTGGAAAGAACAAAGATGCCCTTCAAAAGAAGAATGGATAAAGAAGATATAATCCATATACACAATGGAGTATTGTGTCTCCATCAGAAAGGATGAATACCCGGGGGTGCCTGGGTGGCTCAGTGGGTTAAGCTGCTGCCTTCGGCTCAGGTCATGATCTCAGAGTCCTGGGATTGAGCCCTGCATCAGGCTCTCTGTTCAGCAGGGAGCCTGCTTCCCTCTCTGTCTCTGCCTGCCTCTCTGCCTACTTGTGAACTCTGTCTCTGTGTCAAATAAATAAATAAATAAATAAAATCTTTAAAAATTAAAAAAAAAAAAAGAAAGGATGAATACCCAATTTTTGTATCACTCTGGGCAGGGCTAGAAGAGATTATGCTGAGTGAAATGAGTCAAGCAGAGAGGGTCAATTATCATGTAGTTTTGCTTACTTGTGGTGCATAAGGAATAACATGTAGGACATGGGGAGGTGGAGAGGAGAAGTGAGTTGGTGGAAACTGGAGGGGAAGATGACCATGAAAGTCTGTGGACTCTGAGAAACAAACTGACAGTTCTGGCGGGGAGGGGCGATGATGGGTTGGGTGAGCCTGGTGGTGGGTATTAAGGAGGGCATGTATTGCATGGAGCACAGGATGTGGTGCATAAAGAATGAATCCTGGGACACTGAAAAGAAATTAAAATAAAATGTAATTGTATACTATGTTGTATTAAACATCTAGTTGTAGTGGTAAGTAGGTTAAAAAATAAAAGAAGAAGAATTTTGAGATTGAATTTTAAAACCAAAATAAAAACAAAGCAACCAAAATACTCGGGGCTTAATATACTGCTTCCCCCTGATGTTGGGGTTGTACAGTTTTATGGATACCCTGTAGTTATTGTCCTCTTGTTCTTTTGGCTTGTCTTCTGGGGTAGGGGTCTGTGGCATTGTTTTTCAGTCAGTCTTGCTTGGGCTGAGTCGCCCTGCCCACTATTAAGGGGCTGGGCTCTGTGGAAACCAGTGTTTCAGACTTTTGTTCTCTGGACGTTTTCGTTCTTTGGTGGCTTTTGTGGCTTTTTGGAGGACTAGTGAAAATTAAACTGTCCAAACCCAGTCTCCTGCACCTCAGAGAGAAGCCTCAGACTGCTTTCCCCTGGATGGTCTGGAACAAACAGACTCCCCCTCTGCAAACCCTTCTGAGCACTGCAACCTCCCTCAGGTGCTGTGCACTCCCAGCCACCATCTCAGTGTTCGCCCAAGGCTCCCGCATATCTCTGCACCACCGTGCCACTAAGACACAAGCAATATTTGCCCAGACATGCCCAATCCCTGTGTCTTCCTAGTTGCTGGTACTGCTGTCTGGATTTCACACCTGCACCTGGCAGTGGCGGTTTGGGTCTCAAAGGCTGTGAGTCCAGTGACTTCTAGCAAAAACCTGTGCAGGCTCTCTCAGGCAGGGCAGGGGTGCACCCAGCCCGAGTGGTGGTGCAAGCAGTGGAAAGCTGAGGGCTTAGGGACCGTGGACTGGAACCTCTGCCAGGCTCTCTCGGGCATGCATGGGCACTGACTGTGACCATCCTGGGACCGTGGGCTTAGGGCCATGCCTGTGGCTACCCAATTCCACAGTTTCCCTTAAGATCCTTTGTTCTTTCTGTGTGCTTTTAACCAGACTCCAAGTTAATGCTGGTCCCCAAGCAGTGGGCACTTTCATATTGAGGTATTATTTTCCAATGGGTCACTTGTGGTGGCTCCCTTTCCCTTCTGTTTATCCTCTGATATTAGTCCAAGCACTCCTACTCCCCTTTACCTCTACAATGATGTTCTTCTGACCCCATAGAGATCCAGAAGTGCATATTCTTACATATCAGGCTGATTACATGGGTGTTCAGAGTGTTCTGGTAGATATTTAGCTCACTTCAGAGGGCCAGTTGAAACAAGCTCTCCTAGTTCTCTGCCATTTTGCCTCTCAGTCTATTTTTTAAATTATCTTTACAATGAGTTCTGACACACTAAAAAGAAATAAAATAAATTATCTTTAATAAGAAAAAGGAAATGGGGCGCCTGGGTGGCTCAGTGGATTAGGCCGCTGCCTTCGGCTCGGGTCATGATCTCAGGGTCCTGGGATCTAGCCCCGCATCGGGCTCTCTGCTCTGCGGGGAGCCTGCTTCCTCCTCTCTCTCTGCCTGCCTCTCTGTCTACCTGTGATCTCTCTCTCTGTCAAATAAATACATAAAATCGTTAAAAAAAAGAAATAGAGAGATTGGTAGAATTATGATAGAAATAGGTACAATATTACTTACTTGAGAAAGATTGACAGAGAAATTATGAAGCAAATGGGTACAATGTTAACAGTAGGCGAAGAGTATATGGACGTTTTTTGTAACTTCTTATTTGTACTACATTTATATAAATCTGAAATTAACTCCAAATAAAAAGTTTAAAAATATTTCTCCCTCCCAATTTAAAAAAATAACTATCTGTTTGGTAGCTATGTAAATAATGTGATATCCTAGGAAACACATTCATTTCAATTTGGCTTTTCATCACTGAGTTGATCAAATCATTGGTTCATATTTATTGGAAACTGTCTCTCTTTTCTTTTGGATTAGTGTGGCCAATAGTTTATCGATCTTATTGATTCTTTTAAAAAACCAGCTTCTAGTTTCATTGATATGTTCTACTGTATCTCTGGTTTCTACCTCATTGCTCTCCACACTAATCTTTATTTCCCTTCTTGCATGTGGAGTTGGTTTGATTTGTTGTTGATTCTCCAATTCTTTAAGGTGTAGAGACAGCTGGTGTATTCTGGATTTTTCAATTTTTTTGACGGAGGCTTGGATGGCTATGTATTTCCCCCTTAGAACCGCCTTTGCTGTATCCCATAGGTTTTGGACCGAAGTGTCTTCATTCTCACTGGTTTCCATGAATTGTTTTAGTTCATTTTTATCTCTTGGTTGATCCAAGCAATCTTTTAATCTTTTATTTTATTTTATTTTATTTATTTCACAGAGAGAAATCACAACTAGGCAGAGAAGCAGGCAGAGAAAGAGGAAGAAGCAGGCTCCCTGCAGAGCAGAGAGCCCAATGTGGGGCTCGATCCCAGGACCGTGGGATCATGACCTGAGCCGAAGGCAGAGGCTTTAACCCACTGAGCCACCCAGGCGCCCCTCATCCAAGCATTCGTAAGCAAGGTGGTCTTTAGCTTCCAGGTGTTTGTGTTCCTTCTGAACTTTTCCTTGTGATTGAGTTCCAGTTTCAAAGCATTGTGATCTGAGAATATGCAGGGAATAATGTCAGTCTTTTGGTATTGGTTGAGTCCTGCTTTGTGACCCAGTATGTAGTCTATTCTGGAGAAGGTTCCATGTGCACTTGAGAAGAATGAGTATTCTGTTGTTTTAGGGTCTAATGTTCGGTATATATCTATGAGGTCCATCTGGTCCAATGTTTCATTCAATGCTCTTATTTCTTTATTAAATTTCTGCTTCGATGATCTATTTCTAAGAGAGGCGTATTAAGATCTCCTACTATTATTGTATTCATATCAATATGACTCTTTAGCTTGATTAATAGTTTTCTTATGTAATTGGGTGCTCCCATTTTGGGGGCATAGATATTCACAATTGTTAGATCATCTTGGCGGATAGTCCCTTTAAGAATGATGGAGTGTCCTTCTGTATTTCTGACTACAGTCTTTAGTTTAAAATCTAATTTATCAGATATGAGAATCGCTACTCCGGCCTTCTTTTGAGGCCCATTGGCATGAAAGATGCTTCTCCATCCCTTCACTTTCAGTCTGGGTGTATCCTTAGATTCAAAATGGGTCTCCTATAGACAACATATGGATGGGTCCTGTCGTTTTATCCAATCTGCAACCCTGTGTCGTTTTATGGGCGCATTTAGGCCATTCACATTGAGAGTGATTATTGAGAGATAGGTTATTATTGATATCGTGTTACCTTTGAAGTCTTTCTGTCTGTAGATTGTTTCTATATTTCTGTTCAATGGTATTCTTAGGATTTTTTCTCTTTTATAGGACCGCCCTTAATATTTCCTGCAGTGTCAGCTTGGTGGTTGCATAGTCTTTTAAGCCTTGCTGGTCTTGGAAACCCTTTATCTCTCCATCCATTTTAAGTGTCAGTCTTGCTGGATAGAGTATTCTTGGTTGCATGTTCTTCTAATTTAGTACTCTGAATATATTTTGCCAGCCCTTTCTGGCTTGCCAGGTCTCTGTGGAAAGGTCTGACTTTATTCTAATGGGCTTTCCACTGTATGTAAGGAGCTTCATTGTCCTAGCTGCTTTTAAAAGGGTCTGTCGTGAAACACAATTCCTCATTCTAACTATAAGGTGTTGTGAGGACTTTTGAGAATCTATAATCTTGGGAGGAAATCTCTCTGCCTCTAGTACATGAATGTTGTTTCCATTCGTGAGATTGGGAAAATATTCATAGACATCTTCTTCCACTATATCTTCTAGACGTCTTTCTTTTCCTCCCCTTCAGGGATTCCAATAATTCTGACGTTGGAAAGTTTCATGGCATCATTAATTTCCTTGATTCCCTTTTCGTGGCTTCTGAGCTGTTTGTTCCAGGCTTCCTCCTGATCCTTTCGATCTATCTGTTTGTCCTCCAGAACACTAATTCTACCTTCTGTCTCAGTTACCCAAGCTTTTAGAGAGTTTAGATTAGATTGGAACTCATTGAGAGCATTTTGAACATCATCCCTTGTGGCTTTCAGTTCTGCCCTAACATTGTGAACATCATCCCTGGTGGCTTTCAGTTCCGCCCTAATCAATTCTGTTTGGTCATCCATGGCTTTCTCCAACCTAGCTATCACCTGGAGAATTGTTAGTCTGAATTCCTTTTCTGACATATTGTTTATGTCGATAGCCATTAGCTCTGTTGCAGAAGGTCCATCCTCTGTATTTTTCTTCTGTTGGGTATTCCTCCTCCTGGTCATTTTGGTAAGAGATGACTGAACAGATGCAGCTGGATGTATCAATTGTGGTGCAGTCAAGGTGCACCCTGGAACGCTTCTGTATAATCAGGTTTCCCCACCCAAATGAGAGAGAAAAGAAAAGAAGCAGAAATAGAGGAGAAGAAAGAAAAAAAAGTGGAAAAGAAAAAAAGGAAAAGAGAGAGAGAGAGAGGAAAAAAGGGGAAGATAAAAGAGAAGGCTTAGCCCAAATGGGCCACAAAGTAAGATTTATGAAGTATACAAACAAAAACAGACAAACAAAAAGACTGACAAAAGTATATGACAATAGAAAAAAATATATATAAAAGCAAAAAAAAAAAGGGAAGAACCTCATCAGAAAGAACCGCAAGTATAAGATTTATATATTATCAGGACAAACACAAATTCAGAGAAACACTGACAGAAGGAAAAATTGGGAAGTGGTTATAAATTCTCAGTGTGGGTGAGGAAGGTTATCTTGATTCTTCCTGAATGTATCTTGATGTTTTTGTTAAGGGACTCAAGTTTTCTAAGTTACAGGGGGATTAGAAACTGGTTTGCCTATAGGGTTAGCATTGATTGGGGAAAGGGGATTACCTTGAAGTTTAACTCTATATGTATAGTAGAAAATAAAAATTAAAAAGAATAAACTAGACTAAACTAAGTTAAAATTAAAAAAGAATTAAAAAATAGAAAAGCAAAAGAAAAACACGGGTGTATGTATCAAAAAGTTCAGGTTAGAAGATGATTAAAGAATTTGATGTACTGGACATCTCAGTGTAGAGGTAAATAGGTTAAAAATTATCTGTATGTATAAAAAAAAAGAACCAGAATATTGGTAAAGAGTTAAAAATAAAAGTTGTATTTATGAAGTAGTGGTGGTTGTTCTCTTGTACTCTTTTTTTTTTTTTTTCTTCCTTCCTGGTTGGTTTTCTGGGAGAGGGGCCTGCCACGTGGGTTTTCAGACAAAGATGTTCCCTGAGGTAGGTCCTCCATCTCCCCTCAAAGGGGTGGGCTCTGAGAAAACTCTTTTTTTTCAGGCTTTTGTTCTCTGGGGGTTTTTATGTTCTTTCATCTGTTTTCTCTTGCCTTGACAGCTTTTGATGGTTTTTGGAGTTTTAGAGGAGAGCAAACTACACCCCGACCTCCCTCTCAGAGAATGTTCTGCAGAGCTGCTGGGCAGATTCAGTTCTGAGTCACTGTCCCTGGGGATGCAGGAGTTCCTCCTTGTACCCAATACCAGGGCAGTGGTGGCTGTCTAGGCAGCTCCAGACCGCCAGAGAGGTTCAGAGCAGAGATCGCACACTGAGATTTTCCCACTGTCCCGGGCTGGGAATGTCTGGTTTTTCTGGATGCCAGAGCTCCAGGCTAGCACCTATGAGCACCTCTCCCAAGGGACGGTGTGGGATGCACGCGTTTCAGGATTGCAGTCTGGCCAGGCTCCCAGCCCCTCACGGGATTCAGACCACACTCGTTCTTGGGCGCGCTGGTGGGTCAGGTGCACTGGCGGCTCAGGGATGGAGACCTGATTTCCCCACCGCACTCTCTCTGGCTCAGCGTCAGGGGAGGCTGTCCTGGGTCCGGGGACTTAGGTCCCTGACCCTAACCGCCCAGATTCCCACTATTTCCCTCCCCTGCCATCCTTTGCTCTTTGTTTTTTGAATGCTTTCAACCAGACTCCAAGTTAATGCTGGTCCCCAGACGCAGGGCACTCTCTTATTGGTGTATTACTTTCCAATTGGTCACCTCTGGTGGCTCCCTCCCCCTTTTGTTTATCTTTTGACATCAGTCCAACGCTCCCAGTCTGCTTTACCTGCCACTGGTGTCTTCTGCTCCTGTAGAGATCCAGACGTGTATAATTCTGATCTCAGGCTGATTTCATGGGTGGTCGGAGTTCTTTGGTAGGTAATCAGCTCACTTTAGGGTACAGGTTGAAACGGTGCCTCCTCCTACTTCCATCTTGACTCACTCCCCAGTTTTGATTTTCTGTTTCAACATTGCCTTAGCAAATCGGGTTCTGTTCTGGTTCCATGCAAATTTTAGGATTGTTTGCTCCAGCTCTTTGAAAAAAATGTCGGTGGAATTTTGACCAGAATGGCATTGAAAGTATAGATTGTTCTAGGGAGTATAGACATTTTAACAATGTTTATTCTTCCGATCCAAGAGCACGGAATAGTCTTCCAACTTTTTGTGTCTTCTTCAATTACTTTCATGAGTGTTCTGTAATTCCTCAAGTACAGATCCTTTACCTCTTTGGTTAGGTTTATTCACAGGTATCCTATGGGTCTTGGTGCTAGAGTAAATGGAATCAAATCTCTAATTTCCCTTTCTGTATTTTCATTGTTAGTGTATAAGAAAGCAACTTATTTCTGTACATTGATTTTGCATCCTGCCACATTACTGAATTGCTTTATGAGTTCTAGTAGTTTGGAGGTGGAGTCTTTTGGGTTTTCCAGATAAAGTATCATGTCATCTGTGAAAAGAGAGAGTTTGACTTCTCCACTGCCAGTTTGAATACCTATTTTTTTTATTTTTTTGTTTTTGTTGTCTGATTGCTGTTGCTAGGACTTCTAGTACTATGTTTAACAGGAGTGGAGAGAATGGGCATCCTTGTTGTGTTTCTGATCTCAAGGGAAGGCTGTAAGCATTTCCCCATTAAAGATGATATTTGCTTTGGGTTTCCCATAGATATATTTCAGGATCTTGTTGAGGATCTTAGCATCCATATTCATCAGGGATATTGGTCTGAAATTCTCCTTTTTGATGGGGTCTTACCTGGTTTGGGGATCAGGGTAATGCTGTCTTCATAAAAAGAGTCTGGACGTTTTCCTTCTCTTTCTATTTTTTGAAACAGCTTCAGAAGAATAGGTATTATTTCTTCTTTGAATGTTTGGTAGAATTCCCGGGGAATCTGTTAGGTCCTGGGCTCTTGGGTTTTGGGAGATTTTTGAACACTGCTTCAATCTTGTTGCTAGATATTGGTCTATTCAGGTTGTCAATTTCTTCCTGATAAAGTTTTGGAAGGTTATAGGTTTTCAGGAATGCATGTATTTCTTCTAGGTTACTTAACTTATTGGCATATAGTTATTGATAATAATCTCTGATGATTGTTTCTATTTCCTTGGTGTAGTCATGATCTCCCCCTTTTCATTCGTAATTTCATTAATTTGGGTCCTCTCTATTTTTTATTTTGGATTAGTTTGGCCAATGTTTATTGTTCTTTGATTCTTTCAAAATTCAGCTTCTAGTTTTCTTGATGTGTTCTATCGCATCTCTAGTTTTTAATCTCATTGATCTCTGTTCTAAGCTTGATTATTTCCCTTATTATGTGTGGGGTTGGCTTAATTTGTTGCTGATTTTCCAGTTCTTTAAGGTGTAAAGCGAGCTGGTGTATTCTGGATTTTTCTTTTTCTCTTTTCTTTTCTCTCTTTCTTTTCTTTCTTTTTTATTTATTTATTTATTTATTTGGCCAATGTTTATCGTTCTTTGATTCTTTCAAAATTCATCTTCTAGTTTCCTCGATGTGTTCTATCGCATCTGTAGTTTTTATCTCATTGATCTCTGTTCTAAGCTTGATTGTTTCCCTTATTGTGTGTGGGGTTGGCTTAATTTGTTGCTGATTCTCCAGTTCTTTAAGGTGTAAAGCGAGCTGGTGTATTCTGGATTTTTCTTTTTCTGTTTTCTTTTCTTCCTTTTTTTTTTTTTTTTTTAGGGAGGCGTGGATTGCTACATACTTCCCTCTTAGGACCACCTTTGCCACATGCCATAGGTTTTGGACCAAAGTGTCTTCATTCTCATTGGTTTCCATGACGTGTTTAAGTTCTTCCTTGATTTTCTGGTTGATCCAAACATTCATAAGCAAGGTAGTCTTTAGCTTCCACGTGTTTGAATTCTTACCAAACTTTTTCTTGTGGTTGAGTTCCTATTTCAAAGCACTCTGGTCTGAGAACATGCAGGCAATAATATCAATCTTTTGGTATTGGTTGAGTCCTGATTTGTGACCCAGTATGTAGTCTCTTCTGGAGAAAGTTGCATGTGCACTTGAGAAGAATGAGTATTCTGTTGTTTTACGATAGAATGTTCTGAATATATCTATGTGGTTCATCTCGTCCCATACATCATTCAATGCTCTTGTTTCTTTATTGATTTCTGCTTTGATAATCTGTCTGTTACTGAGAGTGGCTTATTATGATTCCCTAGTATTCATGTATTTATATTAATATAACTCTTTATCTTGATTAACAGTTAATTTATGTAGTGGCTGCTCCTATATTGGGGGCATAAATATTTACAATTGTTAGATCATCTTGGTGGATAGTCCCTTTAAGAATGATGCAGTGTTCTTCTGTATCTCTGACTACAGTCTTTAGTTTAAAATCTAATTTATCTGATATGAGAATCTTTACCCCAGCCTTCTTTTTAGGCCCATTGGCATGAAAGATGCTTCTTCATACCTTCACTTTCAGTCTGGATGTATCCTTAGGTTCACAATGGGTGTCTGGTAGACAACACATGGACAGGTCCTGTGGTTTTATCCAATCTGCAATGTTGTGCCATTTTATGGGAGCATTTAGGCTGTTCACGTTGAGAGTGATTATTGAGAGATATGTTTTTATTGACATCCTGTTGGCTGTGAAGTCCTTGTTTCTATAGACTGTCTCTGTAAATTTCTGGTCTATGACACTCTTGGATTTTTCTTATTTTATAGAACCACCCCTTACTATTTCCTGTAGGGTCTTCTTGGTGGTCACATGCTCCTTTAAGCCTTGTCAGCCTGAGAAGTTCTTTATCTCTTCATCTGTTCTGAATGTCAGCCTTGCTGGATAAAGTATTCTTGCCTGCATGTTCTTTTCATTTAGTTCCCAGAATACATCTTGCCAGCCCTTTCTGGCTTGCCAGGTTCCTGTGGACAGGTCTGCCATTATTCTGATGGGCCTTCCTCTGTGCATAAGGGATCTCTTCCCTTAGCTGGTCTCCAGAGCTCCTGTCTAAAATTATGATTCAACAGTTTCACAATCAGATGTCTGGATATCTTTCTAGATTCCATGATTTTGGGGGCAGACCTTTCTGCCTCTAGGATATGAACACTGGTTCTCTTCCCCAGATTGGGAAAAATTTCATGGAGAGTTTGTTCAACTATAACTACTAGTCTTCTTTCTTTCTCGCTGCCCACCCACCACCCCCCCATAGGATCTCAATAATTCAGACATTGAAACATTTCATGGTGTCATTTATTTCCCTAATTCTGTTTTCATGGCTTCTAAGCTGATTGTTCCAGGCCTCCTCCTGATCCTCTTTCTCTATCAGTTTGTCCTCTAGATCACTAATTCTACTTCTGTCCCAGTTACCCTAGCTGTTAGAGAATTTAGATTAGATTGGATCACATTAATAGCATTTGTAACTTCTTCCCAGGTGGCTTTCACTTCTGCCCTAATTGATTCCTTGATTCCATGTTATCATTAATGGTTTTCTCCAACCTAGCCATTGTCTGGATAATTGTTAGCCTGAATTCCCTTTGCTGCATACTATTTATGTCCATTTCCAATAGCTCTGATGGAGAGGGCACAGTATCTGAATTTTTCCTTTTTACTTTCCTTTTTACTTTCTTTTTGATGGTGACTCCTGATTGCTCTGAAACATTCCAAGGTGCACCTTGCCTGAATTGTTGTTGATCAGCTATACATCCCCTTAAGCACCTCCCACCAAAATGACTAGAAGGAGGAAGACCCAACCTGGTAGAAGTTAAAAATGCTATCAATGAGATCCAATCTAGTCTAACTACTCTAACAGCTAGGATAACCAAGGCAGAAGATAAAATTAGTGATCTAGAAGAAAAACTGATAGAAAAGAAGGATCAGGAGGAGGCCTGGAACAAACAGCTTAGAAGGCATGAAAACAGAATTAGGGAAATAAATGATGGCATGAAACGTTCCAATGTCAGAATTATTGGGATCCTTTAAGGAGGTGGGGAAAAAGAGAAGATTAGAACATATAGTTGAAGATATAGTTGAACATATAATAAACACTGGATGAAAATTTCCCTAATCTGGGTAATGGAACAAGTGTTCGTGTCCTAGAGGCAGAAAGGACAGCCCCCAAGATCAACGAGTGTAGAAAGATCTCCGGGCAAATAATTGTGAATTTCACCAGTCATAAATTCAGGGAGGATGTCTTAAGAGCAGCTAGGGGAAGAGATTCCTTATGTACAGAGGCAGGACCATCAGAATAATGTCAGACCTGGCCACAGAAACCTGGGAAGCCAGAGAGAGCTGGCAAGACATATTCAGGGCACTAACTTAGATGAACATGCAGCCAAGAACACTTTATCCAGCAAGGATGACATTCAGAACGGAGGGAGAGATAAAGAGCTTCTAAGACTGGCAAGATTTAAAGGAGTATGTGACTACCAAACCAGCACTACAAGAAATATTAAGGGGTGGTTCTATAAAAGAGGAAAGAACCCTAGAGTGTCATAAAACAGAAACGTGGAGAGGCAATCTATAGAAACAAGGACTTCACAGGCAACAGGATGTCAATTAAAACTAATCTTTCAATAATCACTCTCAACGTGAACAGCCTAAATTCTCCCATAAAATAGCACAGGGATGCAGACTGGATGAAAAGACCTGTCTGTGTGCTGTCTACAAGAGACACATTTGGAACCTAAAGATACATTCAGACTGAAAGTGAAGGGATGGATAAGCATCTTTCATGCCAATGGGCTTCAAAAGAAAGCTGGGGTAGTGATTCTCATATCAGATAAATTAGATTTTAAGCTAAAGACTGTAGTCAGAGATAGAGAATAACACTAATATATTGGGATCTAAATTAAAAAAATATGAAGATGATCTCAATTTTAGTTTCAACCATAGTACTAATTAATGATATTATCTTTGAAAAATTTATTGAACTATGAACTTCAGATTGTACATCAGTAAAAAGTAAAAAGAAAAAATATATATTTCAAATATTTACCTTAAACCTAAAATGAGAAAAAAAATATATTCACATCTACATGAAATATGTATTTTGTAAAATGAAAAGGCTACATAAAAAAAAACTAGCTCATGGGGTACCTGGGTGGCTCAGTGGGTTAAAGCCTCTGCCTTCAGCTCCAGTCATGATCCCAGGGTTCTGGGATGGAGCCCCACATCGGGCTCTCTGCTCAGCAGGGAGCCTGCTTCCCTTCCTCTCTCTCTGCCTGCCTCTCTGTCTACTTGTGATCTCTGTCTGTCAAATAAATAATAGATTTTAAAAATCTTAGAAAAAAAAAAAACTAACTCATATATGTCATAGCCAGAAATTCATTAGTAATGCAATGTGTGAATATTGTTAATCCGGTTAAGATTTTGATACATATTGAGATGAACAATAAAAGATTTTTTAAAAGACATCAGCAAAGGGGCGCCTGGGTGGCTCAGTGGGTTAAAGCCTCTGCTTTCAGCTCGGGTCATGATCCCAGGGTACTGGGATCGAGCCCCGCATCGGGCTCTCTGCTCGGCGGGGAGCCTGCTTCCTCCCCTCTCTCTCTCTGCCTACTTGTGATATCTGTCTGTCAAATAAATAAATAAAATCTTAAAAAAAAATAAGACATCAGCAAAAAGCAGGACAGTGCAATAAGGATAGCTATTAGCTTCTTCAGCTCTTATAATCGCATTCTTCTTTATAGTCTCAGAGGGGATTTATTGACAGAAAACATTCATCCACTCCCTTAATGGGCATAGTAAAGCCCTCCTACTTCTCTCTGTACACTGAACCTGGTCACACTCCATTAGCCCATCTGAACGAGACTGGATTCAACCAGAGAAGCAGACAGAACTGCAAGAAAAAAAAGGATGATTATTTTCTAACTGTCTTGACTTCTGCTTCTGATATTCTCCATTATAGTTGTTGAAAATATGCCCTTAATTTTCTTTTTACCTATTTGTAAGTGAAAAAAAAAAAACAAATTTACTTTTCTCTTGAATCTTTTTGTATAGCACATTAAAAATTGTATTTTTGCTTTCTAATTATGTGCATGCAGAAGAATATGCACATTTCCTATATAATTGGATAATGTATTTGTTTTCCTGAAATTGAAATTTGGCAGATGAGCTATTGATAATTTTTGAGGGTTAGAAATAAATATCTCAATCAGATTTATATGATTTATATGAAACTGACAGTGGGTGACTTAATACCCAAATTATCTACTATGTAGCAAAGACCAGGTCCCCCAAAATTCTGAGGCATAGTTACAGCCTGTGGGCTCAACTCAATGCAGTTGTGTTCTCTTAAGCAGACCATAAGAATCTGAATTCCTTAATGTGTAAAATGAGAAAATAAGATGAATATGTACCTTGTAGAGTCTTGGGAAAGATAAAATAGGATAAAGCATTAGAACAATTCCTAGGATGCTGTCAGCTTCAAATAAAGTTTAACATTAATCCACCACCACGGTCAATGAATTTACATGTTAAATACGCATTAAGTTGTTTATATGAAGCTCAAGGAATTATATTAGAAAAGAGTCACTATGAACAGAAGGGCCAGTCGCCATGCATACAACAGACAGTGTTCCCTTTTGTGTCTGGTATCCCAGGTGGACTGTTCAGCGTATCTTAATGGCAGGACCCACATTTACAAAAGCACAGCAAAGATTTCCCAGTACCCACCAAGTAACTTTGTGGTCTCCTTTCATTCACTCAGCAAGCGGTTTCAAGGCCTTCACATTTATTGCTCACTGTGCTGATCCTTAATTTATTTTGACCACAAATCCAGACTTTGTCAGCAGATGTGTTTTGCAATTTATCAGGCTACATTTTTATTTTTCACAGGTCTCAAATTTCATCTTTCAGTGAGGGTGGGATGTGATAGAAAGGCTATTGTTGTTGATGTAATTTGACAAAATTTGTTAAATATCTACATTAAGAATTCAAAAATCATTTGCAGTGTTCTCAACTGCCTTATCAACTGAGAATATTAATAATTTGATGTTTTAATTAGTCTTAGAACTATGAAAAAAGTATAAAAATATTTTTAAAAGTATAAGACATATTTGAAACTAGTAAATTCTTCTGAAATATCTAGACATGATAACTGCCACTAAGCTCTTCCCAGAAAGAGGAGTCATTATTTGCTTTCTCTTAGTAAGGACTTCTGAATTTTGAGATTTGACATGTCAGAAATTAAAAGGTTGCAAAAGTTTAAACTTCAGAACAGAAAATGTCAAAGGAGGTATTATTCTCTGAAGAAAGGTCAGATGTATTCTGTGTTAATTGTTTTATTTATTTTGTAGTTATTTCAGAATTCTGCTTTAAATTGCATTTCTACTTTTGTCTCTGAATAGACTGACTGTGACCTCATTAACTGTAATTAGATTTAATTTGTTTTTGATTCATCTTTAGCATCTGATAGAGAGGCTGGCTGTGAACAGCAAGATAAAGTAGTAAACAGTAAATTGGAGTCAGAAATATCGTAGTGTTGTTTCAACTTTCCTTTCTGAATCTCAGTTCCATGAGCAATTAATTGCTATGTGCATTAAAGCAGATAACATTTGGGGAAACAACTAAAGCCTTCTCTGATAAATAGCAATGACTGTCTAAATACTACTTCCTTGTCCTCTGAAATATAGAGTAGATAGTAAAAATTTTAAGATGAATTTCAACTTGGAAAAACATGTACTGGATACAAATTAGATAGATTTCTCATAAAGTTATGCTTAATCAGGGTTAAAATAAGATTATATATATATATATATACATATATATACATACATGTATATGCATATACATATGTACATGCACATACACATATGTATATACGTATATGTGTGTGTATATATATATACATATATATATAACAGCCATCTCTTACATAGATTCTGCATAATTATTACTGTACCTATTAGCTATTTAATCATTAGTCATCTGTAACCAGTAATGGTCCAAACACTTTCCTCATTTAATCCTAAGCATATGCAAGATTTAACATTATTCTTTTCCTCTTTTTTATGTATGTAGAATGAATGGAGGAAGAGTGTGGAGAGGATAAGCTGGACCCACAGCCAGTCTGGCTTCAGAGTTGGAACTCCAAAATGGTGCCCCTCGGCTATCTAAGAGTTTGGTCATTGGTTAGGATCATGATCTGTTTGAGGGGGATTTGTGGGTTACTCCATACAATCACAGTGCCTCACTGTGGGGTTCAAGAATTTCATATAGATTTTCCCCCAAATTTTGTTGAGGTTACTTTTCATTTTTCTTTATTATTTTTTTCTTTTTCTCTTTTTAAATTTAAATTCAATTAGTGAATCCTTGGCTTTTGATATAATGTTCAATGGTTCATTAGATTGTTCTTTTTGGGGTATTACTGACATATAATTATACTAGTTTCCATTGTACAAAGTAATGATTTGATAATTCTGTGCAATGTGAAATTATTTTTTCTTATATAAAATTTTTAATGATTTTTTTTCTTATATAGAATGCACCTTAAAGAGTTTTTAAGATCTCAGTTGAAGGGACATCTGGGTGACTCAGTCAGCTGGGCATCTACTTTTGTCTTGGGTCATGATCTGGGGTCCTGGGATTGAGTTCTGTATTGGGCTCCCTGCTCAGCAGGGAGTCTGCTTCTCCCTCTCCCTCTGCCTGCCGCTCTCCCTGCTGTGCTCTCCCTCTGTCAAATAAATGAAATTTAAAAAAAAAAAAAATCTCAGTTGGATTCTTAGACCAGAGAGATTAATGATATTTTGATTATCTACAATAAAAATTCTAGAAGGGGAGATTTTGTGTGTGTGTGTGTGTGTGTGTGTGTGTGTATGCATATATATATGCACACATATATATACATACGTATATATATGCACACACACATTTAAATACATATATACATATGTATACATATATTTGTATACATATATACATACACACACATATATGTATATATAAATATACATATATGTGTATATATATATAAATATATATATATAAATATATATATATATATAAATTTTACATTTTGATTCATTTTTTGTGTTTGGTTAGGGCAACAGCTAACCTAAAAAATTGTACATGCTTATAGTAAGGATACTATAGAAAAAGGAAAACTCACGATACAATGAACAATGCAACCTCCCAAATGGTAAATTTATATAATTACAGATAATTTGTATTCTCTAAATCCATAAAACCATGGAATTTTTTTCTAATAACATAATTGGGTTCTCATTCTCTCTTTCTCTCTCAACACATTCATTTCAGTGGGTGGTGGTTCGTGATTGATTCATTAATCCCAAAACTTCCCTAGGTTGCCCAGGTGAAATCACATGGAGAACGCCAACTGGCTAGCTAACCATACTGGGAGATCAGATTTCATCCTGGTGGGAATCTTCAGTGAATCCAAACACCCAGCTCTCCTTTGTTTGGTCATTTTCGTGCTTTTCCTAATGGCCGTGTCTGGAAACACCATCTTGATACTATTGATACATTCCGATGCCCACCTCCACACCCCCATGTATTTTTTCATTAGCCAGCTATCTCTCATGGACATGATGTATATTTCTGTTACTGTGCCCAAGATGCTCATGGACCAAGTCATGGGTATGAACAAGATCTCAGACATAGAATGTGGGATACAAATGTTTCTCTATCTGACACTAGCAGGTTCAGAATTTTTTCTTCTAGCCTCTATGGCCTATGACCGCTATGTGGCCATCTGCCATCCTCTTCATTACCCTGTCCTCATGAACCATCGCGTGTTACACCTTCTATCATCTGGCTGCTGGTTCCTGGGCTCAGTGGATGGCTTCTTGTTTACTCCCATCACCATGACCTTCCCCTTCTGCAGATCTCGGGAGATACATCATTTTTTCTGTGAAGTCCCTGCTGTATTGAAACTCTCTTGTTCGGACACTTCCATCTATGAGATTTTCATGTACCTGTGCTGTGTCCTTATGCTTCTCATTCCTGTGATAGTCATTTCAGGCTCTTACTACTTTATCCTCATCACCATCCATAGGATGAACTCAGCAGAAGGACAGAAGAAGGCCTTTGTCACTTGTTCTTCCCACATGACTGTGGTCATCCTCTTCTATGGGGCTGCCATTTATACTTACATGCTCCCCAAATCCTACCATACACCAGAGAAGGACATCATGGTATCTGTCTTTTACACCATACTCACTCCTGTGCTCAACCCTTTGATCTATAGTCTAAGAAATAAGAATGTTATGGGAGCTCTGAAGAAAATGTTGAATGTGGGACCTGTCTTTTAAGAAACTACAAAGTAGGGGCACCTGGATGGTTCAGTAGGTTAAGCATCTGCCTTTGGCTCAGGTCATGATCCCAGAGTTCTGGGATCAAACCATACACTGGGCTTCTTGCTCAGTGAGGAGTCTGCTTCTCCTTCTGCCCCTTCCACCCACTCATTCTCTCTCTCTCAAATAAGTAAAATATTTTTTTAAAAGAAACCATGGAGTAGGAAACTTTTAAATATTGCCTCTCTGTATTAAAAAAAAGAAACCTCTTTTTAATTTTTTAAAAAATATCTTTAATTTTCTAATTCTTATTCTTTCAAAACATATATACAATTATATTATAGTGATGTTATATTTATTGAAGTTGATAAATACACTCTGACACTGTAGAACACCCATATTCTTAGGAAATACATAATTAAAATATTTAGAGAAAGAAAATCATGTGATTCTATGTAATTGATTGAAATGAGGGAGTGAGAGAAGGGTGATGTAAAGAAAGAGGTTAAAAAAAAAGCTAACTGTTGAGTCTGGGTAAAAGGTATGTGGCTGTGGTTTACACCATTCTTATTCATACTACTTTTATGTAAGTGTAAAATTTTTCCACACAAACAGTTAAAATATCACTTGTCCTACATTTATAAGCTTTGTATTCTGTTTGTTGACAGTGTAAGTGACAATCTTATAAAATGTGCTCATTTCAATGTGACTAATTATTACTGTGACAATCCTGTCATCTTCCTACCTTCTATCATCCCTTAATATGATAGACCACAATGATATGCACTATGTGGACCTGGTCCAAAACTGAAAGCACCTAGTGGTTAAACTTTAGGTTTAGTATCTATGCTTGCATAAGAAACTGTGGGACAAATGTGAACTCAGAATGGAAGGAAGATTTAGGGGAGGTACCCTGCTTGAGGTGATGTCTGAACAGAGTTTTGAAGTATGTAATTTATTAGACAAAATAAGAGAAGCATGATATCAAATATTCAAATTTAGTCATTTATTCAATAAACATTTAAACTCTTATAATCCAAAATAACAGCTAAATGAGTTTAAAATCTGAGCACTATATGGTTGTTGTTTTCAAGGAATTTGAATCTGTATAGTTTTATATGGAAAGAGGTACTATACAATGTATGATAAACCTAATATCTTATATATGATGCTAATGCGGAAAGTGTATGGCTCATAAGGACACATCCCTTTTATCTGCGGTACAAGAATTTGGTCAAAAAAGGGGACTGAGATCAGCCTCTGGAACTCAGTGCAAATGTTGACTAGATGTTCCCTCAGATGAGTACAGGAGACTGTGGCAGAGGGGACTTTCTCAGGGACAATATACCACAGAAAAGGCACAACATGTGCAAAGGTCTGAATGTTGGCAAAGTATAAGGGATAAATGTTCCAATCGTTCATTCCTTCTTACTTTATTTTATAGACTTCTTTCTTGCCCTTCTGTGACCCAGAGTTCTACAAACAGAAGCAAAATGATTAGATCTGCTCTTTAGAAATGTTAAATTAGTGGTCATTTGGGAAAGTACAGCACTGCAAGTAGAGAGACGAAGTGAGCGAAGATGGTGAAGTAGATGGTGTTGATCTAAATTGAATGGACCATGCCTTGACACCAGGATGGACTGGACGGAGGAAAGGTATATTTGGAATATGTGGGGCCTTTCGAACCCACGGACATGGTTACATAGCTATATTTTATAATGGGGCTGTGTCCAACTTGTGAAAAATCAGACAGTTTTGAAAGTACGGATTAATTTTCCTCTTAACACACTTGATTAGTTCATTATTGTAAAACAAAGATCATGCAGCGTTTTGGAAAACAATGTCAGAAAACCAATTCTCAATATTTTTTATTGCAATAAAACTGAATAGAATATGGACACTCTAAAGTAATTAAGAAACGTATGTATCACCCCTCAATTTTATGACTATAATAATACGTTTCATGGTTCCATTTACAACACCCAGGCATGTAAAACAAAATGAGACAAAATAAAACAAAATGTGGTATTGAGCTATATTATTACAAAGATTTTTTTATTTCAAAAATTTTTATTTTCTATTTGTATTGTTAACATATAATGTATTATTTGTTTCAGGGGTACAAGTCTGTGATTCATCAGTCTTACACAACACACAGCACTTACCATAACACATATCCTTCCCAATGTCCGTCATTCAGTCTCCTCATTCGACCACTGCCCTCCCATCTAACAACCCTCAGTTTGTTACCTGAGGTTAAGACTCTCTTATACTTTGTCTCCCTCTCTGATTTTGTCTTGATCCATTTATTTCCTCTCTTCGTCTATGAACCTCTGCCTTGTTTCTTAAATTCCACGTATCATTGAGATCGTATGATAATTATCTTTCTCTGATTAATTTATTTCACCTAGCATAATATCTTCTAGTTCCATCCATATTATTGTAAATGGAAAGATTTCATTTTTTATGGCTGTGTAACATTCCATTGTGGTGTGTGTGTGTGTGTGTGTGTGTGTGTGTGTGTGTGTGTAATCACATCTTCTTTATCCATTTATCTGGTGATGGACATCTGAGCTCTTTCCACTGTTTGGCTATTGTGGACATTGCTGTTATAAATATTGGGAAGAAGATGTCCCTTTGGATCACTACATATGTGGGGTAAATACTCAGTAGGGCAATTGCTGGGTGATAGGGTATCTCTATTTTCAACTTTTTGAGGAACCTCCATGTTCTGTCCCAAAGAGGCTGCACCATCTTGCATTCCCACCAACAGTGTAGGCGGATTCCCCTTTCTCCACATCCTGGACAACATTTGTCATTTTCTGACTTAATTTTACCATTCTGACTGAGATGAGGTCATATCCCATTGTCTTGATTTGTGTTTCCTTGATGCCAAGTGATATTGAGCAGTTTTTCATTTGTCTGTTGCTTTTTGGATGTCTTCTTTGCAGAAATGTCTGTTTATGTCTTCTGCTCATTTCTTGATTAGATTATTTGTTCCATGAAACTCACTGAGTTTCATAAATTCTTTATATATTTGAGATACTAACCCTTAATTTGTGAATATCTTCTCCCATTCTGTCAGTTGTCTTTTGGTTTTGTTGACTGTTTCCTTTGCTGTGCAAAAGTTTTTTTTTTTTTTTTTTTTCATCTTGATGAAGTCTCAGTAGTTCATTTTTGCCTTTGTTTCCCTTGCATTTGGAGACATGTCTGGTGAGAAGTGGCTGTGGCTAAAGTCGAAGAGGTTGCTGCCTATGTTCTCCTCAAGGATTTTGATGGATTCCTGTCTCACATTTAGGTCTGTCATCCAGTTTGACCCTATTTTTGTGTGTAGTGCAAAGAAATTGTCCAGTTTCATTCTTCTGCATGTGGCTGTCCAATTTTTCCAACAACAACAACAACAAAAAAAACTCTATCTTCAACAACATCAACAACAACAACAAAAATCACTTTAAAACTTTTTAGAACAATTAGTTTTCTTTTTAGGTAATGTGCCTAAAATATAATTTCCATAGTCTTTACTAATAATAGTTTACAAGTTTTATGTAGTTGGTAAAGTTATTTCTCAAATATATACAACACCTAATACTTGGAATTTGTGTTTCAAATTTCTTGCATCTAGAGTTAAAAACTGAAATGGAAGAGCTACAAGCACTCAAATGCACTTGCTTACAAGTATCATATAATTAGCAGCTATAAAATACTTTAACATTTTCAATTTTTTAATTTATTCAAGTGTTTTTGATAGTGATACCTTGAGCCAGAGGAATCAATTCTATGCCATGGTAACAAGGTTTCAGGTTTCTACATCCTTTGGCACACATTAAAGACCATTATTGGAAATCTTCATTCAAATTCAGAATTAATATTATTGTTCATTGGATATAAAATCTTCCATTATTTTTCATAAAATTTCTGCTTCCTTAAATGTGTTCAAAGAATAATATTTGAAGAAACACAACGAACAAAACAATTTTCTAGGATGGCTAAAGAATTAAGCTTCTTAAAAATAATTAGATACATTAAAATTAACATTTAGAGAGACAAGATGGTGGGGAAGTAGGAGGAGGCACCATTTCAACCTGTTCCCTAAAGGGAGCTGATTACCTACCAAAGAACTCCGATCACCCATGATATCAGCCTGAGATCAGAATTATACACGACTGGATCTCTACAGGGGCAGAAGACGCCAGTGAGGAGGTAAAGCAGAGTGGGAATGCTGGCCTGATATCAGAAGATAAACGAAAGGGGGAAGGAGCCACCAGAGGCTGCCAATTGGAATGTACTACCCCAATATGAGAGTGCCCTGCAACTGGGGACCAGCATTAACTTGGAATCTGGTTGAAAGCACTCAAAAGAGCAAAGGATCATGGGGGAAATTGTCGGAAGCAGGGCAGTTAAGGACAGGGGCCTAAGTCCTGGACCCAGAACAGCCTCCCCAGGCGCTGAGCCAGAAAGAGTGTGGCGGAGAAACCAGGTCTTGGTGTGCCCAAGAACGCCTGGTGTCCAGCTCCCATGAGGGGCTGGGAGCCTCACCAGATGCAGAACACCAGACCCTGCCATCAGAGACTGAGACACGCGTGTCCCACACCCTGCCCTGAGAGAGGGCACACAAGTGCTACCCTGGCACTCTTAGACCCATGCCATACTATCAGAGACTGAGAAGTACTCCATTCCCTCCCATGAGAGAGGTACGTGAAGGCGCCAGTCGGGTGCTCTCAGACCCGGAAAGACCAGGCACTCCCAGCCCAGGCCAGAAGGAAATTCTCAGTGTGCGATTGCTGCTTGGAACCTCTCTGGCGGTCTGGAGCCACTGCTGTCATGGTTTTGGGTACAAGCAGGAGATCCTGTGGTCCCAGGGAAAGCGACTCAGAACCTGCTCTGCCAGCAGCCGAGGGGGAAGTTAAAGTGCTCTGGAGACCCAAATGGGAACAGACTGAGAATTCTCTCTGAGAGGGAGGTTGGGTGCAGTTTGCTTTCCTCTAAACCTCCAAAACCATCAAAAGCTGTCAAGGCAAGAGAAAACAGATGAACAAACAAAAAAACCTCCAGAGAACAAAAGCCTGAAAAACCGGTTTTCTCAGAGCCCAACCCTTGGCTGGGGGGGGGGGGGTTAACGCAGGGAACACCATTGACTGAAAACCCACGTGGCAGGTCCCTATCCCAGAAAACCAACCAGGAAAGAAAAAAAATTAAAAAAAAACATGACAAGACAACAACCACCACTACTTCATAGATACAACTTTTATTTCTAACGTGTTCCCAATACTCTGGTTCACTTTTTTATATAGATAATTTTTTAACCTATTTACCATCACAGTGAGATGTCCAGTACATCAAATTCCATAATAACCTTCTAACCTGAAATTTTTGATACATACAACCGTGTTTTTCTTTTGCTTTTCTATTCTTTTAAATTTTTTCTTAAATTGTAGTTTACTTTAGTCTAGTTTATTCCTTTTTTATTTTTGTTTTCTAATATTCATATAGACTTAAACATCAAGGTAATCCCCTTTCGCCAATCAATGCTACCCCTATAGGTAAACCAATTTTTAATCCCCCTTAATCAAAGGAAAGTTGAGTCCTTTAACAAAGACATCAAGATACAGCCAGGAAGAATCAAAATAAACTTCCTAGCCCACACTGATAATTTATAGCCACTCTCCCATCTTTATCTTGGCCATTGTTCCTGTGTATTTGTGTTTGTCCTGATAGTATATAAATCATATACTTGGGGTTCTTTTTGATGAAGTTTGCCCTTTATTTGCTTTTATATATATCTATATCTATCTATCTATCTATCTATCTATATATATATATGTTTTCTCGTGTCATATACCTTTATCAGTCTTTTTTATTTATTTTTTTGGTCTGTTTTTGTCTGTATACTTCAAAAATCTTACCTTGGGTACAATTTGGGCTGAACCTTCTCTTTTCTCTTCCCTTTTTTCTCTCTCTCTCTTTATTTTTCTTTTCTTTTTTCTCTCATTTGGGTGGGTACACCTGATGGCTCAGAAGTGTTCCAGGGTGCACCTTGACTGCACAACTGTCGATACATCCAGCTATATCCGTTCAGCCATCTCTCAACAAAATGACTAAGAGGAGGAATGCCCAACAGAAGAAAAATACAGAGGATGGGCCTTCTGCAACAGAGCTAATGGCAAGCGACATGGACAATATGTCAGGAAGGGAATTCAGGCTAAAAATCATCCAGGCAATAACTAGGTTGGAGAAAGCCATGGATGACCAAATGGAATTGATTAGGGCAGAACTGAAAGCCACCAGGGATGATGTTCAAAAGCTCTCAATGAGTTCCAATCGAATCTAAATTCTCTAAAAGCTAGGGTAACTGAAACAGAATATAGAATTAGTGATCTGGAGGACAAACAGATAGAGAGAAAGGATCAGGAGGAAGTCTGGAACAAACATTTCAGAAGCCACAAAAACAGAATCAGGGAAATAAATGATGCCATGAAATGTTCCAACATCAGAATGATTGGAATCCCTGAAGGGGAGGAGAAATAAAAAATCTAGAAGATATAGTGGAACAAGTTGTCTATGAAAATTTTCCCAATCTCACGAATGGAAAGAGTGTACATGTACTAGAGGCAGATAGGCCCCCCCCCCCAAGATTTTAGATTCTTGAAAGTCCTCACGACACCTGATAGTTAGAATGAAGAATTACAATTGTAGGCTGACCCTCTTGAAAGCAGCTAGGACAAAGAGGCTCCTTGCATACAGAAGAAAGCCCATCAGAATAACGTCAGACCTCTCAAGCCAGAAAGAGCTGGCAAGATATATTCAGGGCACTAAATGAGAAAAACATGCAGCCAAGAATACTTTATCCAGCAAGACTGGCATTCAAAATGGATGGAGAGATAAAAATTTTCCAAGATCAGCAGGATTAAAAGACTATGCAACCACCAAGCCGACACTGCAGGAAATATTAAGGGGGCTGCTATAAAAGAGAAAAAAATCCTAAAAATGTCATTGAACAGAAATACAGAGACAATCTAAAGAAAGAAAGACTTCAAAGTTAACACGATGTCAATAAAAATGTATCTATCAATAATCACTCTCAATGTGGTGGCCTAAATGCATCCACAAAATGACACAGGGTTGCAGGCTGGATAAAACGACAGGACCCACCAATATGTTGTATACATGAGACCCATTTTGAACCTAAAGATACACACAGACTGAAAGCAAAGGGATGGAGAAGCATCTTTCATGCCAATGGGTCTCAAAAGAAGGCCGGGTAGCGATTCCCATATCAGATAAATTAGATTTTAAACTAAAGACTGCAGTCAGAGATACAGAAGGACACTATATCATTCTCAAAGGGACTATCCAGCAAGATGATATAACAATTCTAAATATTTACAACCCCAATAAAGGTGCCTCCAATTACATAACAAAGCTCTTAATCAAGATAAAAAGTCATATTTCTATGAATACATTAATAGTAGAAGATCTTAACACACCTCACTCAGTAATAGATCATAGAAGCAGAAAATCAAAAAAGCAACCACAGCATTGAATGACACATTGGACCAGATGGACCTCATAGATATATACAGAACATTCCACCCTAAAACTAAAGAATACTCATTCTTCTCAAGTGCACATGGAACCTTCTCCAGAATAGACCACATACTGGGTCACAAATCAGGACTCAACCGATACCAAAAACTGAGATGATTCCCTGCATATTTCTCAGTCACAGTGCTTTGAGACTGGAGCTCAATCACAAGGAAAAGTTTGGAAGGAACTCAAACACCTGGAAGCTAAAGACCACCTTGCTTAAGAATGCTTGGATCAACAGGAAGTCAAAGATGAACTTAATCAATTCATGGAAACCAATGAGAATGAAGACACTTTGGTCCAAAACCTAAGTGATACAGCAAAAGCAGTCCTAAGGGGGAAATTCATAGCCACCGAAGCCTCCCTCAAAAAAATGGAAAAATCCGGAATACACCAGCTGTCTCTACACCTTAAGGAACTGGAGAATCAACAACAAATTAAACCGACTCCACACATATGAGGGGAAATAATCGAGATTAGAGCAGAGATCAATGAGGTAGAAACTAGAGATACAAGAGAATGTATCAATGAAACCAGAAGCTGGTTTTCTGAAAGAATCAATAATATTGATTAACCATTGGCCACACTAACCCAAAAGAAAAGAGAGAAAGCTCAAAATAATAAAATTATGAATGAAAAGGGAGAGATCACAACTAACATCAAGGAAGTAGAAACAATCCTCAGAAGTTATTATCAACAGTTATATGTGAATAAGTTAAGCAACCTAGATGAAATAGATGCATTCCTGGAAAACTATAAAAATCCCAAAATTGAACCAGGAATAAATTGACAACCTAATGCCACGGCCCACATGACAACTCGATCAGGAATGCGAGGGTAAGAGGATGGTGAAAATAAATCAAAGAGACAAAGAGATGGGGCAGGAGGAGCACAGGGGATGATTTCCACCAAATGCCGCTTTATTAGTAAATACAAGAGACTATATAGAAGTCTTACAGTGAAAGGGTGACTTATCTAAGTGTTGCTGCAGGATTAAAGGTTCACACACCAGCTTCATAATATTTTTCACCACAGACATACCAGCGCCAGGTAGTGGATGGTAAACATCCACCACTAGAAACACACTTGAGTCAAGCAGAAAGAGTCAAGTGTCATATGGTTTCACTTATTTGTGGAGCATAACGAATGACATGGAGGACATTGGGAGATGGAGAGGAGAAGGAAGGTGAGGGAAATTGGAAGGGGAGGTGAACCATAAGAGACTATGGACTCTGAAAAACAACCTGAGGGTTTTGAAGAGGCAGCGGTGGGAGATTGGGGGAACCAAGTGGTGGGTAATAGGGAGGGCACGTATTGAATGGAGTACTGGGTTTGTGCAAAAACAATGTATACTCTTTCGCTGAAAAAATAAATAAATAAAAATTAAAAAAAATAAACACACTTGAAATATTATCTCATAGCTTTTCTCAGGACAGCAAGAACCACTAGAAGATTAATGAGTGCATCTGGGCTGTTTTGAAGGTCAAATATCTAGAGGGCATGTGAGAAGTCACGTAGGCAAGCAAGCAGACCATGGCACAGGCTCTTTCTCAAATGCAACTCAACGCCATTATACTCTGCCTTGAATCAGGCAGTGAGACATTGGAGGAGGCACAAGTCAGAGCCTGGTTTGGCTCTCGTCTCGAACCCCACCTTGGCTTCCCACAACCAAAATAGACCGATATCTAGTAATGAGATTGAAACTGTGATTAAAAGCCACCCAGAAAACCGGAGCCCAGGACCAGATGGATTCCCTGGGGAATTCTACCAAACATTCAAAGAAAAAATAACACCAATTTTCCTGAAGCTGTTTCAAAAATTTGAAGCAGAAGGAAAACGTCCAGACGCTTTTTATGAAGCCAGCATTTCCGTGATCCCCAAGCCAGGCAAAGACCTCACCAAAAAGGAGAATTTCTGACCAATATAACTGATGAATATGGATGCTAAGCTTCTCAACAAGATCCTAGCAAACAGGATACAACAGCACATTAAAAAGCTTATCCACCATGGCCAGGTGGGATTTATCCCTGGGTTGCAAGGATGGTTCAACTCACAAATCAATCAATGTGATATAACAAATCAATAAGAGGAGAGAGAAGAAACACATGGTCCTCTCAATTGATACAGAAAAAGCATTTGAAAAAATCCAGCATCCGTTCCTGATTAAAACACTTCAAAGTATAGGGATAGAGGGGACATTCCTGAATTTCATAAAATCTATGTATGAAAGACCCACAGCAAATATCATCCTCAATGTGGAAAAGCTCACAACCTTCCCGTTGAGTTCAGGAACACGACAAGGATGCCCACTCTCACCACTCTTGTTCAACATAGTATTAGAAATCCCAGCAACAGCAATCAGACAACAAAGAGAAATAAAATGTATCCAAATTCGCAAGGAAGAAGTCAAACTCCCTCACTTCACAGATGACATGACTCTTTATATGGAAAACCAAAAGACTCCACACCCAAGCTACTAGAATGCATACAGAAATTCAGTAACGTGGAAGGATACGAAGTCAATGTATAGAAATCAGTGGCTTTCTTATACACTAACAATGGAAACACAGAAAGGGAAATTAGAGAATCAATTGATTTATTATAGCACCAAGGACCATAAGATACCTGGGAATAAACCTAACCAAAGAGGTAATGGATCTGTACTCAAGGAAGTATAGAACGCTCATGAAGGAAATTGAAAAAGACACAAAAAGATGGAAGACCATTCCATGCTTTGGATCAGAAGAAAAAACATTGTTAAAAATTCTATACTGGCTAGATTAAATCTATACTTTTAATGCCACTCCAAACAAAATTCCACCAGTATTTTTCAAAGAACTGGAGCAAACAATATTAAAATTTGTATGGAATCAGAAGACACCCCGAATTGCTAAGGTAATGTTGAAAAACAAATATAAAACTGGTGGCATCACATTGCCTGATTTCAAGATTTACTACCAAGCTGTAACCACCAAGACAACATGGTACTGGCATAAAAACAGACACAGAGACCAGTGGAACAGAGTAGAGAGCCCAGATATGGATCCTCAACTCTATGGTCAAATAATCTTCGACAAAACAGGAAAAAATATATACAGTGGAAAAAAAGACAGTCTCTTCAATAAATGGTGCTGGGAAAACTGGACAGATGTATGTATAAGAATGAAACTTGACCATACTCTTACACTGTACACAAAGATACACTCCAAATGTATAAACGACCTCAGCGTGAGACAGGAATCCATCAGAATCCTAGAGGAGAACATAGGCAGTAACCTCTTCGATATCAACCACAGCAACTTCTTTCAAGATATGTCTCCAAAGGCCAAGGAAACAAAAGCAAAAATGAACTTTTGGGAATTCATCAAAATCAAAAGCTTCTGCACATCAAAGGAAACAGTCAACAAAACAAAAAGGCAACCCATGGAATGGGAGAAGATATTTGCAAATGACAGTACGGACAAAAGGTTGATATCCAGCATCTATAAAGAACTTCTCAAACTCAACACACACAAAACAGATAATCCTATCTAAAATGGGCAGAAGATATGAACAGACACTTCTCCAACGAAGACATACAAATGGCTATCAGACACATGAAAAAATGCTCATCATCACTAGCCATCAGGGAGATTCAAATTAAAACCACATTGAGATACCACCTGACACCAGTTAGAATGGCCAAATTTAGCAAGACAGGAAACAATATGTGCTGGAGAGGATGTGGAGAAAGGGGAACCCTCTTCCACTGTTGGTGGGAATGCAAGTTAGTGCAGCCACTTTGGAGAACAGTGTGGAGATTCCTGAAGAAATTAAGAATAGAGCTTCCCTATGACCCTGCAATTGCACTGCTGGGTATTTACCCCAAAGATACAGATGTAGTGAAAAGAAGAGCCATCTGTACCCCAATGTTTATTGCAGCAATGGCTACGGTCGCCAAACTGTGGAAAGAACCAAGATGCCCTTCAACGGATGAATGGATAAGGAAGATGTGGTCCATATACACGATGGAGTATTATGCCTCCATCAGAAGGGATGAATACCCAACTTTTGTAGCAACAATGACGGGACTGGAAGAGATTATGCTGAGGAAATAAGTCAAGCATGGAGAGTCAAGTATTATATGGTTTCACTTCTTTGTGGAGCATAACAAATGATATGGAGGACATGGAGAGATGGAGAGGAGAAGGGAGTTGTGGGAAATTGGAAGGGGAGATGAACCATGAGAGACTATGGACTCTGAAAAACAACTTGAGGATTTTGAAGGGGCGGGTGGTGGGATGTTGGGGAACCAGGTGGAGGGTAATAGAGAGGGCATGTACTGCATGGAGCACTGGGTGTAGTGCAGAAAAAATGAATACTGTTACGTTGAAAATAAATAAATAAATTTTAAAAAACCCCACTACTCAGAGTTCAAGCATAAAAGAAAGAGGATTTATGAATCAATGACTTGCCTGTGTATGAGATGTGGCTGATCATTCCTGGCATCACCATGAGGAACATGGGCAGCAGTTTCAGGTACCCACACATGATGCAGGCAGCCTTCACATGAGACATGTTCTTACCTGATAGGCAGCGCTGCACAATTACCTGCTATGTAAACATGACGTATTCATCAAACAACTTGAGAATGATATAAAAGAAGGTGAGTGCTGGGGCACCTGAGTGGCTCAGTGGATTAAGCCGCTGCCTTCGGCTCAGGTCAGGATCTCAGAGTCCTAGGATCGAGCCCCACATCACGCTCTCTGCTCCGCAGGGAGCCTGCTTCCTCCTCTCTCTCTGCCTGCCTCTCTGCCTACTTGTAATCTCTCTCTCTGTCAAATAAATAAATAAAATCTTTTAAAAAATAAAAAAAAGAAGGTGAGTGCTTCTTTTCAGGGATTAATGTTACAATAAGATATGAGGCCATGAATAATGGAAAATAATGGACTTCAGAGTGAAATCAGAACTCGAATCTGCTCTACTTATTTGAGTATTTGGCCTTGTGAGGTGCAGATTTTTCATCTCTAAAAGGGTTATTTTCAATTGAACATAATAAAAAATAAATTAAAAATGGAAAAAAGAATTAATGATAACTTTAACTTAGAGAAGGATATAAATGGTTCAATTGAAATGTCAATAATTACTAACTTCTAGAAGTATTTGTAAAGTTGTGATTGCATTACACAATTTACATTTTATATGCAACTAATGAATTGTTGAACACTACATCAAAAACTAAAGATATACTGTATGTTGGCTAATTGAACATAATAAAAAATTGTTATAAAAATAAAAATATGTATCAAAATTTAAAAACCAGGAGTCCCCACTTTCTCAGAAATAAACATTGGAAAATATAAAAAATTACAAAGACAATCACAAATTAACTAGTTATGAGTGAATTTAATTAGAAATATACAGAAATTGGGGGAGGAGTCAAGATGGCGGAGAAGTAGCAGCCTGAGACTACATCAGGTAGCAGGAGATCAGCTCGATAGCTTATCTAAACATTGCAAACACCTACAAATCCGACGGGAGAGTGAAGAGAAGAAGAACAGCAACTCTAGAAACAGAAAATCAACCACTTTCTGAAAGGTAGGACTGGCGGAGAAGTGAATCTAAAACGACGGGAAGATAGACGGTGGGGGGAGGGGCCGGCTCCCGGCAAGAGGCTGAGGAACAGAGCACAAAATCTGGACTTTTAAAAGTCTGTCCCACTGAGGGACATTGCTCCAGAGGCTAAACCGGGGTGAAGCCCACGCGGGGTCAGCGTGGCCCCAGGTCCCGCAGGGTCACAGAAGGATCGAGGGTGTCAGAGTGTCGGAGAGCTCGCAGGTATTAGAATGGAGAAGCCAACTGCTGAGACAGAGCCGAGGACTGAACTCTCAGCTCGGGGTTACCTTGAACTTGTCGCGGGCAGGGTGAGCTCGGAGCGTGGCTAGAGGCTGGGGATACGGGAGTGATTGGGTGCTGTCCTCTGGAGGTGCACTGAGGAGTGGGGCCCCGGGCTCTAGGCTCCTCTGGGCCAGAGACTAGAGGGCGCCATTTTCATTCCCATCCTCTGGAAATCTACAGAAAGCGTTCAGGGAACAGAAGCTCCCAAAAGCGAACCCGAGCGGATTACTTAGTCCGGCCGCCGGTAAGCGCGGTGCAATCCCGCCTCAGGCAAAGACACTTGAGAGTCACTACAACAGGCCCCTCCCCCAGAAGATCAACAAAATATCCATTCAGGACGAAGTTCATCTATCAAGGAAAGTAGATTCAATTCCTAAGACAGCAGAGCAATTCCAGAGGAGGAGAAAGCAAAGCACGGAACTCATGGCTTTCTCCCCATGATTCTTTAGTCTTGCGGCTACTTCATTTTTTTTTTCTTTTTTCAATTTTTTTTCTTTTTTTTTCTTCTTCTGCTAAATTTTTAAAACTTTTACCCTTTTCTTTTTTAACGTTTTTTGACTAGTTTATCTAAATATATATATTTTTCTTTCTTTTTTATATTTTTTCTTTATTTGTTTTATTTTTTAAATTTTCTTCTTTTTTTTTCAGAACCTGTTTTTATCCCCTTCTCCCCCTCCCACAATTAGGGGTCTCTTCTGATTTGGTTACAGCGCATTTTTCTGGGGTCTTTGCCACCCTTTTAGTAGTTTATTTGCTCCTTCATAACCTCTTATCTGGACAAAATCACAAGGCGGAAAAAATCACCACAAACAAAAGAACAAGAGACAGTACCGAATGCTAGGGACCTAATCAACACAGACATTGGTAATATGTCAGATCAAGAGTTCAGAATGACGATTCTGAACATTCTAGCCGGGCTCGAAAAAGGCATGGAAGATATTAGAGAAACCCTCTCTGGAGATATTAAAGCCCTTTCTGGAGAAATTAAAGAACTAAAATCTAACCAAGTTGAAATCAAAAAAGCTATTAATGAGCTGCAATCAAAAATGGAGGCTCTCACTGCTAGGATAAATGAGGCAGAAGAAAGAATTAGTGATATAGAAGACCAAATGACAGAGAATAAAGAAGCCGACCAAAAGAGGGACAGACAGCTACTGGACCATGAGGGGAGAATTCGAGAGATAAGTGACACCATAAGACGAAACAACATTAGAATAATTGGGATTCCAGAAGAAGAAGAAACAGAGAGTGGAGCAGAAGTTCTATTGGAGAGAATCATTGGAGAGAATTTCCCTAATATGGCAAAGGGAACAAGCATCAAAATCCAGGAGATGCAGAGAACCCCCCTCAAAGTCAACAAGAATAGGTCCACACCCCGTCACCTAATAGTAAAATTGACAAGTCTTAGTGACAAAGAGAAAATCCTGAAAGCAGCCCGAGAAAAGAAGTCTGTAACATACAATGGTAAAAATATTAGATTGGCGGCAGACTTATCCACAGAGACCTGGCAGGCCAGGAAGAGCTGGCATGATATATTCAGAGCACTCAACGAGAAAAAACATGCAGCCAAGAATACTCTATCCAGCTAGGCTATCATTGAAAATAGAAGGAGAGATAAAAAGCTTCCAGGACAAACAAAAACTGAAAGAATTTGCAAACACCAAAACTGCTCTCCAGGAAATATTGAAAGGGGTCCTCTAAGCAAAGAGAGAGCCTAAAAGTAGTAGATCAGAAAGGTACAGAGACAATATACAGTAACAGTCACCTTACAGACTAATAATGGCACTAAATTCATATCTCTCAATAGTTACCCTGAATGTTAATAGGCTAAATGCCCCAATCAAAGACACAGGGTATCAAAATGGATAAAAAAACAAAACCCATCAGTATGTTGCCTACAAGAAACTCATTTTAGACTCGAAGACACCTCCAGATTTAAAGTGAGGGGGTGGAAAAAAATTTACCATGCTAATGGGCATCAGAAGAAAGCTGGGGTGGCGACCCTTATATCAGATCAATTAGATTTTAAGCCAAAGACTATAATAAGAGATGAGGAAGGACACTATATCCTACTCAAAGGGTCTGTCCAACAAGAAGATCTAACCATTTTAAATATCTATGCCCCCCCTAACGTGGGAGCAGCCAACTATATCAACCAATTAACAAAATCAGAGAAACACATCAATAATAATACAATAATAGTAGGGGACTTCAACACTCCCCTCACTGAAATGGACAGATCATCCAAGCAAAAGATCAACAAGAAATAAAGGCCTTAAATGACACACTGGACCAGATGGACATCACAGATATATTCAGAACATTTCATCCCAAAGCAACAGAATACACATTCTTCTCTAGTGCACATGGAACCTTCTCCAAAATAGATCACATCCTGGGTCACAAATCATGTCTCAACCGGTATCGAAAGATTGGGATCATTCCCTGCATATTTTCAACCACAGTGCTCTGAAGCTAGAACTCAATCACAGGAGGAAAGCTGGAAAGAACCCAAATACATGGAGACTAAACAGCATCCTTCTAAAGAATGAATGGGTCAACCAGGAAATTAAAGAAGAATTGAAAAAATTCATGGAAAAAAATGATAATGAAAACACAACAGTTCAAAATCTGTGTGACACAGCAAAGGCAGTCCTGAGAGGAAAATATATAGTGGTACATGCCTTTCTCAAGAAACAAGAAAGGTCTCAAGTACACAACCTAACCCTACACGTAAAGGAGCTGGAGAAAGAGCAAGAAAGAAACCCTAAACCCAGCAGGAGAAGAGAAATCATAAAGATCAGAGCAGAAATCAGTGAAATAGAAACCAAAAAAAAAACAATAGAAAAAATCAATGAAACTAGGAGCTGGTTCTTTGAAAGAATCAATAATATTGATAAACACCTGGACAGACCCATCAAAAAGAAAAGAGAAAGGACCCAAATAAATAAAATCATGAATGAAAGAGGAGAGATCACAACTAACACCAAAGAAATACAGACAATTAGAAGAACATACTATGAGCAACACTACGCCAACAAATTTGACAATCTGGAAGAAATGGATGCATTCCTAGAGACATATAAACTACCACAACTGAACCAGGAAGAAATAAAAAACCTGAACAGGCCCATAACCAGTAAGGAGATTGAAACAGTCATCCCAAATCTCCAAACAAACAATAGCCCAGGGCCAGACGGCTTCCCAGGGGAATTCTACCAAACATTTAAAGAAGAAAGAATTCCTATTCTCCTGAAACTGTTCCAAAAATAGAAATGGAAGGAAAACTTCCAATCTCATTTTATGAGGCCAGCATCACCTTGATCCCAAAACCAGACAAGGATCCCACCAAAAGAGAGAACTACAGACCAATATCCTTGATGAACACAGACGCAAAAATTCTCGCCAAAATACTAGCCAATAGGATTCAACAGTACATTAAAAGGATTATTCACCACGATCAAGTGGGATTTATTCCAGGGATGCAGGGTTGGTTCAACATCCGCAAATCAGTCAATGTGATAGAACACATTAATAAAAGAAAGAACAAGAACCATATGATACTCTCAATAGATGCTTAAATTGCTTTTGACAAAGTACAGCATCCCTTCCTGATCAAAACTCTTCAAAGTGTAGGGATAGAGGGCACATACCTCAATATTATCAAAGCCATCTATGAAAAACCCACCGCAAATATCATTCTCAATGGAGAAAAACTGTAAGCTTTTCCGCTAAGGTCAGGAACACTGCAGGGATGTCCATTATCACCACTGCTATTCAACATAGTACTAGAAGTCCTAGCCTCAGCAATCAGACAACAAAAAGAAATTAAAGGCATCCAAATTGGTAAAGAAGAAGTCAAACGATCACTCTTCACAGATCATATGATACTATATGTGGAAAACCCAAAAGACTCCACTCCAAAACTGCTAGAACTTGTACAGGAATTCAGTAAAGTGTCAGGATATAAAATCAATGCACAGAAATCAGTTGCATTTCTGTACACCAACAACAAGACTGAAGAAAGAGAAATTAAGGAGTCAATCCCATTTACAATGGTACCCAAAATTATAAGATACCTAGGAATAAACCTAACCAAAGAGACTAAGAATCTATACACAGAAAATTATAAAGTACTCATGAAAGAAATTGAGGAAGACACAAAGAAAAGGAAAACTGTTCCATGCTCCTGGATTGGAAGAATAAATATTGTGAAAATGTCTATGCTACCTAAAGCAATCTACACATTTAATGCAATCCCTATCAAAATACCATCCATTTTTTTCAAAGAATAAACAATCCAATCAAGAAATGGGCAGAGGACATGAACAGATATTTCTGCAAAGAAGACATCCAGATGGCCAACAGACACATGAAAAAGTTCTCCACGTCACTCGGCATCAGGGAAATACAAATCAAAACCACAATGAGATATCACCTCACACCAGTCAGAATGGCCAGGAAATGACAGATGCTGGCGAGGATGCAGAGAAAGGGGAACCTTCCTCCACTGTTGGTGGGAATGCAAGTTGGTGCAACCACTCTGGAAAACAGCATGGAGGTTCCTCAAAATGTTGAAAATAGAACTACCCTATGACCCAGCCATTGCACTACTGGGTATTTACCCTAAAGATACAAACATAGTGATCCGAAGGGGCACGTGTACCCGAATGTTTATAGCAGCAATGTGTACAATAGCCAAACTATGCAAAGAACCTAGATGTCCATCAACAGATGAATGGATAAAGAAGAGTGGTAGATATACACAGTGGAATACTATGCAGCCATCAAAAGAAATGAAATCTTACCGTTTGCGACGACATGGATAGAAATAGAGCATATCATGCTTAGTGAAATAAGTCAATCGGAGAAAGACAACTATCATATGATCTCCCTGATATGAGGACATGGAGAAGCAACATGGGGGGTTAGGGAGATAGGAGAAGAATAAATGAAACAAGATGGGATTGGGAGGGAGACAAACCATAAACGACTCTTAATCTCACAAAACAAACTGGGGGTTGCTGGGGGGAGGTGGTATTGGGAGAGGGGGAGGGGGCTATGGACATTGGGGAGGGGAGACGAACCATAAGAGACTATGGACTCTGAAAAACAACCTGAGGGTTTTGAAGGGTCAGGGGTGGGAGGTTGGGGGAACATGTGGTGGGTAATAGGGGGGGCACGTTTTGCATGGAGCACTGGGTGTTGTGCAAAAACAATGAATACTGTTATGCTGAAAAAAATAAATAAAATGGAAAATAAATAAATAAATAAATAAATACAACCCCCAGACATGTAGAACAAAATGAGACAAAATAAAACAAAATGTGGTACTGAGCTATATTATTACAAAGATTTTTTTATTTCAAAAATTTTTACTTTTTATTTGTATTATTAACATATAATGTATTATTTGTTTCAGGGATACAAGTCTGTGAATCATCAGTCTTACACAACACACAGCACTTACCACAACACATATCCTCCCCAATGTCCGTCATTCAGTCTCCGCATTTGACCACTGCCCTCCCATCTAACAACCCTCAGTTTGTTTCCTGAGGTTAAGAGTCTCTTATACTTTGTCTCCCTCTCTGATTTTGTCTTCATCCATTTATCTCCTCTCTTTCTCTATGAACCTCTGCCTTGTTTCTTAAATTCCATGTATCACTGAGATCATATGATAATTGTCTTTCTCTGATTGATTTATTTCACCTAGCATAATATCCTCTAGTTCCATCCATGTTATTGTAAATGGCAAGATTTCATTTTTTATGGCTGTGTAACATTCCATTGTGTTTTGTGTGTGTGTGTGTGTGTGTGTGTGTGTGTGTGTTTGTGTAATAATATCTTCTTTATCTATTCATCTGGTAATGGACATCTGAGCTCTTTCCACTGTTTGGCTATTGTGGACATTGCTGTTATAAACATTGGGAAGAAGATGTCCCTTTGGATCACTACATATTTGGGGTAAATACTCTGTAGGGCAATTGCTGGGTGATAGGGTATCTCTATTTTCAGCTTTTTGAGGAACCTCCATGTTCTGTCCCAAAGAGGCTGCACCATCTTGCATTCCCACCAACAGTGTAGGCGGATTCCCCTTTCTCCACATCCTGGACAACATTTGTCATTTCCTGACTTAATTTTACCATTCTGACTGAGATGAGGTCATTTCCCATTGTTGTCTTGATTTGTGTTTCCTTGATGCCAAGTGATATTGAGCAGTTTTTCATTTGTCTGTTGCTTTTTGGATGTCTTCTTTGCAGAAATTTCTTAGTTTTCTTTTTAGGTAATGTGTCTAAAATACAATTTCCATAGTCTTTACTAATAAAAGTTTACAAGTTTTATGTAGTTGGTAAAGTTATTTATCAAATTATATACAACACCTAATACTTGGAATTTGTGTTTCAAATTTCTTGCATCTAGAGTTAAAAACTGAAATGGAAGAGCTACAAGCACTCAAATGCACTCTCTTAAAAGTATCATATAATTAGCTGCTCTAAAATAGTTTAACATTTTCAATTTTTTAATTTATTCATGTGATTTTGATATTGATACATCCAGCCAAAGGAATCACTTCTATGCCATGGTAACAGGGTTTCAGGTATCTACATCCTTTAGAGCACATTAAAGACCATTATTGGAATTCTTCAACCAAATTCAGAACTAAAATTATTGTTCATTGGATAGAAAATTTTCCATTATTTTTCATACAATTTCTGCTTTCTTAAATGTGTTCAAAGGTAACATTTGAAGAAACATAATGAGCAAAACAATTTTCTAGAGGTGGATAAAAATTAAGCTTCTTAAACATAATTAGATACATTAAAATTAACATTTAACATAGTTTTGATTGTTTTTCCCCTCTTAGGTCATTATTTGTAAACATACAGTTCAGTGTACTTAACTCTGTGACTGACACTGAGTTTGGAAAATGGAAACCTCTAATGATATGGTTAAAAATCTTTGAGTTGTGTAATTTAAACTTTTATTTTAGTGAGAATATCAGGCCACAGCATTTTTTGTTTTGTTTTGTTTTGTTTTAATTAAGTGAGCTAATTTAAGATCTTACCAGTTCAGTGCTTGGAGACTGGGTTATATTCTATAGGATGGAGATGTCCCCAATTCCAAAATAAATTACCTATTAATAAGCTTAATGATGTCATTGTTGAATCTTGATAGGAATTATTTGAAAAAAATAGTGTCTGCTACAAATATCTTTACATAAATGATTACTTTGGTAGGACAAATAATTAGAAGAGTGAATAAAGAAGATGTGGTCCATATATACAATGGAATATAATGCAGCCATCAGAAAAGATGAATACTCACCATTTGCATTGACATGTGTGGAACTGGAAGATATTATGCTGAGTGAAATTAGTCAAGCTGAGAAAGACAATTATCGTATGGTTTCACTTATATGTGGAACATAAAGATGACATAGAGCACATTAGGAGAAGGAAGGAAAAAATGAAGTGGGGAGAATCAGAGGGAAAGACAAACCTTGAGAGACTATGGACTCTGGGAAACAAACTGAAGGGTTCAGAGGAGAAAGGAATGGGGGGATGTGTTAGCTCAGTGACAGGTATTAAGGAGGGGATGTATTGCATGGAGCAGTGAGTATTATTATGTGCAAACAATGAATCAAGGAACACTACATTAAAAAACTAATGATGTACTGTATGGTGACTAACATAACATAAAAAAAAGAACTAAAGAGAGAGAAAAACAAAACTGTTACACTCAAGAATTTTAGGACATTATGGTTGACACTTAAAGAATATGGAATTTAAAGGTGCCAACCCACTTGTACAATAAGAAGTCCATATATAATTTTTCAATCCCCCCAAAATTAAGTGCTAATAGGCTATTGTTGATTCTAAGCCTTATCAATAACAATTAACAACTATTTTGCCTGTTATATATATAATATACAGAATTTTAAAAATAATCTAAATATTTTTCTTTATTTAATTTAATTTTATTTTTCAGTGTTCCAAATTTCATTGTTTATGCCATCACACCAAGTACATTATTTTTTTAAGATTTTACTCTTTTATTTGAGAGAGACAGACAGACAGAGAGCACACACCAGCGGGGGAGGGGTAGAGAGAGACAGCAGGACAAAAAGGCTTCTGAGCATGAAGCCTGACACAGAGCTTGATTCCAGGACCCTGAGATCATGACCTGAGCTGAAGTCAGATCCTTAAGTGACTGAGCCACCCAGGCATCCCTAATATATTGTATGCTTACAATAAAGTAAGTTAGACCACATGGTCCTCTCAATTGATGCAGAAAAAAGCTTTTGACAAAACAGAACATCCTTTCCTGATTAAAACTCTTCAAAGTATAGGAATAGAAGGAATATTCCTCAAAAATTCATCTATGGGGCTCCTGGGTAGCTCAGTGGGTTAAAGCCTCTGCCTCAGCTCAGGTCATGATACCAGGTCCTGGGATCGAGCCCCACATTGGACTCTCTGCTCAGCAGGGAGACTGCTTCCTCCTCTCTCTCTCTGACTGCATCTCTGTCTACTTGTGATCTATCAAATAAATAAATAAAATCTTTTAAAAATCTATCTATGAAAAACCTACAGTGAATATCATTCTCAATGGGGAAATGCTGGCCACCTTCCCTTTGAGATCAGGAACACCATAAGGATGCCCACTCTCACCACTCTTGTTCAACATAGTGGTAGAAATCCTAGCAACAGCAATCAGACAACAAAAAGAAATAAAAATATTCCAATTGGCAATGAAGAAGTCAAATTCTTTCTCTTTGCAGATGACCTAATACTTTATATGGAAAACCCAAAAGACTCCACCCCCAATTTACTAGAGCTCATATAGCAATTGAGTAATGTGGAAGGGTACAAAATCAATGCACAGAAATCAGTTCCTTTCTTATACACTAACAATGAAAATATAGAAATGGAAATTAGAAAATTGATTCCATTTACTGTAGAAACAAGAACTCTAAGGTACCTGGGAATAAACCAGTACCCAAGGAATGATCTGTACCCACGAAACTACAGAGTACTCATAGAAGAAATTGAAGAAGAAACAAAAAGATGAAAAAATATGGAAAATCATTCCATGATCTTGGATCAGAAGAATAAACATTGTTAAAAGGTCTATAATGCCAGAACAATCTATACTTTCATTCTCCTTCTGATCAAAATTCCAGTACCATTTTTCAAACTGAGCAGTTTGAAAAATATTAATTAAAATATTTCAAATAAACATTGGGGTACAGATGGCTCTTCATTTCACTACATCCATATAATGGGGTAAATATGGGTCATAGGGAAGCTCTATTTGTAATTTCTTGAGGAATCTCCACACTGTTCTCCAAAGTGGCTGCACCTATTTGCATTCCCACCAACAGTGGAAGAGGGTTGCCCTTTCTCCACAACCTCCCCAACACACGTTGTTTCCTGTCTTGCTAATTTTGGCCATTCTAACTGGTGAAAAGTGATATCTCAATGTGGTCTAATTAGAAACTCCCTGATGGCTAGTGATGATGAGCATTTTTTCATGTGTCTAATAGCCATTTGCATGTCTTCATTGGAGAAGTGTCTGTTCATATTTTCTGCCCATTTTTCGATATGAATATCGGTTTTGTGTGTGTTGAGTTTTAGGAGTTCTTTATAGATCCTGGATATCAACCTTTGTCTGTACTGTCATTTGCAAATATCTTCTCCCTTCCCGTGGGTTGACACTTTGTTTTTTTTTTTTTGTTTTTTTTTTAATTTATTTATTTATTTTTATTTGCTTATTTACAGCATAACAGTGTTCATTGTTTTGGCATCACACCCAGTGCTCCATGCAGTACGTGCCCTCCCTATTACCCACCACCTGGTTGCCACTTTGTTTTGTTGAATGTTTCCTTTGCTGTGCAGAAGCTTTTGATCTTGATGAAGTCCCAAAAGTTCATTTTTGCTTTTGTTTCCTTTGCCTTTGGAGACATATCTTGAAAGAAATTGCTGTGGCTGATATCGAAGAGGTTACTGCCTATATTCTCCTCTAGGATTCTGATGGATTCTGTACCCCAAAGTTTATAGCAGCAATGGCCATAGTAGCCAAACTGTGGAATGAGTGTTCTGTAGTTCCTTGAGTACAAATCTTTACCTCTTTGGTTAGGTTTATTCCCAGGTCTAATGGTTCTTGGTGCCATAGTAAATGGAATCGATTCTCTAATTTCCCTTTCTGTATTTTCATTGTTAGTATATAAGAAAGCCACTGATTTCTGTACATTGACTTTGTATTCTGCCACGTTACTGAATTGTTGTATGAATTCTAGTAGTTTGGGGGTGGAGTCTTTTGGGTTTTCCATATAAAGAATCAAGTCATCTGCAAAGAGAGAGAGTTTGACTTCTTCCTTGCTAATTTGGATACCTTTTATTTCTCTCTGTTGTCTGATTGCCATTAATAGGACTCCTAATATTATGTTGAACAAGAGTGGTGAGAGTGGGCATTCTTGTCGTGTTCCTGATCTCAACAGGAACGCTGTAAGCTTTTTCCCATTGAGGATGATATTTGCTGTGGGTCTTTCATAGATAGACTTTATGAAGTTCAGTAATGTTCCCTCTATCCCTATACTTTGAAGTGTTTTAATCAGGAACAGATACTGGATTTTGTCAAATGCGTATTCTGCATCAATTGAGAGGACCATGTGATTCTTCTCTCTTCTCTTATTGATTTCCCTATCACATTGTTTGATTTGCGAATGTTGAACCATCCTTGTAACCCAGGGATGAATCAAACCTGGTCATGGGGGATAATCTTTTTAGTATGCTGCTGGATCCTGTTTGCTAGGATCTTGTTGAGAATCATAGCATCCATATTCATCAGTGATATTGGTCTGAAATTCTCTTTTTTGGTAGGGTCTTTGCCTGGTTTGGGGATCAGGGTAATGCTGACTTCCTAAAAGTCTGGAAGTTTTCCTTCTGCTTCAATTTTTTGGAACATCTTCAGGAGAATTGGTGCTATTTCTTCGTTGAAAGTTTGGTAGAATTCCCCAGGGAATCCGTCAGGTCCTGGGCTCTTGTTTTTTGGGAGGTTTTTGATCTCTGCTTCAATCTTGATACTAGATATCAGTCTATCAGGTTGTCAATTTCATTTTCGTTCAATTTTGGAAGTTTGTAGTTTTCCAGGAATGCATCCATTTCATCTAGGTTGCTTAACTTATTGGCATATAACTGTTCATAATGATTTCTGATGATTGTTTCTATTTCATTGGTTTTAGATGTGATCTCTCCCTTTTCATTCATAATTTTATTAATTTGGGCATTCTCTCTTTTGTTTTGTATTAGCGTGGCCAATTGTTTATCAATCTTATTGATTCTTTAAGAAACCAGCTTCTAGTTTCATTGATACGTTCTACTATATTTCTGATTTCTACCTCATTGATCTCTGTTATAATCTTGATTATTTCCCTCCTTGTGTGTGGAGTTGGTTTGATTTGTTGTTGATTCTCCAGTTCTTTAAGTGTAGAGACAGCTGGTGTATTGTGGAATTTTAAAATTTTTTGAGGGAGGCTTGGATGCCTATGTATTTCCCCCTTGGAACCGCCTCTGCTGTATTTCATAGCTTTTGGACTGAAGTGTCTTCATTCTCATTGGTTTCATGAATTGTTGAAGCTCTTCTTTGAGCTCCTGGTTGATCCAAGCATTCTTAAGCAAGGTGGTCTTTAGCCTTCAGGTGTTTGAGTTCCTTCTGAACTTTTCCTTGTGATTGAGCTCCAAGTTCAAAGCATTGTGATCTGAGAATATGCAGGGAATAATGTCAGTCTTTTGGTGTCGGTTGAGTCCTGCTTTGTGACCCAGTATGTGGTCTATTCTGGAGAAGGTTCCATGTGCACTTGAGAAGAATGAGTATTCTGTTGTTTTAGGGTGGAATGTTCTGTATATGCCTATGAGGTCCAACTGGTCCAATGTGTCATTCAATGCTCTTATTTCTTTATTGGTTTTCTGCTTCGATGATCTGTCTATTACTGAGAGAGGCATATTAAGATCTCCTTCTATTATTGTATTCATATCATTATGACTCACCATCTTGATTAATAGTTTTCTTATGTAATTGGGTGCTCCCATATTGGGGGTGTAGATATTTACAATTGTTAGATCATCTTGGTGGATAGTCCCTTCAAGAATGATGTAGTGTCCTTCTGTATCTCTGACTACAGTCTTTAATTTAAAATCTAACTTATCTGGTATGAGAATCGCTCCCTGGGCCTTCTTTTGAAGCCCATTGGCATGAAAGATGCTTCTCCGTCCCTTCACTTTCAGTCTGGGTGTATCTTTAGATTCAAAATGGGTCTCTTGTAGACAACACATGGATGGGTCCTGTTGTTTTATCCAATCTGCAACCCTGTGTCATTTAATGGATGCATTTAGGCCATTCACACTGAGTGTGATTATTGAGAGATCGGTTTTTATTGACATCGTGTTGCCTTTGAAGGATTTCTGTCTGTAGATTGTCTCTATATTTCTGTTCAATGATATTCTTAGGATTTTTTCTCTTTTATAGGACCCCCCTTAGTATTTCCTGCAGTGTCGGTTTGGTGGTTGCATAGTCTTTTAAGCCTTGCCGGTCTTGGAAACACTTTATCTCTCCATCCATTTTGAATGTCAGTCTTGCTGGATAAAGTATTCTTAGCTGCATGTTCTTCTCATTTAGTGCCCTGAATATATTTTGCCAGTACTTCCTGGCTTGCCAGGTCTCTGTGGACAGGTCTGACTTTATTCTAATGGGCTTTCCTCTGTATGTAAGGTGCTTCTTTGTCCTAGCTGCTTTCAAGAGTTTCTGCCTAGAATTATAATTATTCTATCAGTTTTCATGAAGGCTTTCAAGAACCTATAATCTTGGGGGGAAACCATTCTCCCTCTAGTATGTGAATGCTGTTTCCTTTCGTGAGATTGTGAATATTTTCATAGACAACTTTAATCACTATATCTTCTAGACTTCTTTCCTTTTCCTCCCCTTCAAGGTTTCCAATAATTCTAACGTTGGAACATTTCATGGTATCACTAATTTCCCTGATTCTCTTTTCATGGCTTCTGAACTGTTTGTTCCAGGCTTCCTCCTGATCCTTTCTCTCTATCTGTTTGTCCTCCAGATCACTAATTCTATCTTCTGTCTCAGTTACCCTAGCTTTTAGAGAATTTAGATTAGATTGGAATTCATTGAGAGTATTTTGACCATCATCCCTGGTGGCTTTCAGTTCTGCCCTAACACTGTGAACATCATCCCTCGTGGCTTTCAGTTCTGCCCTCATCAATTCTGTTTGGTCATCCATGGCTTTCTCCAACCTAGCTATTGCCTGGATAATTGTTAGCCTGAATTCTTTTTCTGACATATTGTCTATGTTGATAGCCATTAGCTCTGTTGTCGAAGGCCTATCCTCTGTATTTTTCTTCTGTTGGGCATTCCTCCTCCTCGTCATTGTGGTGAGAGATGACTGAACAGATGTAGCTGGGTATCGACTGTGGTGCAGGCAATATGAACCCTGTACCACTTTTGTGCAATCAGGATTCCCCACCCAAAGGAGATAAAAAAGAATAGAAAAAGAAAGAAAAAGGAGAGAGAGAGCACATGAGAGAGAGAGAGACAGGGAAAAATGGGAAGAAAAAGAGAAGCTCAGCCCATTGGGCCCAAAAGTAAGATTTATGAAGTATACAAACAAAAACAGACCAACAAAAAGACTGATAAAAGTATATGACAGAGAAAAAAATATATATATAAGCAAAAAAATGAAGAACCTCATCAAAAAGAGCCCCAAGGATAAGACTTATATACTATCAGGACAAACACAAATACACAGAAACCCTGGCAGAAGGAAATGATGTGAGAGTGGTTATAAATTCTCAGTGTGGGCGAGGAAGGTTATTTTGATTCTTCCTGGATGTATCTTGATGTCTTTGTTAAAGGACTCAACTTTTCTAAGTTAAAGGGGGATTAAAAATTGGTTTATCTATACGGGTAGCATTGATTGGGGAATGGGGATTACCTTGAATTTTAACTGTATTTGTTTATTACAAAATAAAAATAAAAAAAGAATAAACTAGACTAAACTAAACTAAAATTAAAAAAAAATTAAAAAATAGAAAAGCAAAAGAAAAGCGGGTGTATGTATCAAAAAGTTCAGTTTCAAAGGTTATTAAGGAATTTGATGTACTGGACATCTCACTCTGATGGTAAATAGGTTAAAATTATCTATATGTATTAAAAAAATGAACCAGAATAGTGATAATGAGTTAAAAATAAAAGTTGTATCTATGAAGTAGTAATGATTGTTCTTTTGTTGTCTTTTTTATTTTCTTCCTTCCTGTTTGGTTTTCTTGGGGAGGGGCCTGCCATGTGGGTTTTAAGTTAATGATGTTCTCTGAGTTAAGTCCTCCCGCCCCCCTTAAGGGGGTGGGCTCTGAGGAAACAGCTTTTTTATGGCTTTTGTTCTCTGGAGGTTTTTATGTTTGTTCATGTGTTATCTCTTGCCTTGACAGCTTTTGATGGTTTTTGGAGGTTTAGAGGAGAGCAAACTGCACCCTGACCTCCTTCTCACATAGAAGTCTCAGAATGCTCTGCAGAGCTGCTGGCAGAGTAGGTTCCCAGTCACAGTCCCTGGGGATGCAGGATCTCCTCCTTGTACTCTGGGCAGCTCCAGGCCACCAGAGATGTTCCAAGAAGTGATTGCACACTGAGATTTTACCACTGGTAGGGGCTGGGAGTGCCTGGTATTTCTGGGTCCCAGAGCTCCTGGCTACCGCCTGTGAGCACCTCTCCCAGGGGAGGGGGTGGGGCGCACATGTCTCAGGCTCTGATCCTTCAGCCAGAGTCTAAGAGTGCCAGGCTAATGCCTGCCTGCACCTCTCTCAGGGAGGGTGTGGGGCATGCCTGTCTTAAGAATGCCTTCTGGCAAGGCTCCCAGCCCCTCTCAGGAGCCAGACCCATGTGTTCTCGGGTGCTCGTGGCTCAGTGTTACTGGTGGCTCAGGGACCAAGACCTGGTTTCTTAGCCACACTCTCTCTGGCTCAGTGCCAGTTGAGGCTGTCCTGGGTCTGGGGACTTAACCCCCTGTCCCTAACCACCCTGATTCCCACAATTTCCGCCCATAATCCTTTGCTCTTTTCTGAGTGCTTTCAACAAGACTCCAAGTTAATGATGGTCGCCAGATGCAGGGCACTCTTATATTGGGGTATTATTTCCAATCGGTCGCCTCTGGTTGCTCCCTCACCCTTTTGTTTATCTTCTGATATCAGCCTGAAGTTTCCACTCTGCTTTACCTGCCCACTGGTGTCTTATACTCCTGTAGAGATCCAGACATGTATAATTCTGACCTCAGGCTGATTTCATGGGTGATGGGAGTTCTTTGGTACATAGTCAGCTCACTTTAGGGTATAGGTTGAAATGGCGCTTCCCCCTACTTCCCCGCCATCTTGACTCCCAATACCCAACTTTTATATAAACATGGACAGGACTGGAGGAGATTATGCTGAGTGAAATAAGTCAACCAGAGAAAGTCAATTATCATATGCTTTCACTTACTTGTGGAGCATAAGGAATAACATGGAGGACATTAGGAGAAGGGAAGGAAAAGTGAATTGGGACAAATCAGAGGGGGAGACAAACCATGACAGACTGTGGACACTGTGAAACAAACTGAGGGTTTTGGAAGGGAGGGAGTTGGGAGGAAGTGTGAGCCTGGTGGTCGATATTAGGAGGGCATGTATTGCATGGAGCATGAGGTGTGGTGCATAAACAATGGATCTTGGAAAGCTGAAAAAATAAAGTAAAACAAAATGCTAAATATCCAAATACTTAATTTAAAACATAAAGACAATTTAATACACCTCATAACGGTTACTGTCCTATATTCTCATAATGTATGTTCTAAAGGTATTAATAGTCTCCTACAAAATAAGTTTGTAATTATCAATGTCAGCAAAGTAATGTCATATAATATGATCCTTAAATTCATTTTGAATGGAAAAATAGAATGTAATCAAAGAGCTTTGTAATACACCAAAGCCATTCCCAAATGAGTTATGCAAAAGATACAAGGCATTATGAGATGAAAATCTATGGAATAAAATTGGCATAAGATTCTGAAGTTATAATATTTGGAGAGAAAGAATAAAAGCATTAATATAAAAATTTAGTATTTTATATTTTCTTCAAAGGCAGGTCCCACATTCAATATTTTCTTCAGAGATCCTAGGACATCCTTATTCCTGAGACTATAGATTAAAGAGTTTAACACAGGAATGAGGATGGTATAAAAAACAGATACAACCATGTCCTTCTCAGGAGTGTGATAGGAGTTGGGAAGTATATAGGTGTATAAAGCAGCCCCATAGAAGAGGATGACCACAGTCATATGGGAAGAACAAATGACACATGCTTTCTTCCAGCCCTCTGCTGAGTTCATCCTGTGAATGGTAAGGAGGATGAAAAAATAGGAACTTGAAATGACTGTCACAGGAATGAGGAACATGAGGACACAGCACAGACACATGACTGCCTCATAGAGAGAAGTGTCTGAGCAGGAGAGCTTAATTACAGTAGGGACTTCACAGAAGAAATGATGGGTCTCCTGGGATCTGCAGAAAGGGAAAGTCATAGTGATGGGTGTGAGCATGAATCCATCCACAGATCCCAGAAACCAGCAGCCAGATGCAAGGAGAAAACATACTTTATGGCTCATGAGGACAGGGTAACGAAGTGGGTAACAAATGGCCACATAGCGATCATAAGCCATGGCAGCTAGAAAGAAAAATTCTGAACCTGCTAGTGTTACATAGAGGAACATTTGCATTACACACGCAGAGGCTGAGATCTTATTTATACCCATGACCTGGTCGATGAGCATCTTAGGCACAGTGACAGAAATATACATTACATCCATGAGAGACAACTGGCTGATGAAAAAGTACATGGGGCTGTGGATGTGGGCATCAAAATGTATCAGAAGAATTAGGACACCATTTCCAGTTAAAGCCATCAAGAATACTACAAAAATGACCACACACAGGAGAGCTGGGTGATTTGATTGACTGAAGATTCCCACCAGAATGAAATCAGACTGTCCAGTGTAATTGGCCACCCACTTCATGTTTTTCATAAGTTTCACTTATACAATGGAGAAGAGTTTTGGGATTAATGGTCATCCATGGGAGTCTTCCACCTGAAAGGAATAAATACATATTTACTGGCTGTGTATGTGAGTATGTGTTTGTTTATGCCAACCTCATTGTGTTAATCAGAGAAAGTTTTATGGTGTACAGAAATGAGATGATTAATTACTTAAAATTTAACCTTTAGTAGAAAATAAGGCATTAGGAACTGTGGGTAAAAATATTTGGCAAATTATACTAAATTTGTTGCAGTTCAGGTGAAATTGTAGCCTAATAATTGATGTTGACATCTATCAACATATATTGAGCATTTGGAGAGATAATAACTTAAACACAAAAAGTGAATTGTTGAAAGAAAAGGTAAATAAAACTTCATTTTTAGAAATTTTGTTATACAAATCTAATTTATCTCTCTACTTTTAGAACCCAAATGGAATCTTACAAGATTCTAGAATGTACATATTATGTTAAAAGGAATTTAAAAACTAACAAACACAAATATGGGGAAATACTATACTGAGTTTTTAATTCTGCTCCCCTCATAGAATAGGGCTACTCAGTGAGGCTATACTGGGTGGAGTGAGCCATACATTCCTAGGAGCAGGCCAGGATCCTTACACATGACTGACCATTTAGAGACCTGAGTGGCATGGGGCAGGGATCTCAGAATCTCATCTAAGCACAGTTATAAATCTAGATTTTCCTCTATCCACTATTCCATTGTCCACTCTACATAAAAACAGTATAAAACAATAATTTTTACATCATGTGTGGTTAGGATTAAGTGAGATAAAATAATTAAAGTCCCTAGGACATTACCAGTTACGGAAGAATAAGCACACATACTGTTTATTTAAAGAGTTAACACCTACAATATTCTCTTTGCAGAATCTATGTAAGAAATGGCTGTTATTACTATTGTCTTATTATGTGGAACACCTCAGTTTTCCACTTTCAGCATCTGTCCATACATTTAAGCATTTGAATTTTATAAATTTTATAATTTCTATAGTTCCAGACACAAGTATATATACATATATAAGTATATACCAATTTTACATGAATATATATATAATTTAAGTAAACATAAAATGGATATATAAATAAAGTATAAACACAAATATAAATATTTATTATTTTAACCCTGATTCAGATTTCTGTGGAGAATTTCATCTTGTTTCTGTCTAATACACACTTCTCCAAATTGAAATTAATCTCTTAATAAATTTGAGTGTGAAGGACAAACTTGGATTTAGATGGTCATGGCTATTTAGCAGGCAAAGCTTTAGTTATTTATCCACATATCACCTACTTCATGGAGATAGTAATTAATTTGTCATGGAAACGAATATATGTAGAGAAAAACTGCACACCTCTGGGATGTCACTGACTGAAATTCATTGTTAAATCCTCTACCTTACTGCTGATAGTCTGAATCTCTGTTAGACTCTACAATGTGATTTAAACTACAATTTAAAAATAGATACAAAATAAATAAGAAAGATTGATAAATACAAAATGGATGGGACTGGAGGAGATTATGTTGAGTGAAATTAGTCAAGAAGAGAAAGTCAATTATCATATGGTTTTACTTACTTGTGGAACATAAGGAATAGCATGAAAGACATTGGGAGAAGAGAAGGGAAAATGAAGGGAGGGAAATAGGAGGTAGAGACAAACCATGGGATTCTGTGGACTCTGAGAAACAAACTGAGAGTTTTGGAAGAGAGGGATTGGGGGATGGGTTGGCCTAGTGGTGGGTATTGAGGAGGGCACATATTGCATGGAGCACTGGGTGTTACATGTAAACAATGAATCTTGGAACACTACTTCAAAAACTAATGAGGTCCTGTATGGTAACTAACATCACATAATAAAAAAAGAAGAAGAAAAAAATCAAATACAAAATATCTATGGCCATCATGTAAACAATTACTAATAGTTTCTTCCACATTTCCTTTATGGAGATTAACCTTTGTAACTTTTTAAAATTTCTGACATATTAAATGTTACATTTGAAGAACCCTTTCAGGGATCCGCACAGTGACTAAGATATTGAGGAATTTGAATCTGCTTGCTGAGTGAATAGAGAAAAATGAGGGTGCTTGGGGGTGCTGGGATAATCACTGATGCATTTTGATTAATAGGAATGACTGTGATCAAGCCACATTGAACAGCCCAACTAAGACACCTAAGAGACAAGGCAATGCTATCAGTATCATACAGGGCAACTAGCCTCCATATTTATGCTTATGTTTCTTTATCCAATTACTTGAGATTAATATAAACAGCTTTGTGCATCATTAATAGTGATATTAATATTGAATAGTGAATAATATTTAATAGTGAATAATATTGAATCTCTTTTTGAAGCATCAAGGCAAATATTTAATGCTGCACTGTATTTAATCTTCTCCAAGGGTCAATGACATACATATTTTCTCCTTTTACATATTAAAGAAATTTGAGTTCTTGTGGTAAGTGCCTAATATCACAATGTAATCTGAGGGAGAATGCTACCTCAGCAGGAGTAGCACCAATGTTCTCTAATTCTGCCTCATATTGGTTGGGGACATAGTCCTCTCTCCACAGATTACAATTTAAATTTTAGGTCTTAGGTCACACATTTTAAGTTTAAATAAAGAAACATAAATATGACTAAGACATTTATTTCAATGTTTTAGCTACTCAAAATAACCCTCCTCAAGTTAAATATAATATATTTTCCTCTGCAAAATCTCAGCCTCACAAATACAATTGCATTATCCAATAATATAGAAATAATATCCATTATTTTATTCAATCAGTAATTGGAAACTGAGAATCAGTTTCTAAATGCATAAAAGCAAATATGAAGTATATAAAGAGTTTCAAAGGGAATAGTGCATTTCCTTTTCTCAATAAAAATAGACGATAGGCAAAATAGTTGCAGAAATAGTGTCAAGAACTAATAGCATGGTCAGAAGCAGATCAGGTCAAGAAAAATAATTACCTTTTTGCTCCTCCACTTTTATCTACTTGTCTGGTTGAATCCACCATCAGATGATACTGTAAGGTTCAACCAGATGGGTAAATGAAGTGTGGCCACATAAAGCTTATATAAGAGAAGCAGCAAAATGGCATCACTCCTGGTTTTAAAATGTCTCTTAGAGTAGAAGATAAGGTGTATCTTTTGATAAATCCCCTTGATATTTTAAGAAGCATGTGGTTAAAACAGCTAAAAGAAAAAAAAGCTAATAAATATTTTAGTTGCACTATTCTGGCTTTCTCTTCATTACTTTTAAATAATCTCCTTTTATCATTAAATGTAATATGCATCAAAATCTATTTAAATATTTTATCCATTTATTTTAGAGATAGAGCACAGAGGGGGAGTGTGAGGAAGAAGCAGACTCCCCATTGAGCAGAGAGCCTGATGCAGGGCTTGATCCCAGGACTTTAGATCATGACCAAGCTGACGACAAACACCTAACCAACTGAGCCACCCAGGTGCCCCAATACGCATCAAAATCTTAACCAATATTTAAAATAATCTCAATTCTCACTATTGTTAATTATTTTCTGTGAAATATATTAATTTTGTAGCCTTTTTGTTTTATGAAATGTATATTTATATATGTAATATGTATTTATATATGACATATATATAGCATTTTATGTTTTATGTTTATATCATATATGTATATATATATGATATATATGACATATATATATAATCCATTAAAAGTTGGTGAAATATTTTTCTTTTATCTTTTCATCTTTCACAGATGTAGAATCTGACTCTGTGAGATCAATTACTGTTGTGGAGATTAAAATTGAGGTTGCTTTCTCTCACATATTTTTCTCCAACACTCTTCATGAGTTTATTGATTATACTTTTTTTCTATCATTAACTTACAATTTATGCTACCTTAACATTCATTTAATTTTTCTATTTTAAATTTTTATGTTGGGATATGTATGTGTGTGTGTGTGTGTGTGTGTGTATTCTCAATATTTTTTAAGCATACTGTTTGATGTCATTCAAACACATTATTTTCCATTAACACAATTTCCAGAACTTTTTTGACTCATAAATTTGCAATTTGACACCCATTAAAAAATTACTCTTCATTCCTCCTTTCCCCCATGCCATGGCAATCATTATACCTAAAATTTTTATGATTTTGGATACTCTAATTGTTTTGTATAAGTGAAATCATACAGGATTTGTATTTTTGTGACTGGCTTATTTCACTTAGCTCATAATGTTTTTTTAAAGTTCATCCATGCTTCAGCATATTACAGAAATTCCTTCATTTTAAGATTAATGTTCCATTGTATGTATACACAACATTTGGCTTATCCATTTATCAATGGATACTTGCATTGTATCCATGTTTTAGCTATAATGCTGCTATAAATATAAGTATGTAAATATATCTTCAAGACGCTGCTTTCAATATTTTATAGACTGTAGTGCCATGTTTAATTTGGTGGGAAATCTTATACTCTGTTCCTCAACAGCTGTAGCATTTTTCATTTCCACCAACAGTGAACAGTGTTCCAATTTCTCCACATCTTCGTCGACACTTGTTACTTTCTGTGCCATTGATAGGAGCTATTCCAATGAGTGTGGGGTTTTGTCTAATTTGATGTTAGTCTCTTTCCCAATGACTAGTGATGTTGACCACCTTTCAATGTGCTCTTGCCTGCTTATCTTTGGAGAAATATCCATGCAAGTCCTAGCCTCTTTTTAAAAATCATGTTATTGGAGTGCCTGGATGCCTCAGTTAGTTAAGTGTCTTTCTGTGGTTCAGGTTATAATCCCAGGGTCCTGGGATCAAGTCCACTTCTTCCTCTCCTCACTGCTTGCGCTCTCTCTTACAATCTCTGTCGCTGTCTCTATCTCTCAAATAAATAATTCTTTAAAAATTAAAAAAAAATTACATTTATGTTGTTTGTTTTTGTGGTGTTGTATTTTAGTAGTTCACTGTAAATTCTGGATATTATCCTGTTATCAGGTATGTGGCTTGAGAGCATCCTATTTTGTGGATTTTTATTTACTCTCTTGATATTACTAATGCACATATTTTGAATCCAATTTTTCCAGTTATCTTTTGTCTATGTCTATGGTGTTATTTCTAAGAAACATTATCAAATCCAATGTCTTTCCTAAGTTTTTTCCTATATTTTTCTAAAAGTTTTATAGTTTTAAGCTTATATTTGGATGTTTGTTCCAGTTTCTGTTATATTCTGACAAATGATATTACATAAGGGTCTAAACTCATTATTTTCCTTGTAGATGGACAGGCCATTTTTCCCAACAATATATTTTTTAAGAGTTTATTTATTTATTTACAGATAGATCATAAGTAGGCAGAGAGGCAGGCAGAGAGAGAGTAGGAAGCAGGCTCCTTGCTGAGGAGAGAGCCCGATGCAGGGCTTGATCCCAGGTCGAGGGGATCTTGGCCTGAGCGGAAGGCCGAGGCTTTAGTGCACTGAGCCACCCAGGCGCCCCTTTCCCAACAATATTGAAAACACTCTCTTTTCACCACTCAAGGACCCTTGCTTCTTTGAAAAATTATTTTATCATATATATGAGTTTTCAAAATTTATTTTATTATTAACATATAATGCATTATTTGCCTCAGGGGTACAGGTCTGTGAATCATCAGCCTTACACATTCCACAGCACTCAGCATAGCACATGCCCTCCCCAATGTCTATAACCCAGCCACTCTACCCCTACCCCCCTGCCAGCAGCCCTCAGTTTGTTTCATGAGATTAACAGTCTCCTTTGGTTTGTCTGCCTCCTGATCCCATCTTGTTTCGTTTTTTCCCTCCCTATCCCCTATGAACCCCCCCGCCCTGTCTCTCAAAATCTTATCAGAGATCATATAATTATCTTTCACTGATTGACATATTTCCCTTAGCATAATACCCTCTAGTTCCATCTATGTTGTTGCAAATGAGATTTCTTTTCTCTTGATGACTGCATAATATTCCTGTGTGTGTGTGTGTGTGTGTGTGTGTGTGTGTGTGTGTGTGTGTGATATCCAGATTTATCCATTCATCTGTTTATGGACATCCAGGTTCTTTCCATGGTTTAGCTATTCTGGACATTGCTGCTATAAACATTCGGGTGCAAATTCCCCTTTGGATCACTATATTTATATCTTTAGAGTAAATACCCAGCAGTGCAATTGCTGGGTGATAGGGTAGCTCTATTTTCAACTTTTTGAGGAACCCCCATACTGTTTTCCAGAGTGACTGCACCAGCTTGCATTCTCACCAACAGTGCAGGAGGGTTCCCCTTTCTCCACATCCCTGCCAACATCTGCTGTTTCCTGACTTGTTAATTTTAGCCATTCTGACTGGTGTGAGGTGGTATCTCACTGTGGTTTTGATTTGTATTTCCCTGATGCCAAGTTATGTTAAGCACTTTTTCATGTGTCTGCTGGCCATTTGGATGTCTTCTTTGAAGAAATGTCTGTTTATGTCTTGTGCCCATTTCTTGATTGGATTATTTGTTTTTTGGGTGTTGAGTTTGATAAGTTCTTTATAGACTTTGGATACTAGCCCTTTATCTGATATGATATTTGCAAATATCTTCTCCCATTCTGTCAGTTATCTTTTGGTTTTGTTGACTGTTTCCTTTGCTGTGAAAAAGCTTTTATTTCTGGGCTTTCTACTCCATTCTGTTGGTTATGTGCCTGCCAATTCCAAACTCTTTTTATTGTATTAGCTTTGTAGTAAGTTTGAAATCAGGAAGTATGGCTCCTCCTGCTTTGTTCTTCCCTGGGATTATTTTGCCTATGTGGGGTCACTTGAGATGTTATATGAATTTTAGAATGGGTCTCCTATTTCTAAAAAAAAAAGATAATTAACCTTTTTGATAGAGATTTCATTAAATTTGTAGACTGCTTTTGTTGGTATCACCATCTTAAGTCTGTCAACCCATAAAACGAATGTTTTATTTCACTAAATCTTCCTTGTGTTGTTCCAGAAATATTTTGTACTTTTTGTTGTGCAAGGTGTTCACCTCACTGATTATGCTAAAACTAAGTATTTTATTTTTTTCTTTTCAATTTTTTATTTAAATTGTAGTTAGTTAATATACTGTGAAAAACTGGTTTCAGTAGAAGTCAGTGATTCATCATTTACATGCAACACCTAGGGTTCATCATAATAAGTACCCTCCTAATAACCATCACCCATCTAACCCATTCCCCACCCACCTCCCTAAGTCAACCCTCAAAATGCTCTCTGTCTTTAAGTTTCCTTTAAGTTTTGCTTCCCTAAGTCTTTTTTCTTTCATTTTTCTCTCCTATATGTTCATCTGTTTTGTTTTTAAATTCCACATATAAGTGAAATCATAGGCATTTGTCTTGCTCTGACTAAGTTATTTCACTTAGCCTAATGCCCTCCAATTCCATCCTCATCCTTGAAAATAGCAATATTTTATTCTCTTTGAAAGATAATAGATGATAGATACATAGATGATAGATTAGGTAGATACTATATCGATGATAGATGATAGATATCACATCTTCATTCATCCGTTATGGAAATTTGGACTGTTTCTAAAGTTTGCTGTTGTTGATAATGCTGCTATAAACATTGGGGTGTATGTGCAGCTTTGAATTTATATTTTTGCATCCCTTGGGTAAATATCTAGTAGTGCAATTGCTGGATCATAGGGTAGCTGTTTTATTTTAAAGATTTTATTTATTTGTTTGACAGAGCACAAGTAGGCAGAGAGGTAGACAGAGGGAGAGGGACAAGTAAGCTCCCTGTTGAGGAGAGAGCCTGATGTGGGCCTCAATCCCAGGCCCCTGAGATCATGATCTGAGACAAAGGCCGATGCTTAACTGACTGAGCTGGCCAGGCACCACAAGGGTTGCTCTATTTTGAACTTTTTTTCTGGTAATTCCCATACTGTTTTCCAGAGTGACTGCCCCACTTTGCATTCCTCCCACAGTACAAGAGGGATCCCCTTTCTCCATATTTGCACCAACAGCTGTTAATTCTTGTGTTGTTAATTTTAGTCAATCTGACAGGTGTGAGGTGGTATCTCATTGTGATTTTGATTTGTATTTCCCTAGTGATGAATCATGTTTGCCTCTCTTCTTGTGTCTGATAGTTATCTTTCTGCTTATTTGGGAAAATGTTTAATCATGTCTTCTGCCCATTTTTATTTTATTTTTTTTACTTAAAAGATTTTATTTATTCATTTGACAGAGAGAGAGATCACAAGTCGTCTTCTGCCCATTTTTAAAAATTCAATTAGCCTTCTGCACATTTCTTAACTGGGTTATTTGGTTGCTGGGTATTGAGTTTCATAATGTCTTTATAGATTTTGGATATTAACCCTTTATTAGATATGTCATTTGAAGATATTTCCTCTATTCTGTAGTATTTTTTTTTAGAATTGTTGATTGTTTCCTTTATTGTGCAGAAGATGTTTATCTTGATGAAGTACCAATATTTCATTTTTATTTCTTTTCCCCTTGCCTCTTTCTAAGACATTGTTGTTGCTGAGGCAAAAGCAGTTGCCCTGCCTGTGTTCTCCTTCAGTATTTCTATGGTTTCCTGTCTCACATTTAAGTCTTTAATCTATTTTGAATTTATTTTTGTGGATGGTGTTAGAAAAGTGGTTCTGACTCATGAAAGAAATTGAAGACACACAAAAAAGGAAGACCATTCCATGCTCTTGGATCGAAAGAAAAAACATTGTTAAAATGTCTATACTGCCTAGAGAAATCTATACTTTTAATGCCATTCCTATCAAAATTCCACCGGTATTTTTCAAAGAGGTGGAGCAAATAATCCTAAAATTTGTATGGAATCAGAAGAGACCCCGAATTGCTAAGGAAATGTTAAAAAACAAAAACAAAACTGGTGGCATCACGTTACCTGATTTCAAGCTTTACTACAAAGCTGTGATCACCAAGACAGCGTGGTACTGGCATAAAAACAGACACATACACCAGTGGAACAGAGTAGAGAGCCCAGATATGGACCCTCAATTCTAGGGTCAAATAATCTTTGACAAAACAGGAAAAAATATACAATGGAAAAAAGACAGTGTCTTCAATAAGTGGTGCTGGGAAAACTGGACAGCTATATGTAGAAGAATGAAACTCGACCATTCTCTTACACTGTACACAAAGATAAACTCAAAATGAAAAAAAAAAAAAAAACCTCAATGTGAGGAAGGAATCCATCAGAATCCTAGAGGAGAACCTAGGCAGGAAACTCTTCGATATCAGCCAACTTCTTTCAAGATATGTCTCCAAAGGCAAAGGAAACAAAAGCGAAAATGAACTTTTGGGGCTTCCTCAAGATCAAAAGCTTCTACAAAGCAAAGGAAAATGTCAACAAAACAAAAAGGCAACCCAGGGAATGGGTTGACAGTACAGTACAAAGTGACAGTACAGACAAAAGGTTGATATCCAGCATCTATAAAGAACTCCTCAAACTCAACACACACAAAACAGATGATAATATCAAATAATGGGCAGAATATTTGAACAGACACTTCTCCAATGAAGACATACAAATGGATATCAGACACATGAAAAATGCTCATCATCACTAGCCATCAGGGAGATTCAAATTAAAACCACAGATATCACCTTACACCAGTCAGAATGGACAAAATTAGCAAGACAGGAAACAACATATTTTGGAGAGGTTGTGGAGAAAGGGGAACCCTCTTCCACTGTTGATGGGAATGCAAGTTGGTGCAGCAACTCTGGAGAACAGTGTGGAGATTCCTCAAGAAATTCAAAATAGAGCTTCCCTATGACCCTGCGATTGCACTGCTGGATATTTACCCCAAAGATACAGATGTAGTGAAAATAAGGGCCATCTGTACCCCTATGTTTTTAGCAGCAATGGCCACAGTCGTCAAACTGTGGAAAGAACCCAGATGCCCTTCAACGGACGAATGGATAAGAACAATGTGGTCCATATACACGATGGAGTATTATTCCTCCATCAGAAAGGATGAATACCCAACTTTTGTAGCAACATGGACGGGACTGGAAGAGATTATGCTGAGCAAAATAAGTCAAGCAGAGAGAGCGAATCATCATATGGTTTCACTTATTTGTGGAGCATAACAAAGAACACGGAGGACATGGGGAGATGGAGAGGAGAGGGAGTTGAGGGAAACTGGAAGGGAAGATGAACCATGAGAGACTATGGACTCTGAAAGACAACCAGAGGGTTTTGAAGGGGCGGGGGGGTGGGAGATTGAGGAACCAGGTGGTGGGTAATAGGGAGGGCATGTATTGCATGGAGCACTGGGTGTGGTGCAAAAACAATGAATACGGTTACGCTGAATAGAAAAAAAAAAAAAGAAAGAAAGTGGTTCTGTTTCATTCTTCTGCATGTGACTGTCCAGTTTTCCCAAAACCATTTGTTGAAAAGACTGTCTTTTTTCATTGGATATTCCTTCCTCCTTTGTCAAAGATTTATTGAACAGAGTTGAGAGTTCATTTCTGGAGTCTTCTTTCTGTTCCATTGATCTTTGTGTTGCCTTTGTGCCAGTGCCAAGCTGTCTCGATGACTACATCTTTGTAGTATAGCTTGAAGTCTAGGATTGTGATGCCTCCAGTTTTGCTTTTCTTTTCATGATTGCTTTGGCTATTTGGGGACTTCTATGGTTCAATCCAAATTTTAGGATTGCTTGTTCTAGCTCTGTGGAAATTACTGGTGGTATTTTGATATGGGTTGTATGAAATGTGTAAATTGCTTTGGGTACTATAGACATTTTGACAATGCTTCTTCTTCCATTCCATGAGCATGTAATATTTTTCCATTTCTTTGTGACCTCTTCAATTTCTTCCATCAGTGTTTTATAGCTTTCAGAGTACAGATCTTTTACCTTTTTGGTTAGGTTAATTCCTAGGTGTCTTATGGTTTTTGGTGCAATTGAAAATGGGATTAATTCCTAGATTTCTTTATCTTGTGTTTCAATATTGGTGCATAGAAATCAACGGATTCCTGCATGTTGATTTTATATCTTTCTCCTTGGCTGAATTCATGTATTAGTTCTTGCTATTATTTTTTTGGGGGGAAGCATTTGGGTTTTCTACATAGAGAATCATGCTGTCTGTGAATAGTGAATATTAGAGTTTCTCCTTGCTGATTTGGATGCTTTTATTTGTTTTTGCTGACTGACTGTTAAGGCTTAGACTTCCTGTACTATGTTAAGTAGCAATGGTGAGAGTTGATATCCTTGTATTGCTACTAACCATAGAGGAAAAGCTTTCAGTTTTTCCTCGCTGGGGATGATATTAGCTGTGGATCTTTTGTATATGGTCTTTAATCTGTTGAAGTATGCTGCCTTTGTCACTACTTTTCTTCAAGTTTTTATCAAGAAATGATACTGTATTTTGTCAAATACTTTTTCTACATCTCCTTAGAGGATCATATGATTCTTCTCCTCTCTTTTATTAATTGGTGTATAAAATTGATTGATTTGTGAATACCAATCAACCACTCCTGCAGCCCAGAAATAAATCCCACTTGGTCACGATCTTAAATTGTTTTAATATGCTTTTGGATTTGATTTTCTAGTGTCTTTTTGAGAATTTTTGAATCCATGTTCATCAGGATATTGATATATAATTGCCCTTTTTAGTAGAGTGGAATCAAGGTGATGCTGGCCTTCTAGAATGAGTAGGAATTCTTCCTTCCATTTTTATTTTTTGGAACAATTTGAGAAAAATAGATATTATCTTTTCTTTAAATGTCTCATATAATTCTCCTGAGAAACCATCTGGCCTGGACTTTTGTTTTTTGGGAGATTTTTGATTACTGATTCAATGTTATTGTTGCTGTTGGTTATAGGTCTGTTCAAATTTTCTATTTCTTCCAGTTTCAGTTTTGATAGTTTGTATATTTCTAGCAATTTGTCCATTTCTTCCAAATTGCCCAGTTTGTTGACATAAATTTTTCGATAATATTCTCTTATGATTATTTGTATTTTTCTCTTTTTTAAGTGGGCTCCATGCCCTTCATGGAGTACAATGTGGGGCTTGAACTCACAATGCTGATATCAAGACCTCAACTGAGATGCAGGGACAAATACTTTACCACCTGAGCCACCCAGGCAACCCTGCTTATTTGTATTTTTTGTGCTGTTGTTTGAGATCTCTCCTCTTTCCTTCGTGATTTTACTTTTTAAAATATTTATTTATTTATTTATTTAACATATTAATTTAATTTAATTTTTTCAGTGTTCCAGGATTCATTGTTTATGCATCACACACAGTGCTCCATGCAATAATTTTTTTTCTCTTTTCTTTTTGATATGTCTGTGTAGGAGGTTATAAATTTTGTAAATTCTTTCAAAGAATCATCTTTTAGTGTAATTAGTCTGTTCTACTGTTTTTTTTGCTTGTTTTGTTCCTAGTTCACTTATTGTTGTTCTTATCTCATTATTTCCCTTCTTTTTCTGGCTTTATGCTTTATTTTCTCCTTTTTTTCCAGCTCTTATCAGTATAAGGCTATGGCATGTATTTGACATTTTTCTTGTTTCTTGAGGTAAATCTGAATTGGAATATACTTTCTTGTTCAGACTGCCTTTGCTTCATCCCAGTGGTTTTGGACTCTTGTGTTTTCATTTTCATTTCCTTCCACTTTTTTTTAAGTTTCATCTTTAATTTCCTGTTTAATTACTGAGTAGGTTATTTTTAAAATTTAATGTATTTGTGGTCTTTCTGTTTTTTCTGTACCAGGTATTGCATGTAAATGAGGAATCACTGAAAGAAATATTGCACTGTGTGTTAACTAACTAGATTTAAATTAAAAATTTTTTGAAAAGAAAAGAAAGAATAAAGTATTTATTTTTAACATAATCAATGAGGTGAACAGATTGTACAAAAACAATTCATTTGTTTCCAGGTAATGTTTTCTCCATGTATTGTGGTCCTTCCCAATTTTTTGTTGTTGATTTCAAGTTTCATAGCATTATGGACTGAATATATGCATGGTATGATCTCTATCATTCTGTACTTGTTGAGGGCTTGTTTATGACCCAGTATGTGATCTAGTCTGGGGAATGTTCCACAAGCATTTGAAAAGGATATGTATTTTGCTGATTAGGATGAAATATTCTGAGTATATCAGTAAGTCCAACCGACCCAGTGCGTCATTCAAAAACATTGTTTCTTTGCTAATTTTCTGCTTAGATGATATTTCCATTGACGTAAATGGGGTGTGAAGTCCTCTACTATTATGGTATTATTATCAATGAGTTTCTGTGTGTTTTTTTATTAATTGATTTACATATTTGGGTGCTCCCAAGTTAGGCACATCAATATTTACAATTATTAGATCTTCTTGATGGATAAGCCCCTTAATTATGATATAATGCCCTCCTTCATCTCTTTTTACAGTTTTTTTTTTAATCTAGTTTGTCTTATATAAGTATGACTATTCCAGTTTCTTTTCATTTCCATTAACATGACATATGGTTCCCCACACCTTTACTTTCCATCTGCAGGTGTCTTTAGGTCTAAAATGGATTTCTTGTAGTAGCAGATAGATGGGTCCTTTTTAAAAAATCTATAATGACATCTAATATCTTTCGATTGGAGTGTTTAGTCCATATACTTGCAGATATATAAATGTGTTTACTGCCATTTTGTTACTTGTTTTATTTTTTTTTTCTGGAGATTTTCTCTGTTCCTTTCTTTATCACTTTTGGTCTTTCCTTTCCACTCAAAGAATCCCCTTCATTATGACCTGTAGGGCTGGTTTAGTGGTGACAAACTCCTTTATTTTTTGTGTGTCTGAACAACTCTTTATATCTCTTTCCATTCTCAGTTATAGCCTTCCTGAATAGAATATTCTTGGCTTCAGGTTTTTCTCATTCAGCCCATTGAATATATCATCTTCTTCTTCTCCCTTGACAATGTTTTATTGAGTGATCTGTAGACAGCTCTATGGGTATATCCTAGTAAGTTAGGGGCTTCTTTTGTCTTTCTTCTTTAACATTTTTTAATTTACTTTCAATAAGTCTTCTATACATAGCTGTTCCAATTTTCCCAGCACCATTTATTTTAAAGACGGTCTTTTTACACTGGATATTTTTTCCTGTTATTTGGCCATATAGTTGTGGGTCTATATTTGGGCTCTCTACTCTGTTCCACTGGTCTATGTGTCTGTTTTTGTGACAGAACCAGGCTGTCTTGGTGATCACAGCTTGGTAGTAAAGCTTAAAATCAGGCAACATGATGCCTCAGTTTTGTTTTCTTTTTCAACATTTCCTTAGAAATTCGGTCTTTTCTGGTTCCATACAAATTTCAGGATTGTTTGTTCTAGCACTTTTTAAAAAGTCAGTGGAATTTGGATTTGGATGGATGGATCTGGAAAGTATTGATTGCCCTGGGCACTATAGATGTTTTAACAATGTTTATTCTTCCAATCCATGATCATAGAATGCTTTTCTATCTTTTTGGGTCGTTTTCAATTTCTTTAATAAGTGTTCTGTAGCTCCTTGTGTATAGATCCTTTACCTCTTTTGTTACGTTTATTCCCAGGAATCTTATCATTCTTGGTGTTATAATAAATGGAATTGATTCTATAATTTCCCTATATATATCTTCATTGTCAGTGTATAAGAAACCAACAGATTTCTGTGCACTAATTTTGATTCCTGCCACATTACTGAATCACTGTATGGGTTCTAGTAGTTTGGGGGTGGAATCTTTTGAGTTTTCCATATAAAGTATCATGTCATCTGTGAAGAGAGCATTTGAATTCTTTGTTGCCAATTTGAATACCTTTTATTTCTTTTTGTTGTCTGATTGCTGTTGCTATCACTTTAGTACTTTGTTGAACAAGAGTGGCAAGTGTGGGCATCCCTGTTGTGCTTGTGATCTCAAAGGGAATGCTGTCAGCATTTCTCCATTGAGAATGATATTCATTGCGTGTTTTTCATAGATAGATTTTGTGAAGATGAGGAATATTTCCTCTATACCTGTACTTTAAAGAGTTTTAATCAGGAATGGATGTTGTATTTTGTCAATTTTTTTTCTGTATAAATTGAGAAGAATGAAACTTGACCATTCTCTTATGCCATACACAAAGATAAACTCAAAATGGATAAAGGACCTCAATGTGAGGCAAGAATCTATAAAAATCCTAGAGGAGATCATAGACAGTAACCTCTTTGACATCAGCCACAACAACTTCTTTCAAGTCATGTCTTCAAAGACAAAGGAAACAAAAGTGAAAATGAACTTTTGGGACTTCATCAATATCAAAAGCTTCTGCACAGCAAAGGAAAGAGTCAAGAAAACAAAGAGACAACCCATGGGATGGGAGAAAATATTCACAAATGACAGTACAGACAAAGGGCTGATATCCAAGATGTATAAAGAACTCCTCAAACTCAACACCTGTGAAAACAGATAATCGTCAAAAAATGGGCAGAAGACATAATAGACATTTCTCCAGAGAAAACATACAAATGGCTAACAGACACATGAAAAAATGTTCATCATCACTAACCATCAGGGAAATTCAAATCCAGACTACATTGAGATATCCCCTTATACCAGGTAGAATGGCCAAAATCCACAGGACAGGAAACAACAAGTGTTAGAGAGAATGTGAAGAAAGGGGAACCCTCTTACACTGTTGGTTGGAATGTAAGTTGGTGCATCCACTTTGGAAAACAATGTGGTGATTCCTTAAAAAAACTAAAAATAGAGTTATCTTATGACCCTGTAATTGCACTTCTGGGTATTTACACAAAAGATACCAATGTAGTGTAAAGCAGGGCCATATTTACCGCAATGTTCATAGAAACAATGGTCACAATCACCAAACTGTGGATAGAGCTGAGATGCCCTTCAACAGATGAATGGATAAAGAAGGTATGGTCCATATATACAATGGAAGATTATGCCTCCCTCAGAAAGGATGAAAATCCAAGTTTTCCATCAACATGGATGGGACTGGAGGAGATTATACTGAGTGAAATAAGTCAACCAGAGAAAGTCAATTATCATATGATTTCACTTACTTGTGGAGCACAAGGAATAACATGGAGGACATTAGGAGAAGGAAAGGAAAAGTGAATTGGGGCAAATCAGAGGAGGAGACGAACCATGAGAGACTGTGGACTCTGAGAAACAAACCGAGGGTTTTGGAGAGGTAGGTTGTGGGGGAAAGGTGAGCGTGGTGGTGGTTATTAAGGAGGGTGTGTATTGCATGGAGCACGAGGTGTGGTGCTTAAACAATGAATCTTGGTACACTGATAAAATAAAATAAAATTTTAAAGAAATAAATAAATAAAAATAATTTCAATAACTCTTGATGTTGACCTGATTTTGTTCATTGTGGTGGGGTTCTCTGTACCTCCTGGACCTGGATATTTGTTTCCTTTCACAGGTTTGGGAAATTTTAAGCTAATATTTTCTCAAACAAATTTTCTGCCGCCCTTTCTCTCTCTTCTTCTTCTGCTACTCCTGTAAAAAAGATGTCATTGTGTTTGATGGAATCACAGAGTTCCCTATGTCTATTTTCATGTTCCATAATTATTCTTTCTTTCTTTTGTTCAGCTTTATTATTTCCATTATTTTTACCATCCATACCACTTATTTGTTCTTTTGCTATTTCCATCCTTGTTTTCTTTGCTTCAAGTCTGCTTCAAATCTCATTTATTGCATTTTTGACTTATGGTTGATTTCTTTTTTTCTTCAAATCGAAATTTTTTCCTCCTTTTAAGACACTACATTTGGATTAAAAATTTAGCGAAAAGAGATGATGTAAAACAAACTTTTTAACTATCTTAAAAACATTAACAATCACTACAAGGAAAACTCAATGTTTTTCTTTATTTCTTTCTCTTTTTAATTAATTTTGGTTGACACACAGTGTTAGATCATTCCAGGTGTACGACATAATGGTTCAGCAACTCTATACATTATGCTATGCTTACAAGTGTAGCAATCATTTGTCACCATACAATACTTTTAAAATATCATTGACTATATTTTGTATGCTCTACCTTTCATATCTGTGAGTTATTCCTTCAATAACTGGAAGCCTTACCTCCCATTCCCCTTCACTCATTTTGTCCATCCCCTGACATTTCTCCCCTCTGGTAACCATAAGTTTGTTCCCTGTATTGATGGGTCTGTTTTTGTTTTCATTTGTTTGTTTGATGATTTATTCATTTGTTTTTCTTTTTGTTTTGTTTTAGAATCTATATATAAGTGAAATCAAACAGTATTTGTCTTTTTCTATCTGATCTATTTCACTTAGGACAATGCCTTCTAGGTCCATACATGTTATTACAGTTGGCAATAACTCTTTTTTTGGGGGGCATAATAGATAGATAGATAGGTAGATAGATATCTAAATCTATATATCTAAATATATATATATATATATATATATCTCACATCTCCTTATCCATTCGTATATCAAAGAACACTTGGTTTGTTTCCATTTCTTGATGAAGTCCCAAATGTTCATTTTCTTCTTTTGTTTCCCTCACCTTTGGAAACATGTCATGAGGGAAGTTGCCATGACCCATGTTAAAGAGTTTAGCACCGATGTTCTTCTCTAGGACCTTGATGGATTCCTGTCTCCCATTGAGTTCTTTCATCCATTTTGATTGTATCTTTGTGTATTGTATAAGAGAACAGTCCAGCTACACTCTTCTCCATATGGATGTTCAATTTTCCCAACACCATTTATTGAAAAGACTGTCTTTTTTTCTCATTGGATATTCTTTCCTTGTTTGTCAAAGATTAGTTGACCATAGAGTTGAGGGCCTATTTCTGGAATCTCTATTCTCTTCCATTGATCTATGGGTCCATTTTTGTGTTAATGCAATTCTATCTTGGTGATCACCATTTTGTAATATAGCATGAAGTCAGGCATTGTGATGCCCCTAGCTTTTGGGTTCTTTTTCAATATTCCTATGGAGATTCAGAGTCTTTTCTGGTTCCATGCAAATTTTAGGATTGTTTGTTTCAGCCCTTTGAAAAAACCCAATGATATTTTAATAAGGATGGCATTGAAAATGTAGATTGCTCTAGGCAGCATAGACCTTTTAACAATGTTTATTCTTCCAATACAAGAGCATGGAGAGTTTTTATTTCCATTTTCTTGTGCCTTCCTCCATTTCTTTCATAAGTGTTCTGTAGTTTCTAGAGTATAGATTATTTACCTCTTTGGTTATATTTATTCCTAGGTATCTTATGGTTTCTGGTGCTTTTGTAAATGTAATCAATTCCTAATTTTCCATTTCTAAAATTACCTTTTAGTAAAGAACAAAGAATAGAAAAGCAACTGATTTCTGTGCATCTATTTTGTATCAGCCCCATTGCTGAATTACTGTATGTGTTCTGGTAATTTGCGGCTGGAGATTTTTTGGGGTTTCCACATAAAGTATCGTGTCATCTGAGAAAAGAGAGAATTTGAATCACTTGTCAATGTTAATGCCTTTTATTGATTTTTGTTTTCTGATTGCTGATGCTAGGGGTTCTAGGACTATGATGAATAATAGTGAAAGTAGGCATCATTTTCGTGTTCTTGATCTTAAGGGAAAAGATCTCAGTTTTTCCCCATTAAGATTGATATTCACTGGGGCACCTGGGTGGCTCATTCATTAAACATATTCCTTCAGCTCAGGTCATGATCCCAGGGTCCTGGGATTGGACCCCACTTCAGGCTCCATCCTTGGCAGGGAGCCTTCTTCTTCCTCTCCCTCTGCCCCTGCTTGTGTTCCCTCTATCACTGTCTCTCTCTGTCAAATAAATAAATACAATATTTTAAAAAGAATGATATCCACTGTGGACTTTTCCTAGATGGTTATGATATTGAGGGGTGTTCCCTCTATACCTACATTCTGAAGAGTTTTAATCACGAAAGGATGCTATATTTTGTCAAATGCTCTTACTATAACAATTGAGAGGATCATGTGGTTTTTGTCCTTTCTTTTACTAATGTGCTCTATCATGTTGATAGATTTGTGAATGTTGAGCTACACCTGCATCCCGAATAAATCCTACCCGGTTATGATGGATAATCCTTTTAATGTATTGTTGGATCCTGTTGCCTAGGATCTTGTCAAATATTTTGCTATACATATTCAACAGGGATATTGGTCTGTAATTCTCTTTTTTGATGGGGTCTTTATTTGGTTTTTGGATCAAGGTAATGCTGGTTTCATAGAACGAGTTTGGAAGTTTTCCTCCTGTTTCTATTTTTTGAAACAGCTTCATAGTTATGATTTCTTCTTTAATATTTGGTGGAATTCCCCTGAGAAGACTTCTGGCCCTGGGCTCTTGTTTTGTTTGTTTTGTTTTGTTTGGGGGGGGGTTATGATTACTGTTTCAATTTCCTTGCTGTTTATTTCAAAATATTCAAAATGACTATTTTTTCCTGTTTCATTCTTTGTAGTTTATAAGTTTCCAACAATGCATACATTTCTTCCAGATTGCTTAAGTTGTTGGCATATAGCTCCTAGTAATAAGTTCTAATAATTGTCTCTATTTCCCTGGTATTGATCATTATTTCTCCCCTTTCATTCATGATTTTATTAACTTGGGTCTTTTCTCTTTTGGGTAAGTCTGACCATAGGTTTATTGATCTTACTAATTGAAAGAATCATCTTCTAGTTTTGGTGATATGTTCTACTGTTTTCCTGGTTTTTATTTCATTTATTTCTGCTTTAATCCTTGGTATTTATCTTCTCCTGCTTGATTTGGGCTTTATTTCCTATTCTTTCTCTTGGTCATCTAAGTGCAAGATTAGTTTGTGCATTTATATTTTTCTGATTTTTGAGAGAGGCTTGAATGGCTATGTACTTCCCTCTTATGACTGCCTTTGCTGTATCCCAGAGGTTTTAACCCAGGTGTTTTTATTTTCATTGGTTTGCCTAAATTGTTTAACTTCCTTAATTTCTTGGTTGACCGATTTGTTCTTTAGTAGGTTGCTCCTTAACACCCAAGTGTTTGAGTTCTTTCCAAATTTTTTTCTTGAGGTTGAGCTCCAGTTTTAAAACACTGTGGTCTGAAAATATGCAGGGGATAATCTAAATCTTTTGGTATAGGTTGAGATGTGATTGATGACCCAGTATGTGGTCTATTCTAGAGAGAGTTCTATGCACATTTGAGAAGAATGAGTATTTTGTTCCTTTAGGGTGGAATGTTCTGTATATATCTATGAAGTCCCTCTGGTCCAATATATCATTCAAAGCTCATTTCTTTCTTGATCTTCTGCTTAGAAGATCTCTCAATCTGTTGCTGTGAGTGGATCGTTGGAATCTCCTATTATTAATGTATTATTTTCAATGTGTTTCTATATTTTGGTTATTAATTGGTTTATATAATTGGCTGGTCCTTTGTTGGGGGCATAATAATTTACAATTATTAGATCCTCTTGTTGGACATGCATTTGTAGTATGATATAGTGTCCTTCTACAACTCTTACTACAGTCTTTAGTTTAAAATGTATTTTGTCTAATGTGAGGTTTGCTACCCCAGCTTTCTTTTGAGGTCCATTAGTATGGTAAATTGTTCTCCATCCCCTCACTTTCAGTCTAGAGGTGTATTTAGATTCAAAATGTGTCTCCTATAGATAGTATATGGATTAATCTTGCTTTTTTATCCAATCTGAAACCCTGTGTCATTTGATGGGAACATTCAGCCCATTTACATTCAGAGTAGTATTGAAATATATGAAGTTAGTGCCAGTCTATTGCATGTAAAGTTCCTGTTTCTGTATATTGTCTGTCTGTCTGTCTTTCTTTCTTTCTTTCTTTCTTTCTTTCTTTCTTTCCTTCTTCCTTTCTTTTTCTTTCTTTCTTTCTTTCCTTTCTTTCTCCCTTCTCTTACTTGTCTTTTTGTCTTTCTTTAAGGTTTATGTTGCTCTCATTTGCTTATAGTATCTCTTTGCTTAGAGTATCACCTTTAATATTTCTTTCAGGGCTGACTTGGTGGTTCCATATTATTTCATTTTCTGCCGATCCTGGAAGTTCTTTATCTCTCTGTTCTTAATGACAGCCTTGCTGGATAAAGTATTCGTGGCTGCATGTTCTTATTTAGTGCCCTGAATATATCTTGCCAGCCCTTTCTGACTTATCAGGTTTATGTGGATAGGTCTGATGTTATTATGATATTCCTCCCTCCATACATAAGGAACCTTCTCTCCCTATCTATTCTCAGGATAGTGTCTTTGGTGCTAAGATTTGCAAGCTTCACTATTATATGTCTGGGTTTTGATATTTTTATTGATTTTGGTAGGGGTCCTCTCCGTCTCTTGGACACAAATGCTTGTTTGCCTCCCCAGGTTAGGGAAATTCTCAGCTATGATTTGTTCAGATAGACCTTCTGGCATCCTCCCTCTACCCCCTCCAGAATCCCAATAATTCTGACATTGGAACATTTCATGGCATCTTTAATCTCTCCAAGCCTTGTTTTATGGGCTACTAGCTGCCTGTCTCTGTTTTCCTCCACTTACTTCCTTTCCATCAGCTTATCTTCTAGCTCAATTATTCTCTCTTCTGCCTCATTTACCTTGTCTGTTACAATATCCAGTTTAGACTACATCTCATTCATAGCACTATCCCCCCAAAGAAGCAATATTTATTTAGATTCAAGAGAAGATACAGAGTCTAAGGGCCATGTACCACCTGGTAAGATATCATTTCTGCCATTAGAGAGTCTATATTGTCATTATTTTTTTTCAAGCTTAGCTATTGACTTTATGGTTGCTATACTTAATTCTATCTTTGACATCTAGTTTATATACATATCCATTAGTTCTGTGGTAGAGTACATTGTCTCTGGTTCTTTTCTTTGTTCAGAGCTCTTCTTCCTAATCATTCTGTGAGGGAAGGTTGAGCAAGTGAACAGTGTTCAAAATATCAACCATGACCCAAGCAAGATGCACCCTAGCAAAATCAGGGGTGGTCAGAAGCCACTGCCAATTAATAAAGCCAAACTGAAACAAGAGAATAAAATTAAAAAATAAAAACTAAAAAAGGAAAGGAAAAAAAGGGGGGAGGGAAGAGGGAGAATAATCTTGCAGTGTGAACAAAGCAGGGTGTTCCACTTGTAGCCAAGTGAATTTGGGTCTGCATGTTAGAAGACACTACATCCCAAAATTTCAAGAAAATAAAAATTATATATATTTGTAAATGTATATACAAATACACACACACACACACATATATATATATATATATATATATATATATATATATATCTCAGTATGGCACTGTAAAGTATAACTTGGTGAATTTTATGTTGTATGATCTTATCTCAATACAGGTTTTACTCAAAAGAATGAATCTAAAACATAAGGAAGAGATCTCATTCTATCTGAAATTCTGTATTACATATTTATTCAATGGTCTAATTCCCTGTGCTCTGGTAAGAAAGCAAGAGGCTAAGAATAGTTAACCTTTATCATTTATGCTCTCATCTACAGTCTCGAGTGCCTCATGTGAAATATTTCTGTGAAAATACCTTTGTTCACCTAATAACTTCTTATGGTCACTGTTTTTTTAATGCCTTCTAAACCCATATATTCATCATTTCTATGTTCTTAAAAATAGGGAGTATGTAATTGCTTACTTATAGTATTCCAAAATTTTACTATCTGTATTTTCTTATTGTATATTAAGTATTAAATCCCAGCACATACATTGACTCTTAATATTTTAAAGACTGTATTTATTCCCTTTTAAATCTTATATTTTAATCTTAAACACATTTATATCTAGTTTATTAGTGTATTTTAAGTCAATCATTATGAACTTAATTTTATCTTACCTAAATTTCTACATTATTTCAATACAATCCTTATACCACTTATAATTTCTAACTTATGATGAGTACATGTCATAATTACTTTTTATTTTTTAATATTTTAAAGATTTTATTTTTTTAATTAGTCTCTGCACTTAATGTGGGGTTTGAACCCATGACCCCAAGATTAAGGGCCACAAATTCCACTACACCCCCTCAAAATATCATTTTCCAATGTTCCTTTCCTTAGACAATGAATATATAAATATATATAAATTAACATACTATAACTGACAAAAGGGAAAAATCTATTAAACTTAGGAACTTTTGCTTAACTAGTGCCTACAGGACTATCTCACCTTAAAATATACTTGAGAGAGTGAGCAGAACTCCGTATTACATCATTTTAAAAAGAAGTCACCTGTAAGGACTATATATGTGTAATGTTCATAACATTTCTTTCATGTTATGCAATTTGTCAGTGTATGATGTGTTGTGGAATTCAGCTTGCTAATAATTTTAGAGGAATTTTACATTCATGGTCCTCGGGAATGTAGATCTGCAATTTTAATTTTCTTTTAGATTCCTCTGGCTTTGATATTCCACCAACATTTTTCTCATAAAATAAGTTTGGAACATTCCCTGTTCTTCGTTTTTTTAGAAGAGTTTGAGAGGATACTTATTATTCTTCATTAAATGTTTGGTAGATTTCACCAGTGATGTCATTTGCTCCTGGAACTCCATTGTTGCCAGGTTTTGGTTAATTATACAATCCCTTACTTGTTAATGGTTTGCTTAGATTTTCCATTTCCTCATAATTCAGTCTTGGTAGAGTGTATATTTACAGAAATGTATCTTTTTCTTCTAGGTTAGTCAATTTCTTGGAATATAATTGTTCATAGATGCTTCTTATGACTATTTGTCATTCTGCTGTATCAGTTGCAATATCTCTTTCATTGATAATTTCATTAATTTTTGTCCTTTCTCTTTTTCTTAGGTTAGCTAAAGATTTTCCAGTTCTGTTTATTGTTTTCAAAAAAATTTCTTTTTTAAATTTTATTTATTTATTTGACAGATAGAGATCACAATTAGGCAGAGCAGCGGGTAGAGGGAGAGAGAGGGAAGCAGGTTTCCTGCTGAGCAGAGAGCCCAATGCAGGGCATGATCCCAGGACCTTGAGATCATGACCTGAGCCAAAGGCAGAGGCTTAACCCACTGAGCCACCCAGGTGCCCCCAAAAAACAATTCTTTATTATGTCGGTTATCTATTTTGTTTTTGTAGTCTCTTCCATTTTTATCTACTATAATGTTTATTTCTGTTAAATTTCAGCTTTATTAATTCTTGTTTCTCAAGTTCCTTGAATCATTTAGTTTACTTAAGATCTTTTTTTTAAATCAGGTATGCACCACTATAGACTTTTTTGAAATATTTTTTGTTACTTGTCACAAATTTTTGTATGTTTTATTTTCATTTTTATTCTCTCTCTCAATTCCATATATAAGAGATAACTTATTTGTCTTATTTCACTTAGCCTGGTGCTCTCTATGTTCACTCATGTTGTCCTGAGTTACAAGATTTATATCAAATGTATCTCTGCATCTACCATTGAATACTTATGTTGCTTCTATCTTGGTTATTGTTAATGTTGTCACAAAAATGGAGTATATATATATCTTTTGAATTCAATAGAGATATTATATCACAAATTCAGAATAACTAAAATCAAAAACACAAGAAATAACAAGTGTGGATAAGGATGAGTAGAAAAGGGAACCCTCAAACCCTTTTGGAAGGAATATAAATTGGTGCAGACACTTTGGAAAGCAGTGTGGAGGTTCCTCATAAAATTAAAAATAGAAATATCATTAATCCAGTATTTCAAGTGTAAGGTGCTTACCTGGATAAAACATCAGCTGTTTCTCTCTGTTTCTTTTTTCTTTTTTGTCTTGATGACCTATTCTACCTTCAAAGTGGGATGTTGCCCCCTATTATTGAATTGCTATTTTTCCTTCAGTTATGTTTATGTTTTCTTTATATATTTTAGTATTCTGATGTGTAGTGCATATATATTTACAATTCTTATATCAACTTGATAAATTGACCCCTTGACCATTATCTAATTATGTTCTTTGTCTCTTTTAACAGTTCTTTTTTTAAAGATTTTATTTATTTGACAGAGATCACAAGTAGGCAGAGAGGTAGGCATAGAGAGAGAGGAAGGGAAGCAGTCTCTCCGCTGAGCAGAGAGCCTGATGCGGGGTTCAATCCCAGGAACCGGAGATCATGACCTGAGCCAAAGGCAGAGGCTTTAACCCACTGAGCCACCCAGGTGCCCCTCTTTTAACAGTTCTTGATTTAAAATCTATTTTGTGTGGTATAAGTATTGCTTTTGGTTCTTTTCTGGTTACCATTTGCATAACATTTCTTTTTTCATACTTTTCCTTTAACCTATTTATACTCTTAAAGAAAAATAAGACACTTATAGGTAAAATATGGTGGAATATTTTTAGTTTTTAGCCAGTTCATGTCTATTTTTTAGATAATTTAATCAATTTATATATAAAGTAATTAATGAAAAGTTAATGTTTCCCACTGTTATTTTTTTTTTCTTCCTCTGTGCTTTGGAGTTTATTTGCCACTTTTTTCCTCCTGCTGTCTTTCTTTTTTTTTAGATTTTATTTATTTATTTGACAGAGAGAGATCACAAGTAGATAGAGAGGCAGGCAGAGAGAGAGAGGGAAGCAAGCCCTTGCTGAGCAGAGAGCCCAGTATGGGACTCGATCCCAGGACCCCAAGATCATGACCTGAGCTGAAGGCAGCGGCTTAACCCACTGAGCCATGCAGGTGCCCCTGCTGTCTTTCTTTTTGAGTGTGTGTGTGTGAGAAAACTTTGATTTCTTTATCCTAATCTTTTATGGCCTTTTATGGCCTAATATTATAGTGATTAATAAGAAAATAAAATAGGTATTTTCTTATTAATCACTGTAATATTATATTATAATATTATATTATGTTGTAATAAAACCTGATAACTTAATTGTATGGAAAAATATATTCTATATTTTATGTATGAAGATTTTGTGTTATTAATGTCTCTATTTATGACTTTTTGTAGGTTTATATATCAATGAGTATTGTAGCTGTAGTTCTCAATACTTTTGTGTTTTACTTTTGCACTCATGTTAAAAGTGACTTGTGCAATTGCAGGGTCATAGGGAAGCTCTATTTTGAATTTCTTGAGGAATCTCCACACTGTTCTTCAAAGTGACTGCACTAACTTGCATTCCCACCAACAGTGTAAGAGGGTTCCCCTTTCTCCACATCCTCTCCACCACAAGTTGTTTCCTGTCTTGCTAATTTTGGCCAATCTAACTGGTGTCAGGTGCTTTCTCAATGTAGTTTTAATTTGAATCTCTCTGATGGCTGGTGATGATGAACATTTTTTCATGTGTCTGATAGCCATTTGTATGTCTTCATTGGAGAAGTGTCTGTTCATATCTTCTGCCCATTTTTTGATAGGATTATCTGTTTTGTGTGTGTTGAGTTTGAGGAGTTCTTTACAGATTCTGGATATCAACCTTTGTCTGTGCTGTCATTTGCAAATATCTTCTCCCATTCCGTGGGTTGCCTTTTTGTTTTGTTGACCATTTCCTTTGCTGTGCAAAAGCTTTTGATCTTGATGAAGTTCCAAAAGTTCATTTTTGCTTTTGTTTCCTTTGCCTTTGGAGACATATCTTGAAAGAAGTTGCTGTGGCTGATATCGAAGAGCCATCTCTACCCCAATGTTTATTGCAGCCATGGCCACAGTCGCCAAACTGTGGAAAGAACAAAGATGCCCTTCAATGGATGAATGGATAAGGAAGATGTGGTACATATACACAACGGAGTATCATGCCTCCATCAGAAAGGATGAATAGCCAACTTTTGTAGCAACATGGACAGGACTGGAAGAGATTATGCTGAGTGAAATAAGTCAAGCAGAGAGAGTCAAGTATCATATGGTCTCACTTATTTGTGGAGCATAACGAAGAACATGGAGGACATGGGGAGATGGAGAGGAGAAGGGAGTTGAGGGAAACTGGAAGGGGAGTTGAACCATGAGAGATTATGGACTCTGAAAAACAACCAGAGTGTTTTGAAGGGGCGGGGGGGGTGGGATGTTGAGGAACCAGGTGGTGGGTAATAGAGAGGGCACGTACTGCATGGAGCATTGGGTGTGGTGCAAAAACAATGAACACTGTTATGCTGAAAATAAACAAATAAACAAATAATAAATAAATAAATAAAATGAATAAAATAAAAAAGTGACTTCTGCCTCAACATTATAGCTCCAGAGTATTCTGAATTTTAATATATACAATTTTTACAGCTATACTGAATATGTTTGTATGTGTTCTTTCTTTTCTTTATATTTTAGAAAAAAATTATTTATTTATTTATTTATTTATTTATTTATTTATTTGACAGAGGGAATGAGATAACAAAGCAGAGGGAGCAGTAGAGGGAAAGGGAGATCATGATCTGAGCTGAAGGCAGATGCTTAACCATCTGAGACACCCAGGCACCCCTCATATGTTTTCATGTTGCTAATTTAGCATACTTTTGTTCCAACTTGAAGAACTCCTTTTAGTACTTCCTGTAGGGCAGACCTAGTGGTGATATACTCCTTTTTTTTTGTTTGTCTGATAATGTATCTTTTATTTATTTCTGATATACAGCACTGTCAGGTAAAATATTCTTGGTTGGAAAGTTTGTTTCTTTCCATAATACTTTCCATAATACTTAAACTATTTCATTCAATGATATGCCGTAATTCACCCTGAGTCTTTTTTCTGTTTGTTTCTCTGGCTAGGCAATTTTAAGATCTCTATCTCTGAATTCAGTTATTCTTTCTTCTGTTTGATTCTATCAGTTGCAAAACTTCTCTACTTAGTATTTGATTCACTCCAAAATTTGATTTTTGTTTTTAATGTTCTCAATATCTTTATTGAACTTTACATTTTGGTCATGCATTTTTTATTTCCTGATTATGTTTAGTTGTCAGAGTTCTTTTAAGACAATTATTTTGAATTATGTGCAGGTAATTCATAAATCTTTATTTTTTTAGGACAGCCATTCAAGGGTTATTTTTCTTCCTTTTATGGGCTTATGTTTTCATGCTATTTCATGGTCCTTAAAGTCTTGAATTGCTGTTTAACATTTAAAGAAAATTTTTCCTTTTCTAGTCATTGATAAGTGGCTTGAGGATAAAAAGATATTTATCAGTCAACCCTCTTAGAGAAAAGGTCATTTTCTACAAATGCATACATCTCACTCCTTTTATTATTATTATTATTGGGAAAAAACAGGGATTGTATGCCTTCTGTCACTCTCTCATAACAAACTGGGTGCTGGAATATTTTCACTTATTCTTCCCAGTGCAGTGACTTCTAGAGTTCAAAATTGCATACATTCTCTCTGTTGCAGAGTCAAGCTGGCCACTGATGTCCTTGTGCCATTTGAGCTGGTTTTATGCCATCTGTTGAAGTCCATATGCATCATATGTACAAATTAACATGCATTATCATGGAGGTATGTCTACAGTTTTGGAGCATGTATCACCCTGCTGGGAAGGCTACAAGTGAGTTATCCTTCAGAGTTTATAGGCAGAGTCCCCAAGCCAGTCAGCTAGCTTTTGAAGACCATGTGATGGTTGCTGTGAGCTTCCCCAACATTTCCTCTACTCTTAGCACCCATCTCAGTAATCTGGTGACATGACATATATGTGCCTCTTGAGCAATATCCTGTGAGACTGGGGAATCCAGGTCTTCACGCTGTTCTTAGTTTCTTCCATGGCATAGTTTGCAAGCAAAGTGTGTCTCTTCATTCTAAGTGATATTTACTTAGTGAAAAGTGTCATGAGTAAAGTGGAATTATTCTGCTTGTCCTTTTCCACATGTATAATCTTGGATTCTTTGATCAGTGTCCTGGAATTTTTCTCTGGGCTCCTGAGTTCCCTCAAAAAATCATCGTTTAGAGATAATTGTGGAAATTATTGTATCCATAAATTTATGAGGGCTGGAATCTATTTAGTCATCTTGCTTCAAATCCCCTCATATATATGTTTGTATATATATACACACATAGACGTCTATGAAACAAATCTTATTGTCATTGCTAACTTTTTTTAAAGATCAGTGAAGGTTTAGGTCTTCTGGATATATTGATTAAATACATTTTTTAGCCCAAATCATCTGTGAATGACCTTTAGTTTTGCAATGGTTTTGTTCTTTAAGCACTGTATCAAGGGCTTAGGATATCATTTTAGTCTAGATTTAATTCTTTATATAAAATTATCATATTACTAATGTTAAACTCTTTCTTCTTTCTTTCTTTCTTTTTAGTGAAAAACCTATTTCAAAACGTCCTTTACTGCCCAACTGGTAATACATAAGGTAATATCGTGTGTGTGTGTATTATATATCTATATCTATAACATCTATAGATATAGTATCTATATCTATATATTATATACACACATATATAATATACAATAGAATATAAATATATAAAATTTAATATATAAATTATATATATATATATATAATTTCATTCAAGTGTAAAATAACTTGTTTAACCAATGCTTGAGTTGATTTTCAGTAAAAATAGTCAAACAGTATTGTGAGTAAGAAATTTCAGTCAAAATGTAGACACGTATTTATTTATTTAATATTTATCTATTTTAGAGAGAAAGAGAGCATGCACGTGGGGGGAGGGATAGAGGGAGAGAGAGAGAGAATCTTGGAGAACACTCCCTGTTCACTGCAGAGATCCATGTAGGGCTGGATCCCAGGACCCTGAGATCATGACCTGAGCTGAAATCAAGAGTTGGATGCTCTAAGGAGTAACACGGAGGACATTGGGAGAAGGAGAGGAGAAGTGAGTAGGGGAAAAATGGAGGGGGAGACAAACAGTGAGACATTATGGACTCTAGAAAACAAACTAAGGGTTTTGGAGGGTAGAGAAGTAGGGGGTTATGTAAGACTTGTGGTGTGTATTAAGGAGGGCATGTATTGCATGGAGCACTGGGTGTGATGCATAAACAATGAACAGGTGGTGGGTAATGGGGAGGGCACGTTTTGCATGGAGCACTGGGTGTTGTGCAAAAAGAATGAATACTGTTACACTGAAAAAATAAATAAAATGAAAAAAAAGAACATTATAAAATAAATTTGAAAAAAAAAACAAAAAAAAAAACAATGAGTCTTGGAATACTGAAAAAAATAAAATAAAGTTTAAATTAAAAAAAAAGAAAAAAGGCAACATAAGAAATACTCCACAAAAAAAAAAAATAAAGTCTATAGCAAAGAAAGAGAGAAAGAAAGAAAGAAAGAAAGGGTTGGATGCTAAACTGACTGAGCCACCCAAGTGTCCTGGCTTTCTTTTATTTAAATAAAAAATGTATTATGGATATTATTTTACTGATTTCACCAATTTTTCTAAATCTATTTTCTTGGAAGATGAGCCCAGAGGTGATGCATGTGCTTAATAATCTTTTACAACTGAAAATTGGAAAAATATGGAATGACGCATCCATAATTGCTTATGAGATTGACAATATTATGTCTTTTCTATTCATTGTTTTAAATGTTACATTTATAATAAATAGAAGATCTATTATATGTCTTTGGGAAGGTTATAAGACTATAATACAATTCTCTAAATTTTCTGTCAGTCTGCTAAGCAGAAATATTTTAAAAATTAAGTACTTCCTAAAAATTAACGTAATCCAGTCAAATATTTAGGCACTACGAAGTCTTTCTCACAATACTGATAGAATCAATAGCTGAAATTTTATTTTAATGTCTTTTGTGAACATGACTCTGTATATAACCTGGACAGATCTGGCAGAAAAATCCTAAACCATCTCCATGTTCTCAATCTCCTGTTCTCATGATTATGTTTTACTATAAAATAAGACTAAATTGATTCTGCAACTATAATTAAGATCACAAATAAGTAGATTTTAAGAATTCAAAGGTTGATTAATTTTATTAGCGTTTCTTTCTTTTTTTTTTAAAGATTTTATTTATTTATTTGACAGAGAGAGAGATCACAAGTAGGCAGAGAGGCAGGCAGAGAGAGAGGAGGAAGCAGGCTCCCCGCGGAGCAGAGAGCCCGATGCGGGGCTCGATCCCAGGACCCTGAGATCATGACCTGAGCCGAAGGCAGCTGCTTAATCCACTGAGCCACCCAGGTGCCCCTTTATTAGCTTTTCTTTGTTTTTTTTTTTGTTTTGTTTTGTTTTTTTTAAAGATTTTATTTATTTATTTGACAGAGAGAAATCACAAGAGAGGCAGGCAGAGAGAGAGGAAGGGAAGCAGGCTCTCCGCTGAGCAGAGAGCCCGATGTGGGACTCGATCCCAGGACCCTGAGATCATGACCTGAGCCGAAGGCAGCGGCTTAACCCACTGAGCCACCCAGGCGCCCCTTTATTAGCTTTTCTTAAACAGTTGACATTTTCATAGCAGGACTTAGACCTTAACTGAAATCAGAGAAATTCTCATGTTGTCTTTGAAAAAATAAGCAACTATATGTTATTCATTATCATATAAATGATTCATTTCAACAACCACATGACCTTAGAATATGACCTTAAGCCTCAGATAAAACTGCAGCCCCAATCAACACCTGGATTTCTACTTTGTGATAGGAAACCCTGACTTATATAAACTGTGTCATAATAAATGGTTGCTATATACAGCTGTTAAATTTGTGTGAATTTGTTATAGAGTAGGAGGTTGTAACACAATTTAAACAGAACATATTTCATATTAACATTTCATATTAAGTTATAAAGGTTTTTCCTCTTTAGCCACAAGTCTCCAGAATTATATATTTGTATCATCTATATTTGTATCTATAAAAACATTTATATAGTGTTTTATATATATATGTTATATATATAACATAATAATAATATAAAATATAATATAATATATAATATATAAACACATATATTATATATCATATATAATAATTATTATATATAATAAATAACAAATATAATTAATAAAAATATTAATAATAAATAATAATAAATAAATATATTTATAATAATATAATATATGATTATATATAATATATAATATATATATAAATATATATGATATATATAATTATATATAATATATATAATAAATAAATAAATTATATATTATATATTTTATATATAATTATATATATAATATAATATATGATAATATAACATAATAATATAACATATTATATATATTATAATGATATATATATATATCATTATAAAAATAAATTTGGAGTTTCCTACATGAGATTTGAGAAAACACTGCCTACAGAAAACCAAGACTTCCTCTTTAAAGAAAATATATTATGTTTTCATACAGTTACAGTATGCAATCCATATAAGGATCAAGATAACTAAGGAGAAGAAATCCATGTTTTATAAATCATATTCACATTTTAGATTGATGTGTTTAAGACTGATATTTATAGAAATGGGAAATAAATGAGTCATACACCATCCTGAAGGAGGTGGATTAAAGCTCAACATGCCTATGTCTTTTCTCCATCTAATTATGCTAAATTCATTTTAATAATGATCCTACATTCATTTCCATAACTTCGTATATAAAAAGATTGGCCGTTAATTTTTTTTCAATGATCACTCCATGTGTCTGTTATTCATTTGCATGTCATTTTTTTTGTTTGTTTGTTTGTTTTAATATTTTTTTTTGTTTATTTACAGCATAACAGTGTTCATTGTTTTGGCATCACACCCAGTGCTCCATGCAGTACATGCCCTCCCTATTACCCACCACCTGGTTCCTCAACCTCCCACCTGCCCGCCCCTTCAAAACCCTCTGGTTGTTTTTCAGAGTCCATAGTCTCTCATGGTTCATCTCCCCTTCCAGTTTCCAACAACTCCCTCTCCTCTCCATCACCCCATGTCCTCCATGTTATTTGTTATGCTCCACAAATAAGTGAGACCATATGATACTTGACTCTCTCTGCTTGACTTATTTCACTCAGCATAATCTCTTCCAGTCCCGTCCATGTTGCTACAAAAGTTGGGCATTCATACTTTCTGATGGAGGTATAATACTCCATTGTGTAAATGGACCACATCTTCCTTATCCATTCATCCGTTGAAGGGCATCTTGGTTCTTTCCACAGTTTGCCGACCGTAGCCATTGCTGCAATTAACATTGGGGTAGAGATGGCCCTTCTTTTCACTACATCTGTATCTTTGGGGTAAATACCCAGCAGTGCAATTGCAGGGTCATAGGGAAGCTCTATTCTTAATTCCTTCAGGAGTCTCCACACTGTTCTCCAAAGTGGCTGCACTAACTTGCATTCCCAACATCAATTGTTGGTGTTGCATCACCAACAGTGGAAGAGGGTTCCCTTTTCTCCACATCCTCTCCAACACACGTTGTTTCCTGTCTTGCTAATTTTGGCCAAACTGGGGTCAGGTGTTATCTCAATGTAGTTTTAATTTGAATCTCCCTGATGGCTAGTGACGATGAACATTTTTCATGTGTCTGATAGCCATTTGTATGTCTTCGTTGGAGAAATGTCTGTTCATATATTCTGCCCATTTTTTGATATGATTCTCTGTTTTGTGTGTGTTGAGTTTTAGAAGTTCTTTATAGATCCTGGATATCAACCTTTTGTCTGTACTGTCATTTGCAAATACCTTCACCCATTCCGTGGGTTGCCTTTTTGTTTTGTTGACTGTTTCCTTTGCTGTGCAGAAACTTTTGATCTTGAGGAAGTCCCAAAAGTTCATTTTTGCTTTTGTTTCCTTGGCCTTTGGGGACATATCTTGAAAGAAGTTGCTGTGGCTGAAATCGAAGAGGTTACTGCCTATGTTCTCCTCTAGGATTCTGATAGATTCCTGTCTCAGTTGAGGTGTTTTATCCATTTTGAGTTTATCTTTGTGTACGGTGTAAGAGAATGGTCGTTTCATTCTTCTACATATCGCTGTCCAGTTTTCCCAGCACCATTTATTGAAGAGACTCTTTTTTCAATTGAATATTTTTTCCTGTTTTGTCGAAGATTATTTGACCATAGAGTTGAGGGTCCATATCTGGGCACTCCAATCTGTTCCACTGGTCTATGTGTCTGTTTTATGCCAGTACCACGCTGTCTTGGTGATCAAAGCTTTGTAGTAAAGCTTGAAATCGGGTAACGTGATGCCGCCAGTTTTGTTTTGTTTATCAACATTTCCTTAGCAATTCGGGGTCTCTTCTGATTCCATACAAATTTTAGGATTATTTCCTCCAGCTCTTTGAAATATACCAGTGGAATTTTCATTGGAATGGCATTAAAAGTATAGATTTCTCTAGGCAGTATAGACATTTTAACAATGTTTATTCTTCCAATCCAAGAGCATGGAACGATCTTCCATCTTTTTCTGTCTTCTTCAATTTCTTTCATGAGTGTTCTGTAGTTCCTCGAGTACAGGTCCTTTACCTCTTTGGTTAGGTTTATGCCCAGGTATCTTATGGTTCTTGGTGCTATAGTAAATGGAATTGATTCTCTAATTTCCCTTTCTGTATTTTCATTGTTAGTGTATAAGAAAGCCACTGATTTCTGTACATTGACTTTGTATCCTGCCACGTTACTGAATTGCTCTATGAGTTCTAGTAGTTTGGGGGTGGAGTCTTTGGGGTTTTCCATATAAAGAATCATGTCATCTGTGAAGAGAGAGAGTTTGACTTCTTCCTTGCCAATTTGGATACCTTTTATTTCTCTTTGTTGTCTGATTGCCGTTGCTAGAACATCTAATACTATGTTGAACAAGAGTGGTGAGAGTGGGCATCCTTGTCGTGTTCCTGATCTCAACCTGAAGGCTGCAAGCTTTTTCCCATTGAGGATGATATTTGCTGTGGGTCTTTCATAGATAGATTTTATGAAGTTCAGGAATGTTCCCTCTATCCCTATAATTTGAAGCATTTTAATCAGGAACGGATGCTGGATTTTGTAAAATGCTTTTTCTGCATCGATTGAGAGGACCATGTGGTTCTTCTCTCTTCTCTTATTGATTTGTTCTATCACATTGATTGATTTGCGAATGTTGAACCAACCTTGCAACCCAGGGATGAATCCCACCTGGTCATGGTGGATAATCTTTTTAATGTGCTGCTGGATCCTGTTTGCTAGGATCTTATTGAGAATCTTTGCATCCATATTCATCAGTGATATTGGCCTGAAATTCTCCTTTTTGGTAGAGTCTTTGCCTGGTTTGGGGATCAGGGTAATGCTAGCTTCATAAGAAGAGTCTGGAAGTTTTCCTTCTGCTTCAATTTTGTGGAACAGCTTCAGGAGAATTGGTGTGATTTCTTCTTTGAAAGTTTGGTGGAATTCCCCAGGGAAACCGTCAGGTCCTGGGCTCTTGTTTTTTGGGAGGTTTTTGATCACTGCTTCAATCTCGTTACTAGATATCGGTCTATTCAGGTTGTCAATTTCTTCCTGGTTCAATTTTGGAAGTTTGTAGTTTTCCAGGAATGCATCCATTTCATCTAGGTTGCTTAGCTTATTGGAATATAACTGTTGGTAATAATTTATGATGATTGTTTCTATTCCTTGGTGTTAGTTGTGATCTCTCCCTTTTCATTCATAATTTTATTAATTAGGGCTTTCTCTCTTTTCTTTTGGATTAGTGTGGCCAATGGTTTATCGATCTTATTGATTCTTTCAAAAAACCAGCTTCGAGTTTAATTGATACATTCTACTGTATCTCTCGTTTCTACCTCATTTATCTCTGCTCTAATCTTGATTATTTCCCTTCTTGCATGAGGAGTTGGTTTGATTTGTTGCTGATTCTCCAGTTTTTTAAGGTGTAGTGAGAGCTGGTGTATTCTGGATTTTTCAATTTTTTTGAGGGAGGCTTGGATGGCTATGTATTTCCCCCTTAGAACCGCCTTTGCTGTATCCCATAGGTTTTGGACCGAAGTGTCTTCATTCTCTTTGGTTTCCATGAATTGTTTAAGTTCATCTTAGATCTCCTGGTTGATCCAAGCATTCTTAAGTAAGGTGGTCTTTAGCTTCCAGGTTTTTGAGTTCCTTCTGAACTTTTTCTTGTGATTGAGTTCCAGTTTCAAACATTGTGATCTGAGAATATTCAGGGAATAATATCAGTCTTTTGATATCAGTTGAGTCCTGCTTTGTGACCCAGTATGTGGTCTATTCTGCAGAAGGTTCCATGTGCACTTGAGAAGAATGAGTATTCTGTTGTTTTAGGGTGGAATGTTCTGTATAGATCTATGAGGTCCATCTGGTCCAATGTTTCATTCAGTGCTCTTATTTCTTTATTAATTTTCTGCTTTGATGATCTGTCTATTTCTGAGAGAGGCGTATTAAGATCTCCTACTATTATTGTATTCATATCAATAAGACTCTTTATCTTGATTAATAGTTTTCTTGTGTAATTGGGTGCTCCCATATTGGGGGCATAGATATTCACAATTGTTAGATCATCTTGGTGGCTAGTCCCTTTAAGAATTATGTAGTGTCCTTCTGTATCTCTGACTACAGTCTTTAGTTTAAAATCTAATTTATCTGATATGAGAATCGCTACCCCGGCCTTCTTTTGAGGCCCATTGGCATGAAAGATGCTTCTCCATCCCTTCACTTTCAGTCTGGGTGTATCCTTAGATTCAAAATGGGTCTCTTGTAGACAACATATGGATGGGTCCTGTCGTTTTATCCAATCTGCATCCCTGTATCGTTTTAAGGGTGTGTTTAATCCATTCATATTGAGAATGATTATTGAGAGATAGGTTTTTATTGACATCGTGTTGCCTTTGAAGTCTTTCTGTCTGTAGATTGTTTCTATATTTCTGTTCAAAGATATTCTTAGGATTTTTTCCCTTTCATAGGACCCCCCTTAGTATATCCTGCAGTGTCGGCTTGGTGGTTGCGTAGTCTTTTAAACCTTGCTGGTCTTCAAACTCTTTATCTCTCCATCCATTTTAAATGTCAGTCTTGCTGGATAGAGTATTCGTGGTTGCATGTTTTTCTCATTTAGTACTCTCAATATATTTTACCAGCCCTTCCTGTATTGCCAGGTCCCTGTGGAAAGGTCTGACGTTATTCTAATGGGCTTTCCTCTGTATGTAAGGAGCTTCTTTGTCCTAGCTGCTTTTAAGAGGGTCTCTCTTGAAACATAATTCCTCATTCTAACTATAAGGTGTCATGAGGACTTTCGAGAATTTAAAATCTTGGGAGGAAATCTCTCTGACTCTAGTACATGAACGTTGTTTGCATTCGTGAGATTGGGAAAATTTTCATAGAAAACTTATTCCGCTATATCTTCTAGACTTCTTTATTTTTCCTCCCCTTCAGGGATTCCAATAATTCTGACTTTGGAACGTTTCATGGCATCATTTATTTCCCTGATTCTGTTTTCGTGGCTTCTGAGCTGTTTGTTCCAGGCTTCCTCCTGATCCTTTCTCTCTATCTGTTTGTCCTCCAGATCACTAATTCTATCTTCTGTCTCAGTTACCATAGCTTTTAGAGAATTTAGATTAGATTGGAACTCATTGAGATCATTTTGAACATCATCAATGGTGGCTTTCAGTTCTGCCCTAACATTGTGCACATCAACCCTGGTGGCTTTCAATTCTGCCCTAATTAATTCTGTTTGGTCATCCATGGCTTTCTCCAACCTATATATTGCCTGGATAATTGTTAGTCTGAATTCCTTTCCTGACATATTGTCTATGTCGATAGCCATTAGCTCTGTTGCAGAAGGCCCATTCCCTGTATTTTACTTCTGTTGGGTATTCCTCCTCCTAGTCATTTTGGTAAGAGGTGACTGAACAGATGCAGCTGGACTTATCGATTGTGGTGCAGTCAAGGTGCACCCTGGAACGCTTCTGTGCAATCAGGATTCCCTACCCAAATGAGAGAGAAAAGAAAAGAAAAGAAATAGAGAAGAAGAAAGAAAAAAAAAAAGGAAAAAGAAAAAGGAAAAAAAGAGAGAGAGAGAGAGATAGGAAAAAAAGGGAAGATAAAAGAGAAGTCTCAGCCGAAATGTACCACAAGGTAAGATTTGTGAAGTATACGAAAAAAAAACAGACAAACAAAAAGACTGATAAAAGTATATGATAAGAGGAGGAGGAGTCAAGATGGCGGAGAAGTAGCAGCCTGAGACTACATCAGGTAGCAGGAGATCAGCTCGATAGCTTATTTAAACATTGCAAACACCTACAAATCCAACGGGAGAGTGAAGAGAATAAGAACAGCAACTCTAGAAACAGAAAATCAACCACATTCTGAAAGGTAGGACTGGTGGAGAAGTGAATCTAAAACGATGGGAAGATAGACCGCGGGGGGAGGGGCCGGCTCCCAGGAAGTGGCAGAGTAACGAAGCACAAAATCAGGACTTTTAAAAGTCTGTTCCACTGAGGGACAATGCTCCAGAGGCTAAACCGGGGTGAAGGCCACGCGAGGTCAGCGTGGCCCCAGGTCCCGCAGGGTCACAGAAGGATCGGGGGTGACGGAGTGTGGCAGAGCTCGCAGGTATTAGAACAGAGAAGCCGGCTGCAGAGACAGAGCCGAGGACTGAACTCTCAGCTCGGGGTTACCTTGAACTGGTCGCGGGCTGGGTGAGCTCGGAGCGCGGCTAGAGGCTGGGGATACGGGATTGATTGGGTGCTGTCCTCTGGGGGCGCACTGAGGAGTGGGGCCCCAGGTTCTCGGCTCCTCCGTGCCGGAGACTAGGAGGCTGACATTTTCATTCCCGTCCTCCGGAACTCTACGGAAAGCGTTCAGGGAACAGAAGCCCCCAAAAGCGAACACGAGCCGATTAATTAGTCCAGCCGCCGGTAAGGGCGGTGCAATCCCTCCTCAGGCAAAGACACTTGAGAGTCACTACAACAGGCCCCTCCCCAGAAGATCAACAAAATATCCAGCCAGGATGAAGTTCATCTATCAAGGAAAGTAGGTTCAATTCCTAAGACAGCAGAGCAATTCCAGAGGAGGAGAAAGCAATGCATGGAACTCATGGCTTTCTCCCCATGATTCTTTAGTTTTGCGGCTACTTCAATTTTTTTATTCTTTTTTTTAAATTTTTTTCTTTTTTCTTTTTTCTTCTGCTAATTTTTTTAAAACTTTTACCCTTTTCTTTTTTAACGTTTTTTGACTAGTTTATCTAAATATATCTATTTTTTCTTTCTTTTCTATATTTTTTCTTTATTTGTTTTATTTTTAAAATTTTTTTTCTTTTTTTTCTGAACCTCTTTTTATCCCCTTTCTCCCCCCCACAATTAGGGGTCTATTCTGATTTGGTTACAGCGCATTTTTCTGGGGTCTTTGACACACTTTGAGTATTTAATTTGCTCCTTCATATCTTCTTATCTGGACAAAAGGACAAGCCGGAAAAAATCACCACAAACAAAAGAACAAGAGACAGTACCGAAGGCTAGGGACCTAATCAACACAGAATTGGGAATATGTCAGATCAAGAGTTCAGAATGACGATTCTGAACATTCTAGCCGGGCTCGAAAAAGGCATGGAAGATATTAGAGAAACCCTCTCTGGAAATATTAAAGCCCTTTCTGGAGAAATTAAAGAACTAAAATCGAACCAAGTTGAAATAAAAAAAAGGTATTATTGAGGTGCAATCAAAAATGGAGGCTCTCACTGCTAGGATAAATGAGGCAGAAGAAAGAATTAGTGATATAGAAGACCAAATGACAGAGAATAAAGAAGCCGAACAAAAGAGGGACAGACAGCTACTGGACCATGAGGGGAGAATTCGAGAGATAAGTGACACCATAAGACAAAACAACATTAGAATAATTGGGATTCCAGAAGAAGAAGAAACAGAGAGGGGAGCAGAAGGTCTATTGGAGAGAATTATTGGAGAGAATTTCCCAAATATGGCAAAGGGAACAAGCATCAAAATCCAGGAGATGCAGAGAACCCTCCTCAAAGTCAACAAGAATAGGTCCACACCCCGTCACCTAATAGTAAAATTGACAAGTCTTAGTGACAAAGAGAAAATCCTGAAAGCAGCCCGAGAAAAGAAGTCTGTAACATACAATGGTAAAAATATTAGATTGGCAGCAGACTTATCCACAGAGACCTGGCAGGCCAGGAAGAGCTGGCATGCTATATTCAGAGTACTAAACGAGAAAAACATGCAGCCAAGAATACTCTATCCAGCTAGGCTAGCATTAAAATAGAAGGAGAGATAAAAAGCTTCCAGGACAAACAAAAACTGAAAGAATTTGCAAACACCAAACCAGCTCTCCAGGAAATATTGAAAGGGGTCCTCTAAGCAAAGAGAGAGCCTAAAAGTAGTAGATCAGAAAGATACAGAGACAATATACAGTAACAGTCACCTTACAGACTAATAATGGCACTAAATTCATATCTCTCAATAGTTACCCTGAATGTTAATGGGCTAAATGCCCCAATCAAAAGACACATGGTATCAGAATGGATAAAAAAACAAAAGCCACCAGTATGTTGCCAACAAGAAACTCATTTTAGACGCGAAGACACCTCCAGATTTAAAGTGAGGGGGTGGAAAACAATTTACCATGCTAATGGGCATCAGAAGAAAGCTGGGGTGGCAATCCTTATATCAGGTCAATTAGATTTTAAGCCAAAGACTATAATAAGAGATGAGGAAGGACACTATATCGTACTCAAAGGGTCTGTCCAACAAGAAGATCTAACAATTTTCAATATCTATGCCCCTTACGTGGGAGCAGCCAACTATATCAACCAATTAATAACAAAATCAAAGAAACACATCAATAATAATACAATAATAGTAGGGGACTTTAACACTCCCCTCACTGAAATGGACAGATCATCCAAGCAAAAGATCAACAAGATATAAAGGCCTTAAATGACACACTGGACCAGATGGACATCACAAATATATTCAGAACATTTCATCCCAAAGCAACAGAATACACATTCTTCTCTAGTGCACATGAAAAATTCTCCAGAATAGATCACATCCTGGGTCACAAATCAGGTCTCAACTGGTATCAAAAGATTAGGGTCATCCCTTGCATATTTTCAGACCACAATGCTCTGAAACTAGAACTCAATCACAAGAGGAAAGCTGGAAAGAACCCTAATACATGGAGACTAAACAGCATCCTTTTAAAGAATAAATGAGTCAACGAGGAAATTAAAGAAGAATTGAAAAAATTCATGGAAACAAATGATAATGAAAACACAACAGTTCAAAAATCTGTGGGAAACAGCAAAGGCAGTCCTGGGAGGAAAATATATAGCAGTACGAGCCTTTCTCAAGAAACAAGAAAGGTCTCAAGTACACCACGTAACCCTACATGCAAAGGAGCTGGAGAAAGAACAAGAAATAAACCCTAAACCCAGCAGGAGAAGAGAAATCATAAATATCAGAGCAGAAATCAATGAAATAGAAACCAAAAAAACAACAGAAAAAACTCAATGAAACTAGGAGCTGGTTCTTTGAAAGAATCAATAAAACTGATAAAACCCTGGCCAGACTCATCAAAAAGAAAAGAGAAAGGACCCAAGTAAATAAAATCATGAATGAAAGAGGAGAGATCACAACTAACACCAAAGAAATACAGACAATTATAAGAACATACTATGAGCAACTCTGCGCCAACAAATTTGACAATCTGGAAGAAATGGATGCATTCCTAGAGACATATAAACTCCCACAACTGAACCAGGAAGAAATAGAAAACCTGAACAGGCCCATAACCAGTAAGGAGATTGAAACAGTCATCAAAAATCTCCAAAGAAACAAATTCCCAGGGCCAGACGGCTTCCCAGGGGAATTCTACCAAACATATAAAGAAGAACTAATTCCTATTCGCCTGAAACTGTTCCAAAAAATAGAAATGGAAGGAAAACTTCCAAACTCATTTTTTGAGGCCAGCATCACCTTGATCCCAAAACCAGACAAGGATCCCACCAAAAACGAGAACTACAGACCAATATCCTTGATGAACACAGACGCAAAAATTCTCGCCAAAATACTAGCCAATAGGATTCAACAGTACATTAAAAGGATTATTCACCATGATCAAGTGGGATTTATTTCAGGGCTGCAGGGTTGTTTCAACATCCGCAATATAATCAATGTGATACAACACATTAATAAAAGAAAGAACAAAAACCATGTGATACTCTCAATAAATGCTGAAAAAGCATTTGACAAAGTACAGCATCCCTTCCTGATCAAAACTCTTCAAAGGGTAGGGATAGAGGGCACATACCTCAATATTATCAAAGCCATCTATGAAAAACCCACCGCAAATATCATTCTCAATGGAGAAAAACTGAAAGCTTTTCCGCTAAGGTCAGGAACACGGCAGGGATGTCCATTATCACCACTGCTATTCAACATAGTACTAGAAGTCCTAGCCTCAGCAATCAGACAACAAAAGGAAATTAAAGGCATCCAAATCGGCAAAGAAGAAGTCAAACTATCACTCTTCCCAGATGATATGATACTATATGTGGCAAACCCAAAAGACTCCACTCCAAAACTGCTAGAACTTGTCCAGGAATTCAGTAAAGTGTCAGGATATAAAATCAATGCACAGAAATCAGTTGCATTTCTGTACACCAACAGCAAGGCAGAAGAAAGAGAAATTAAGGAGTACATCCCATTTACATTTGCACCCAAAACTATAAGATACCTAGGAATAAACATCACCAAAGAGGCTAAGAAACTTTATGCAGAAAACTATAAAGTACTCATGAAAGAAATTGAGGAAGACACAAAGAAATGGAAAAATGTTCCATGCTCCTGGATTGGAAGAATAAATATTGTGAAAATGTCTATGCTACCTAAAGCAATCTACACATTTAATGCAATCCCTATCAAAATACCATCCATTTTTTTTCAAAGAAATGCAATAAATAATCCTAAAATTTATATGGAACCAGAAAAGACCTCGAATGGCCAAAGGAATATTGAAAAAGAAAGCCAAAGTTGGTGGCATCACAATTCCGGACTTCAAGCTCTATTACAAAGCTGACATCACCAAGACAGCATGGTACTGGCACAAAAACAGACACATCGATCAGTGGAACAGAATAGAGAGCCCAGAATTCGACCCTCAGCTCTATGGTCAACTAATCTTCGACAAAGCAGGAAAGAATGTCCAATGGAAAAAAGTCAGCCTCTTCAATAAATGGTGCTGGGAAAATTGGACAGCCACATGCAGAAAAATGAAATTGGACCACTTCCTTACAACACACACGAAAATAGACTCCAAATGGATGAAGGACCTCAATGTGAGAAAGGAATCCATCAAAATCCTTGAGGAGAATGCAGGCAGCAACCTCTTCGACCTCAGCCGTAGCAACATCTTCCTAGGAACAACGGCAAAGGCAAGGGAAGCAAGGGCTAAAATGAACTATTGGGATTTCATCAAGATCAAAAGCTTTTGCACAGCAAAGGAAACAGTCAACAAAACCAAAAGACAACTGACAGAATGGGAGAAGATATTTGCAAACGACATATCAGACAAAGGGCTAGTATCCAAAATCTATAAGGAACTTAGCAAACTCAACACCCAAAGAACAAACAATCCAATCAAGAAATGGGCTGAGGACATGAACAGACATTTCTGCAAAGAAGACATCCAGATGGCCAACAGACACATGAAAAAGTGCTCCACGTCACTCGGCATCAGGGAAATACAAATCAAAACCACAATGAGATATCACCTCACACCAGTCAGAATGGCTAAAATTAACAAGTCAGGAAATGACAGATGCTGGAGAGGATGTGGAGAAAGGGGAACCCTCCTCCACTGTTGGTGGGAATGCAAGCTGGTGCAACCACTCTGGAAAACAGCATGGAGGTTCTTCAAAATGTTGAAAATAGAACTACCCTATGACCCAGCAATTGCACTACTGGGTATTTACCCTAAACATACAAACATAGTGATCCGAAGGGGCACGTGCACCCGAATGTTTATAGCAGCAATGTCTACAATAGCCAAACTATGGAAAGAACCTAGATGTCCATCAACAGATGAATGGATAAAGAAGAGGTGGTATATATACACAATGGAATACTATGCAGCCATCAAATGAAATGAAATCTTGCCATTTTGCGACGATGTGGATGGAACTAGAGCATATCATGCTTAGTGAAATAAGTCAATCAGAGAAAGACAACTGTCATATGATCTCCCTGATATGAGGACATGGAGAAGCAACATGGGGGGTTGGGGGATAGGAGAAGAATAAATGAAACAAGATGGGATTGGGAGGGAGACAAACCATAAATGACTCTTAATCTAATCTCACAAAACAAACTGGGGGTTGCTGGTGGGAGGTGGGATTGGGAGAGGGGGAGGGGGCTATGGACATTGGGGAGGGTATGTGCTATCGTGAGTGCTGTGAGGTGTGTAAACCTGGCGATTCACAGACCCGCACCCCTGGGGATAAAAATACATTACATGTTTATTAAAAAAAAAAATTTGGAAGGGGAGGCGAACCATAAGAGAATATGGACTCTGAAAAACAACCTGAGGGTTTTGAAGGGTCAGGGGTGGGAGGTTGGGGGAACAGGTGTTGGATAATTGGGAGGGCACGTTTTGCCTGGAGCACTGGGTGTTGTGCAAAAACAATGAATACTGTTACGCTGAAAAAATAAATAAAATGGAAAAAAAAGTATATGACAAGAGAAAAAAATATATATATATAAGCAAAAAAAAGGGAAGAACCTCATCAGAAAGAACCCCAAGTATAAGATTTATATATTATCAGGACAAACAGAAATTCACAGAAACACTGACAGAAGGAAAAATTGGGAGAGTGGTTATAAATTCTCAGTGTGGGTGAGGAAGGTTATTTTGATTCTTCCTGAAGGTATCTTGATGTTTTTGTTAAGGGACTCAACTTTCCTAAATTACAGGGGGATTAGAAACTGGTTTGCCTATAGGGGTAGCATTGATTGGGGAAAGGGGATTACCTTGAAATTTAACTCTATATGTATAGTAGAAAATAAAAATTAAAAAAAGAATAAACTAGACTAAACTAAGTTAAAATTAAAAAAGAATTAAAAAAATAGAAAAGCAAAAGAAAAACATGGGTGTATGTATCAAAAAGTTAATGTTAGAAGGTTATTAAAGAATTTGATGTACTGAACATCTCAGTGTGGTGGTAAATAGGTTAAAAAATTTTCTGTATGTGTAAGAAAAAAAGAACCAGAATATTGGTAAAGAGTTAAAAATAAAAATTGTATTTATGAAGTAGTGGTGGTTGTTCTCTTGTAGTCTTTTTTTTTTTTCTTCCTTCCTGGTTGGTTTTCTGGGGTAGGGGCCTGCCACGTGGGTTTTCAGACAATGATGTTCCCTGAGTTAGGACCTCCCGCTCCCCTCAAGGGGGTGAGCTCTGAGGAAACTGTTTTTTTTCAGGCTTTTGTTTTCTGGGGGTTTTTATGTTCTTTCATCTGCTTTCTCTCGCCTTGACAGCTTTTGATGGTTTTTGGAGGTTTAGAGGAGAGCAAACTGCACCCAGAAATCCCTCTCAGAGAGAAGCCTCAGAATGTTTTGCAAAAGCTGCTGGCAGAGTCGCTTCTGAGTCACTGTCCCTGGGGATGCAGGAGCTCCTTGTTGTACCCCAAACCAGGGCAGCGGTGGCTGTCTAGGCAGCTCCAGACCGCCAGAGAGGTTCAGAGCAGAGATCCCACACTGAGATTTTCCTGCTGTCCTGGGCTGGGAATGTCTGTTTTTTCCGGATGTCAGAGCTCCAGGCTAGCGCCTATGAGCATGTATCCCAAGGGATGGTGTGGGACGCATGCCTTTCAGGATTGCCATCTGGCCAGGCTCCCAGCCCCTCACGGGAGCCAGACCCCACTCGTTCTCGGGCACGCTGGCATTCAGGAGCACTGGCGACTCAGGGACCGAGACCTGATTTCTCCACCGCACTCTCTCTGGCTCAGTGCCAGAGGAGGCTGTCCTGGGTCTGGGGACTTAGGTCCCTGACCCTAACCGCCCAGGTTCCCACTATTCCCCCCGTGATCCTTTGCTCTTTGTTTTTTGAGTGCTTTCAACCAGACTCCAAGTTAATGCTGGTCCCCAAAGGCAGGGCACTCTCGTATTGGGGTATTACTTTCCAATCGGTCACCTCTGGTGGCTCCCTCCCCCTTTTGTTTATCTTCTGATATCAGTCCGACGCTCCCAGTCTGCTTTACCTGCCACTGGCGTCTTCTGCTCCTATAGAGATCCAGACGTGTATAATTCTGATCTCAAGCTGATTTCATGGGTGGTCGGAGTTCTTTGGTAGGTAAGGGTAGGTAGGGTACAGGTTGAAATGGTACCTCCTCCTATTTCCCCACCATCTTGACTCCCTCCTGCATGTCGTTTTTGGAGAAGTTTCTGTTCATGTCTTCTGCCCATTTTTTGATATGATTATCTGGTTTTTCTGTTGAGTTTGAGGAGTTTTTTATCGATCCTGGATATCAGCCTTTTGTCTGTACTGTCATTTGCGAATATCTTATCCCATTCTGTGGGTTGCCTTTTTGTTTTGTTGACTGTTTCCTTTGCTGTGCAGAAGCTTTTGATCTTGATGAAGTCCCAAAAGTTCATTTTTGGTTTTGTTTCCTTTGCCTTTGGAGACATATCTTGAAAGAAGTTGCTGTGGCTGATGTTGAATAGGTTACAACCTGTGTTCTCCTCTAGGATTATGATGGATTCTTGTCTCACCTTGAAGTCTTTTTCCATTTCAAATTTATCTTTGTGTACGGTGTAAGAGAATGTTCAAGTTTCATTCTTCTATACATAGCTGTCTAATTTTCCCAGCACCATTTATTGAAGAGACTGCCTTTTTTTCCACTGTATCTTTTTTCTGCATTGACCATAGAGTTGTGGGTCCATATTTGAGCTCTCTACTCTGTTCAAGTGGTCTATGAGTCTGTTTTGTGCCAATACTATGGCATCTTGTGGATCATAGCTTTGTAATAAAGCTTGAATTTTTTTTTTCTTTTTCAAAATTTCCTTAACAATTCGGGATGTCTTCAGGCTAACAGACACATGAAAAGATATTCATCATCATTAGCCATCATGGATATTTAAATCAAAACCCCATTGAGATACCACTTTACACCAGTTAAAATGGACAAATTTAACAAGACAGTAAACATCAAGTGTTGGAGAGAATGTGGAGAAAGGGGAACCCTCTTACCCTGATGCTGGGAATGCAAGTTGGTGCAGCCATTTTGGAAAACAGTGTGGAGACGCCTCAAAAAATTTAAAATAGAGGTACTCTATAACCCTGCAACTGCAGTACTGGGTATTTACCCAAAAGATTCAGATGCAGTGAAAAGAAGGGCTGTCTGCACCCCAAAGTTCATAGCAGCAATGGCTACAGTCAGAAAACTGTGGAAAGAGTCAAGATGCCCTTCAACAGAAGAATGGATAAAGAAGAAATGCTCCATGTGTACAATGGAATATCATGCAATCATGAGAAAGGATGAATACTCAACTTTTGTTCAACATGGATGGGACTGGAGGAGATAATGCTGAGTGAAATAAGTCAAGCAGAGAGAATCAATTATCATATGGTTTCACTTACTTGTGAAGCACAAGGAATAACATGGAGGACATTGGCAGAAGGAGAGAAGTGGGTTGTAGGTAATCAGAGGGGGAGATAAACCACGAGAGACCATATGCTCTGAGAAACAAACTGAGGGTTTTGGAAGGTGGGGGAGGTGGACATTGGGTGAACTTGAGTTTTCTCAAGTCATATGATCAGAGTACATAGTCAACTCCTGTGTGTAGTGTAGATTGCCCATTCATAAAAAAATTATGATCATGGGACTCCTGGGTGGCTCAGGTGGTTAAGCAGATGCCTTCGGCTCAGGTCATGATCCCAACGTCCTGGGATCGAGTCCCACATCTGGCTCCTTGCTCGGCAGGGAGTCTGCTTCTCCCTCTGCCTCTGCCTGTCACTGTGTCTGCCTGTGCTCGCTCTCTAGCTCTCTCTTTCTGACAAATAAATAAATTAAAAAAAATATGATCATGAAAGGCATAGATTTTTTATGTTTCTATATATTTCTCATGAGACTTAGCATACAAATTCTACTCAAGAGTACAGAGAATCATGAATTGATGGAAACGAGACAAGTTTAACCAAATATCAAGTAAACAGAACACATTGAGAAATCAGCAATCAGATGTCCCTTAACTAATATTTATTCTAATTAAAGTGAATTGTAGTGGAAATAGCTCCCCATAAATATACAATTTCCTTACTCATCTCAAAATAGTGTGTTCCCAGAATGTCTGGGTGGCTCAGTTTGATTAAGTATCTGCCTTTGGGTCACAACATGATCTCAGGGTCCTGGGATCAAGCTGCATGATGGGCTCCCTGCTCTGTGGGGAGTTTTCTTCTTCCTCTCCCTCTGCCCCCTCCTCTGCTCATGCTCTCTCCCTTTTGCAAGTAAATACATAAATACATATATATATATATATATATGTGTGTGTGTGTGTGTGTGTGTGTTATATATAACATAAAATAATTATTTGAGAAAGAGGGAGGGAAGATATCTATCTATCTATTTTTATATAATATATATAATATATACTATTATATATAATATATATTATATATTATATATTATATTTAATATATACAATAATATATATTTAATATATATTTAATATATTAATATATATTATATTATTTGATATTTATATAGTTAATATATCAAATATATAAATAAATATTTATATATTTAATATATATTGTATATATACATACATATATACAATATATATATTATATATACATATTATATAAACATATATATAGTCCTCTAATTTCACATTCATTTCTTTTCTTTTCTTTTACTTTCCTTTTTGAAAGACAAAACATTCTTTTCCTTTCTTGCCTAACAGTCCCTGAACAAACTGAAAATACATGCTGTCTCTACCATGTCTGGCTCATTTTAACCTCTTTATCTCTGTAGTATTCCCCAGTTCTGTGAATCTACTATTTCAATTATAATTCAGTTGTTCAATACACCCTAAATTCCTAATCAGTTATAAATTCTCGTAGATATATTTCATACATTTATGTCTATCAAGAAAGTCAACTCACACTGTGTAAATAATTACAGTTCATGCTGCTTAATTTTTCAGGTTTTTTTACATACACTCAGTTGCTAATTAAATGTTCCTAACACAATCTTTTAACCTTATTCAAACTTGTCATTATGCATATTATAGAAAAACCTTCAAATATTCCTATTGAAAAATGCACGAGTTTTCAACAGAAATTTAGAACAGAAATTTCAACAGAAAATTACCACATCACTTGACTCAGTAGAATTTCAGTTCTTCCAAAAAGCGATATGTCCTTTCTATTTCACTGTTTAGCTTTTGTGTCTTTATTAAGAAGGGAGCAAGACTTTCCCATTGACATTATGCAGTATATCTAAAGCAGCCATGTAGATTCAGTTATCCTAATACTCATGTAACTAAACTTTCCTGTCCCACTTTTCTCTCCATTACACAATATCCCTCTCAAGTTTCTAACTTCACTTTTTTCCTTCACTGTCTATACTGTCTTTCCATGTTCAGCTGATATCAACTGTCTTTATTTAGTCAGTATTACTCCTTTGCTCTGCTCTTCCTACCCCAATCTTTTAAACTCCCTTTCCTCAGAATACAATCCTTGAAGCTCATGAGTATAACAAAAATAATTGGTGATTCCTTTAGAAAAAACTCAGCAATATCTCTAAAAAGCCCATCTTACATTAAAGAGGGAATGTGGTATGATGAACACTGGGTGATATATGAACTAATGAATCATTGAACATTTACAATATTTTGGTAAATTTAATTGAAATATAAAAAGCCCATCTAATTTGTGCCATACCTCAAAATTACAAATAAAACTGGATTTTCCCAAAGAATAACTGTATTGTGTCACTCCTCTTAAAACTTCAATTTTCAGGGGAGGAGTCAAGATGGCGGAGAAGTAGCAGGCTGAGACTACATCAGGTAGCAGGAGATCAGCTCGATAGCTTATCTAAACATTGCAAACACCTACAAATCCAACAGGAGATCAAAGAGAAGAAGAACAGCAATTCTAGAAACATAAAATCAACCCCTTTCTGCAAGGTAGGACTGGCAGAGAAGTGAATCTAAAACGACGGGAAGATAGACCGTGGCGGGAGGAGCCAGCTCCCGGCAAGTGGTGGAGCAACGGAGCACAAAATCAGGACTTCTGAAAGTCTGTTCCACTGAGGGACATTGCTCCAGAGGCTAAACTGGGGTGAAGCCCATGCAGGGTCAGCGTGGCCCCAGGTCCCGCAGGGTCACAGAAGGATCGGGGGTGTCGGAGGGTCACAGAGCTCACAGGTGTTAGAAAGGAGAAATCGGCTACAGAGACAGAGTTGAGGACTGAACTCTCAGCTCGGGGTTACCTTGAACTGGTCATGGGCTGGGTGAGCTAAGAGCGCGGCTGGAGGCTGGGGATATGAGAGAGATTGGGTGCTGTCCTCTGGGGGTGCACTGAGGAGTGGGGCCCCGGGCTCTCAGGTCCTCCAGGCCGGAGACTAGGAGGTCGCCATTTTCATTCCCATCCTCCGGAACTCTACAGAAAGCGTTCAGGGAACAGAAGCTCCCAAAAGCGAAACCGAGCAGATTACTTAGTCTGGCCCCAGTAAGGGCAGTGCAACTCCGCCTTGGGCAAAGACACTTGAGAGTCACTACAACAGGCCCCTCCCCCAGAAGATCAACAAAATATCGAGCCAGGACGAAGTTCATCTATCAAGGAAAACAGGTTCAAAACCTAAGACAACAGCGGAATCCAGAGGAGGAGAAAGCAAAGCACGGAACTCATGGCTTTCTCCACATGATTCTTTAGTCTTGCGGTTAATTCATTTTTTTTTCAACATTTTTATCCTTTCTTTTTTCTTCTTCTGCTAATTTTTTTAAAACTTTTACCTTTTTCTTTTTTAAAGTTTTTTGACTAGTTTATCTAAAATATGTATTTTTTCTTTGTTTTTTATATTTTTTCTTTATTTGCTTTATTTTTTAATTTTTTTTCATTTTTTTTTCTGAACCTCTTTTTATCCCCTTTCTCTGACCCCCACAATTTGGGGTCTCTACTTATTTGGTTACAGTGCATTTTTCTGGGGTCTTTGCCACCTTATTACTATTTTATTTGATCCCTCATATCCTCTTATCGGGACAAAATGACAAGGCGGAAAAAATCACCACAAACAAAAGAACAAGAGGCAGTACCAAAGGCTAGGGACCTATTCAACACAGATATTGGTAATAGGTCAGATAAAGAGTTCAGAATGACGATTCTGAACATTCTAGCTGGGCTCGAAAAAGGCACGGAAGATATTAGAGAAAACCTCTCTGGAGATATAAAAGCTCTTTCTGGAGAAATTAAAGAACTAAAATCTAACCAAGTTTAAATTAAAAAAGCTATTAATGAGGTGCAATCAAAAATGGAGGCCATCACTGCTAGGATCAATGAGGCAGAAGAAAGAATTAGTGATATAGAAGACCAAATTACAGAGAATAAAGAAGCCGAGAAAAAGAGGGACAAACAGCTATTGGACCACGAGGGGAGAATTCAAGAGATAAGTGACACCATAAGACGAAACAACATTAGAATAATTGGGATTCCAGAAGAAGAAGAAACAGAGAGGGGAGCAGAAGGTCTATTGGAGAGAATTATTGGAGAGAATTTTCCTAATATGGTAAAGGGAACAAGCATCAAAATCCAGGAGGTGCAGAGAAGTCCCCTCAAAGTCAACAAGAATAGGTCCACAGCCCGTCACCTAATAGTAAAATTTACAAGTCTTAGTGACAAAGAGAAAATCCTGAAAGCAGCCCGAGAAAAGAAGTCTGTAACATACAATCGTAAACATATTAGATTGGCAGCAGACTTATCCACAGAGACCTGGCAGGCCAGAAAGAGCTGGCATGATATATTCAGAGCACTAAACGAGAAAAACATGCAGCCAAGAATACTCTATCCAGCTAGGCTAGCATTGAAAATAGAAGGAGAGATAAAAGGTTTCCAGGACAAACAAAAACTGAAAGAATTTGCAAACACCAGACCAGCTCTACAGGAAATATTGAAAGGGGTCCTCTAAACAAAGAGAGAGCCTAAAAGTAGTAGATCAGAAAGGTACAGAGACAATATAGAGGAACAGTCACCTTACAGACTAATAATGGCACTAAATTCATATCTCTCAATAGTTACCGTGAGTGTTAATGGGCTACATGCCCCAATCAAAAGACACAGGGTATCAGAATGGATAAAAAATAAAAAACATCAATATGTTGTCTACAAGAAACTCATTTTAGACACAAAGACACTTCCAGATTTAAAGTGAGGGGTTGCCTCTTTGTTTTGTTGACTGTTTCCTTTGCTGTGCAGAAACTTTTGATCTTGAGGAAGTCCCAAAAGTTCATTTTCGCTTTTGTTTCCTTGGCCTTTGGAGACATATCTTGAAAGAACTTGCTGTGGCTGATATCGAAGTGGTTACTGCCTATGTTCTCCTCTAGGATTCTGATGGATTCCTGTCCACGTTGAGGTCTTAAATCCATTTCGAGTTTACCATGCTAATGGGCATCAGAAGAAAGCTGGGGTGGCAATCCTTATATCAGATCAACTAGATTTTAAGCCAAAGACTATAATAAGAGATGAGGAAGGACACTATATCCTACTCAAAGGGTCTGTCCAACAAGAAGATCTAACAATTTTCAATATCTATGCCCCTAACGTGGGAGCAGCCAAATTTATCAACCAATTAATAACAAAATCAAAGAAACACATCAATAATAATACAATAATAGTAGGGGACTTTAACACTCCCCTCACTGAAATGGACAGATCATCCAAGCAAAAGATCAACAAGATATAAAGGCCTTAAATGACACACTGGACCAGATGGACATCACAAATATATTCAGAACATTTCATCCCAAAGCAACAGAATACACATTCTTCTCTAGTGCACATGGAACCTTCTCCAGAATAGATCACATCCTGGGTCACAAATCAGGTCTCAACGGGTATCAAAAGATTAGGATCATTCCCTGCATATTTCAGACCACAATTCTCTGAAGCTAGAACTCAATCACAAGAGGAAAGCTGGAAAGAACCCAAATACATGGAGACTAAACAGCATCCTTCTAAAGACTGAATGAGTCAACCAGGAAATCAAATAAGAATTGAAAAAATTCATGGAAACAAATAATAATGAAAACACAACAGTTCAAAATCTGTGGGACACAGCAAAGGCAGTCCTGAGAGGAAAATATATAGCTGTACAAGCCTTTCTCAAGAAACAAGAAAGGTGTCAAGTACACAACCTAACCCTACACCTAAAGGAGCTGGAGAAAGAACAAGAAAGAAACCCTAAACCCAGCAGGAGAAGAGAAATCATAAATATCAGAGCAGAAATCAATGAAATAGAAACCAAAAAAACAACAGAAAAACTCAATGAAACTAGGAGCTGGTTCTTTGAAAGAATCAATAATATTGATAAACACCTGGCCAGACTCATCAAAAAGAAAAGAGAAAGGACCCAAATAAATAAAATCATGAATGAAAGAGTAGAGATCACAACTAACACCAAAGACATACAGACAATTATAAGAACATACTATGAGCAACTCTACACCAACAAATTTGAGAATCTGGATGAAATGGATACATTCCAAGAGACATAAACTACCACAACTGAACCAGGAAGAAATAGAAAACCTGAACAGGCCCATAACCAGTAAGGAGATTGAAACAGTCATCAAAAATCTCCAAACAAACAAAAGCCCAGGGCCAGTCGGCTTGCCAGGGGAATTCTACCAAACATTTAAAGAAGAACTAATTCCTATTCTCCTGAAACTGTTCCAAAAAATAGAAATGGAAGGAAAACTTCCAAACTCATTTTATGAGGCCAGCATCACCTTGATCCCAAAACCAGACAAGGATCCCACCAAAAAAGAGAACTACAGACCAATATCCTTGATGAACACAGACGCAAAAATTCTCGCCAAAATACTAGCCAATAGGATTCAACAGTACATTAAAAGGATTATTCACCACGATCAAGTGGGATTTATTTCAGGGCTGCAGGGTTGGTTCAACATCCGCAAATCAATCAATGTGATACAACACATTAATAAAAGAAAGAACAAGAACCATATGATACTCTCAATAGATGCTGAAAAAGCATTTGACAAAGTACAGCATCCCTTCCTGATCAAAACTCTTCAAAGGGTAGGGAGAGAGGGCACATACCTCAATATTATCAAAGCCATCTATGAAAAACCCACCGCAAATATCATTCTCAATGTAGAAAAACTGAAAGCTTTTCCGCTAAGGTCAGGAACACGGCAGGGTTGTCCATTATCACCACTGCTATTCAACATAGTACTAGAAGTATTAGCCTCAGCAATCAGACAACAAAAGGAAATTAAAGGCATCCAAATCGGTAAAGAAGAAGTCAAACTATCACTCTTCCCAGATGATATGATGCTATATGTGGAAAACCCAAAAGACTCCACTCCAAAACTGCTAGAACTTGTACAGGAATTCAGTAAAGTGTCAGGATATAAAATCAATGCACAGAAATCAGTTGCATTTCTGTACACCAACAGCAAGGCAGAAGAAAGAGAAATTAAGGAGTCAATCCCATTTACAATTGTACCCAAAACTATAAGATACCTAGGAATAAACCTAACCAAAGAGACTAAGAATCTATACACAGAAAACTATAAAATACTCATGAAAGAAATTGAGGAAGACACAAAGAAATGGAAAAATGTTCCATGATCCTTGATTGCAAGAATAAAAATTGTGAAAATCTCTATGCTACCTAAAGCTATCTACATATTTATTGCAATCCCTATCAAAATACCCTCCATTTTTTTCAAAGAAATGGAAAAAAATAATCCTAAAATTTATATGGAACCAGAAAAGACCTCGAATGGCCAAAGGAATATTGAAAAAGAAAGCCAAAGTTGGTGGCATCACAATTCCGGTCTTCAAGCTCTATTAGAAAGCTGTCGTCATCAAGATAGCATGGTACTGGCACAAAAACAGACACATAGATCAATGGAAAAGAATAGAGAGCCCAGAAATAGACCCTCAACTCAATGGTCAACTAATCTTCGACAAAGCAGGAAAGAATGTCCAATGGAAAAAAGTCAGCCTCTTCAATAAATGGTGCTGGGAAAATTGGACAGCCACATGCAGAAAAATGAAATTGGACCACTTCCTTACAACACACACGAAAATAGACTCCAAATGGATGAAGGACCTCAATGTGAGAAAGGAATCCATCAAAATCCTTGAGGAGAATGCAGGCAGCAACCTCTTCGACCTATCGTGAGTGCTGTGAAGTGTGCAAATCTGGTGATTCACAGACCTGTACCCTTAGGCATAAAAATACGTTATATGTTTATTAAAAAAAAAAAAAAGGATGACTACCCAACTTTTGTAGCAGCATGGAGGGGACTGGAGGTGATTGTGCTGAGTGAAATAAGTCAAGCAGAGAGAGTCAAGTATCATATGGTTTCACTTATTTATGGAGCATAACAAATGACATGGAGGACATTGGGAGATGGAGAGGAGAAGGAAATTGGGGGAAATTGGAAGGGGAGGCAAACCATGAGAGACTATGGACTCTGAGAAACAACTTGGGGGTTTTGAAGGGGCGAGGGTGGAGATTGGGGGAACCAGGTGGTGGGTAATAGGGTGGACATGGATCACTGGGTATTGCGCAAAAACAATGAATACTGTTATGCTGAAAAAATAAAGAAAATGGGGAAAAAAATAAAAATAAATAAATAAATAGAATAGCAGGCTTAAAAAAAAAAGAAAAGAAAAATGAACTAACTGGTTCCTAATATACTGGCTAATATAAAATATGTATTTTAGTTTTGCAAGTTGTTATGGGCTGAATATTTGTTTCTGACTCACCCCCACTCCTCCCCCACCCCCAACCAGTTGAAGCCCTAACACCCAATGTGATTTTATTTACAGATGGAATTATTTGGAGTTAATTAGGGTTAGATGAGGTCCTGAGGTTAGGACGCTGGTCTGATGGCATTAGTGCCTTATGAAAGAAGATACCAGAGAGCTTGTATACTCTTTGTCTCTGTACCATGTGAGAATACAGAAAGGAGGCAGCTGTCTGCAAGCCAGGAGAGGCTCCTCACCTGAAACCGAACCCTGACCAAACTTGACCTTATATTTTCTACCATCCAAAGCTGTGAAAAAATAAATATCTATTATTTAAGCCACCTACCTAGCCTATGGTTTCTGTTGTTGTAGGATGAGCTGCCAAATGTTTATACATTATACAAAGAGATAAAATTTTAGATGGTGTAGTGTCTATTGCTCCTTGCTCCCAACAAATTCACATCCACCTAAAACCTCAGACTACAACCTTATTTGAAGAAAAGGTCTTTTTAGATGTAACCAATTAAAATGAAATGAAGTCAAACTGGATTGTGGTGGGCTCTAAATCCAATGACTGATGTCCTTATAGGAGAATAAACCACCCAGAGATAAACACCATGAAAAAGGTAGTGTTTGACAACAGAGGCAGAGATTGGGGTGATACAGTTACAAGCCATGGAACGTGAAGGACAGACTGGAGCCAGGAGTAGTTATGGAAGAGGCTTGGAAGGATTTTTCTGTAGTCTCCAGCGGGAACGTGGCCCTGCCAACACCTTGATTTAGATTTCTAACTACCAGAATTATGAGAAAATAAACTTTAGTTGCTTTAAGTCACTTAGTCTGTGGTCATTTGTTAGGGCAACCCTAGGAATCAATACAAAGGATTAAGGGCAACAGAAAAACATGCATATGCACAAACAAATGGAAAGACATTCCATGCTCATGAACTGGAAGAAAAAATATTGTTAAAATCCCCATTACTACCCAAAGCAATCTACACATTTAATTTTATCGTGACCAAGGCACCAGTAGCATTTTTCATTTTTCATAGAACTAGAACAAATAATCCTAAAATCTGTATGGAACCACAGAAGACCCCAAATAGCCGAAACAATCTTTAAAGAGAAGAACAAAACTAGAGATATCACAATCCCAGGTTTCAAGATATACTACAAAGCTGCAGAAATCAAAACAGTATGGTACTGGCAAAAAACAGGCACACAGATCAATGGAACAGAATAGAGAGCCAAGAAATAAAACCATGATTATTCCATCAGTTAATATATGACAAAGGAGCCAAGAATATCTAATGGACTTCAACAAACCATGTTTGGAATACTGTATAGTAACACAAAAGAAAACAAAACTGAACCACTTTCTTACACCAGATACAAAAATTAACCCAAAGTCGATTTTTAAATGTAAGACTTGAAACCATAAAAATCCTTCAAGGGAGCAGAGGCCATAATTTCTTTAACATTGGCAGTAGCAACATCTTTCTAGGTATGTCTGCTGAGGCAAGAGAAACAAAAGCAAAAATAAACTAGTGGGACTACATCAAAATAAGAAGTTTCTGCACAGTGAAGGAAACAGTTTACAAAACTAAAAGGCAACCTACTGAATGGGAGAAGATATTTGCAAGTGAGATATCCGATAAAGGGTAGTATCCAAAATATGTAAAGAACTTTCATAACTCAACCCACAAAAAGAAACAATCCAATTAAAAATTGGGCAGAAGACATGAATAGACATTTCTCCAAAGAAGACATCCAGATGGTCAACAGACATATGGAAAGATGCAAAATATCACTCATCATCAGAGAAATGCAGATCACAACCACAATGAGATATTACCTCACATCTGTCAGAACAGCTAACTTCAAAGACATAAGGAACAATAAGTGTGGGCGGGAATGCAAACTTGCCCATCTGCTCGGGTGCCTTCCACATTTTGGTTATTGTATTAAAATAATGTTGCAATTAAAAAAACTTCAATTTTCAAGGTGCTCAGATTGTCTGTAGAATGGGTTCTCATCTCCTTGTTGATCTTTTTCTGAGATATTTTAGAAAGTCATTCAGGACTAGTATTCAAACATATATTTCCAGGATATCTGTTCTCCATTTCCTAATACAAAGTTTATGCATTACTACTTGCAGATCCCAAAGATACAATAAATAAATCTGAGCTTAAGTGTCTTTTTAGGAATCTCTACTCTTCCACAATCCTTATCTTTATATATAACATCTCTCTTCAAATTCCAACACAGGGATATATTTCTCCACACCTCTTTCTTTATTCTATAACTAGCAAGCTCTACATATAGTAAGCTTACAGGAGATGTCTACTGCTGTTCTTCATAAAAGGCAAATATTATGAACCTTCAAATCAGGGAAGCCTGAGCTTACAATCTTGCTCTACCACCAACTTGTATGTCAACAAGCAGGTTAATAGATGTCTTTGAGTTTATGTTTTTTTTTTTTTTTAATTTTCAAGGCTTTTATTTATTTTTTCTTTTTTTTTTTACAGAGAGAGAGAGAGATTACAAGTAGGCAGAGCAGCAGCCAGAGAGGGGAGGAAGCAGGCTCCCTGCCAAGCAGAGAGCCCGATATGGGGCTCGATCCCAGGACCCTGAGATCATGACCTGAGCTGAAGGCAGAGGCTTAACCCACTGAGCCACCCAGGCGCCCCTGAGTTTATGTTTTAATCCCCTCTATCCCTCACAGGGTTGTTATAAAATACAATGAGTTAATTCTTTAATGTTCCTCATCAAAATATGTGTATCATACCCCAAATTCATCATATGAACATTTCCGTCATTACATCCTTTTCACAGCCCCCCAATATTGCAATAATCTTAACAGTTATTCCCCTTTTTTTAGTATTCTATTTTTCTTCCTAGATTTCTAACTGGTAAATACTTATTTTATATATGTTTAATCCATATAAAATCATTTGCAGAAGGATGAAGACCATGAGATCCTCACAGGTGATTGGAAGCATGGACAAATAGACTACATGAACTGGGGAATTTGCAATGATTTTCAACTTAGAATTTATAACACAGTTATAAATAATGCCTTACATTATTTAACATCTTCATGGGTATTATTTAATTTAATCTTCAAAAGGACCCGTGACAAATATAAGAAACATTAATTTTACAGAGAATATAAAGGGAAAAGTTGCACATGGACATGAAAGAGTACCTTCCTATTTAAATGATTTTAATATATCAAAATTTCTAATAATATAGTTTTTGAATAAAATCTGATTCCATTTGTTTAAACTCCAGAATGCCATAGATATTTTGCAATATACAATGTCCCTCAGTCTTCCCTTCTAAGTGTTTTCAAGGAGATGCTACTTGCAGAGTAACTGAAAACCTTTAAATTGCCAGAGGAAACCTATGCAAAACAATTTTACCAAGTCATCAGTGATTTGATTTTACAATCCCTCCAAAGAATTTAGTCCCTGATTGTCAATTAAAATACTTCTTGTTATCATCCGCTTTTTCTCTTAGACCTCAAACATAATTGTTTTCCAAAATATGAGTTTTATTGGTATTTAAATCATATCAAAAGTTCTTTCATCTTGATTGATAATGTCGTTCTCCTATTTCCAGGCTCCTTCATATATTATTTATGACATTTTCTATCTTTTTTTTTATTTTTTCAGCGTAACAGTATTCATTGTTTTTGCACAACACCCAGTGATCCATGCAAAACGTGCTCTCCTTATTACCGACCACCTGTTCCCCCAAACTTCCACCCCTGACCCTTCAAAACCCTCAGGTTGTTTTTCAGAGTCCATAGTCTCTTATGGTTCACCACCCCTTCCAATTTTTTTTTATAAACATATAATGTATTTTTATCCCCAGGGATACAGGTGTGTGAATCACCAGGTTTACACCTCCACAGCACTCACGATAGCACATACCCTCCCCAATGTCCATAACCCCCTCCCCCTCTCCAAACCCCACCTCCCCCCAGCAAACCCCAGTTTGTTTTGTGAGATTAAGAGTCATTTATGGTTTGTCTCCCTCCCAATCCCATCTTGTTTCATTTATTCTTCTCCTATCCCCCTAACCCCCCCATGTTGCTTCTCCATGTCCTCATATCAGGGAGATCATATGATAGTTGTCTTTCTCTGATTGACTAATTTCACTAAGCATGATACCCTCTAGTTCCATCCATGACGTCGCAAATGGCAAGATTTCATTTCTTTTGATGGCTGCATAGTATTCCATTGTGTATATATACCACATCTTCTTTATCCATTCATCTGTTGACTCTTCTTTTTTTCCATTTTATTTATTTCTTCAGCGTAACCATATTCATTGTTTTTGCACGAAACCCAATGCTCCATGCAAAATGTCCCCTCCCTATTACCCACCACCTGTTCACCCAACTTCCCACCCCTGACCCTTCAAAACCCTCAGGTTGTTTTTCAGAGTCCATAGTCTCTTATGGTTCGCCTCCCCTTCCAAAATTATTTTTTAATAAACATATAATGTATTTTTATCCACAGGGGTACAGGTCTGTGAATCGCCAGGTTTACACACTTCACAGCACTCATGATAGCACATACCCTCCCCAATGTCCATAACCCCTCCCCCTCTCCCAATCCCACCTCCCCCCAGCAACCCTCAGTTTGTTTTGTGAGATTAAGAGTCATTTATGGTTTGTCTCCCTCCTAATCCCATCTTGTTTCATTTATTCTTCTCCTATCCCCCAGCCCCCCATGTTGCTTCTCCATGTCCTCACATCAGGGAGACCATATGATAGTTGTCTTTCTCCGATTGACTAATTTCACTAAGCATGATACGCTCTAGTTCCATCCACATCACCGCAAATGGCAAGATTTCATTTCTTTTGATGGCTGCATAGTATTCCATTGTGTATATATACCACCTCTTCTTTATCCATTCATCTGTTGATGGACATCTAGGTTCTTTCCATAGTTTGGCTATTGTAGAAATTGCTGCTATAAACATTCGGGTGCACGTGCCCCTTCGGATCACTATGTTTGTATGTTTAGGGTAAATACCCAGTAGTGCAATTGCTGGGTCATAGGGTAGTTCTATTTTCAACATTTTGAGGAACCTCCATGCTGTTTTCCAGAGTGGTTGCACCAGCTTGCATTCCCACCAACAGTGGAGGAGGGTTCCCCTTTCTCCGCATCCTCGCCAGCATCTGTCATTTCCTGACTTGTTAATTTTAGCCATTCTGACTGGTGTCAGAATGTCATTGTGGTTTTGATTTGTATTTCCCTGATGCCGAGTGACGTGGAGCACTTTTTCATGTGTCTGTTGGCCATCTGGATGTCTTCTTTGCAGAAATGTCTGTTTATGTCCTCAGCCCATTTCTTGAATGGATTGTTTGTTCTTTGGGTGTTGAGTTTGCTAAGTTCCTTATAGATTTTGGGTACTAGCCCTTTATCTGATATGTCGTTTGCAAATATCTTCTCCCATTCTGTCAGTTGTCTTTTGGTTTTGTTAACTGTTTCCTTTGCTGTGCAAAAGCTTTTGATCTTGATGAAATCCCAATAGTTGATTTTTGCCCTTGCTTCCCTTGCCTTTGCCGTTGTTCCTAGGAAGATGTTGCTACGGCTGAGGTCGAAGAGGTTGCTGCCTGCATTCTCCTCAAGGATTTTGATGGATTCCTTTCTCACATTGAGGTCCTTCATCCATTTGGAGTCTATTTTCGTGTGTGGTGTAAGGAAGTGGTCCAATTTCATTTTTCTGCATGTGGCTGTCCAATTTTCCCAGCACCATTTATTGAAGAGGCTGTCTTTTTTCCATTGGACATTCTTTCCTGCTTTGTCGAAGATTAGTTGACCATAGAGTTGAGAGTCGATTTCTGGGCTCTCTATTCTGTTCCACTGATCTATGTGTCTGTTTTTGTGCCAGTACCAAGCTGTCTTGATGATGTCAGCTTTGTAATAGAGCTTGAAGTGCGGAATTGTGATGCCACCAACTTTGGCTTTCTTTTTCAATATTCCTTTGGCTATTCGAGGTCTTTTCTGGTTCCATATAAATTTTAGGATTATTTGTTCTATTTCTTTGAAAAAAATGGAGGGTATTTTGATAGGGATTGCATTAAATGTGTAGATTGCTTTAGGTAGCATGGACATTTTCACAATATTTATTCTTCCAATCCAGGAGTATGGAATATTTTTCCATTTCTTTGTGTCTTCCTCAATTTCTTTCATGAGTACTTTATAATTTTTTGTGTATAGATTCTTAGCCTGTTTAGTTAGGTTTATTCCTAGGTATCTTATAGTTTTGGGTACAATTGTAAATGGGATTGACTCCTTAATTTCTCTTTCTTCTGTCTTGTTGTTGGTGTACAGAAATCCAGCTGATTTCTGTGCATTGATTTTATATCCTGACACTTTACTGAATTCCTGTACAAGTTCTAGCAGTTTTGGAGTGTAGTCTTTTGGGGTTTCCACATATGGTATCATATCATCTGCGAAGAGTGATAGTTTGCTTCTTCTTTACCAATTTGGATGCCTTTAGTTTCTTTTTGTTGTATGATTGCTGAGGCTAGGACTTCTAGTACTATGTTGAATAGCAGTGGTGATAATGGACATCCTTGCCGTGTTCCTGACCTTAGCGGAAAAGCT